>NC_142599.1:5000-314721 GCF_965207765.1 Zootoca vivipara
TTCTACTCAAGAGTAAGCAACTAAGCGAAATAAAGCCATAGAACGCTTATTTGCCTTCTATCTATGCATTCTGACACTCCAACAATGTGTTCTGCTTCAATTTGACTCATTTTACAAAGGTGCTTATTCCTGGAGTGAATATGCAGTTCTACTCAAGAGTAAGCAACTAAGCGAAATAAAGCCATGGAACGCTTATTTGCCTTCTATCTGTGCATTCTGACACTCCAACAATGTGTTCTGCTTCAGTTTGACTCATTTTACAAAGGTGCTTATTCCTGGAGTGAACATACAGTTCTACTCACGAGTTAGCAACTAAGCGAAATGAAGCCATGGAACGCTTATCTGCCTTCTATCTATGCATTCTGACACTCCAACAATGTGTTCTGCTTCAATTTGGCTCATTTTACAAAGGTGCTTATTCCTGGAGTGAACATGCAGTTCTACTCAAGAGTAAGCAACTAAGCGAAATAAAGCCATAGAACGCTTATTTGCCTTCTATCTATGCATTCTGACACTCCAACAATGTGTTCTGCTTCAATTTGACTCATTTTACAAAGGTGCTTATTCCTGGAGTGAATATGCAGTTCTACTCAAGAGTAAGCAACTAAGCGAAATAAAGCCATAGAACGCTTTTTTGCTTTCTATCTATGCATTCTGACACTCCAACAATTTGTTCTGCTTCAATTTGGCTCATTTTACAAAGATGCTTATTTCTGGAGTGAACATGCTGTTCTACACAAGAGTAAGCAACTAAGCGAAATAAACCTATAGAACGCTTTTTTGCCTTCTGTCTATGCATTCTGACACTCCAACAATGTGTTCTGCTTCAATTTGGCTCATTTTACAAAGGTGCTTATTTCTGGAGTGAACATGCAGTTCTACTCAAGAGTAAGCAACGAAGCGACATAGAACGCTTATTTGCCTTCTATCTATGCATTCTGACACTCCAACAATGTATTCTGCTTCAATTTGGCTCATTTTACAAAGATGCTTATTTCTGGAGTGAACATGCAGTTCTACTCAAGAGTAAGCAACTAAGCGAAATACACCTATAGAACGCTTTTATGCTTTCTATCTATGCATTCTGACACTCCAACAATGTGTTCTGCTTCAATTTGACTCATTTTACAAAGGTGCTTATTCCTGGAGTGAATATGCAGTTCTACTGAAGAGTAAGCAACTAAGCGAAATAAACCTATAGAACGCTTTTTTGCCTTCTGTCTATGCATTCTGACACTCCAACAATGTGTTCTGCTTCAATTTGGCTCATTTTACAAAGATGCTTATTTCTGGAGTGAACATGCAGTTCTACTCAAGAGTAAGCAACTAAGCGAAATAAAGCCATGGAACGCTTATTTGCCTTCTATCTATGCATTCTGACACTCCAACAATGTGTTCTGCTTCAATTTGACTCATTTTACAAAGGTGCTTATTCCTGGAGTGAATATGCAGTTCTACTCAAGAGTAAGCAACTAAGCGAAATAAAGCCATGGAATGCTTATTTGCCTTCTATCTGTGCATTCTGACACTCCAACAATGTGTTCTGCTTCAATTTGACTCATTTTACAAAGGTGCTTATTCCTGGAGTGAACATACAGTTCTACTCACGAGTTAGCAACTAAGCGAAATGAAGCCATGGAACGCTTATTTGCCTTCTATCTATGCATTCTGACACTCCAACAATGTGTTCTGCTTCAATTTGGCTCATTTTACAAAGATGCTTATTTCTGGAGTGAACATGCAGTTCTACTCAAGAGGAAGCAACTAAGCGAAATAAAGCCATGGAACGCTTATTTGCCTTCTATCTATGCATTCTGACACTCCAACAATGTGTTCTGCTTCAATTTGACTCATTTTACAAAGGTGCTTATTCCTGGAGTGAATATGCAGTTCTACTCAAGCGTAAGCAACTAAGCGAAATAAAGCCATAGAACGCTTTTTTGCTTTCTATCTATGCCTTCTGACACTCCAACAATTTGTTCTGCTTCAATTTGGCTCATTTTACAAAGATGCTTATTTCTGGAGTGAACATGCAGTTCTACTCAAGAGTAAGCAACTAAGCGAAATAAACCTATAGAACGCTTTTTTGCCTTCTGTCTATGCATTCTGACACTCCAACAATGTGTTCTGCTTCAATTTGGCTCATTTTACAAAGGTGCTTATTTCTGGAGTGAACATGCAGTTCTACTCAAGAGTAAGCAACGAAGCGACATAGAACGCTTATTTGCCTTCTTTCTATGCATTCTGACACTCCAACAATGTATTCTGCTTCAATTTGGCTCATTTTACAAAGATGCTTATTTCTGGAGTGAACATGCAGTTCTACTCAAGAGTAAGCAACTAAGCGAAATACACCTATAGAACGCTTTTATGCTTTCTATCTATGCATTCTGACACTCCAACAATGTGTTCTGCTTCAATTTGACTCATTTTACAAAGGTGCTTATTCCTGGAGTGAATATGCAGTTCTACTGAAGAGTAAGCAACTAAGCGAAATAAAGCCATGGAACGCTTATTTGCCTTCTATCTATGCATTCTGACACTCCAACAATGTGTTCTGCTTCAATTTGGCTCATTTTAAAAAGATGCTTATTTCTGGAGTGAACATGCAGTTCTACTCAAGAGTAAGCAACTAAGCGAAATAAAGCCATGGAACGCTTATTTGCCTTCTATCTATGCATTCTGACACTCCAACAATGTGTTCTGCTTCAATTTGACTCATTTTACAAAGGTGCTTATTCCTGGAGTGAACATGCAGTTCTACTCAAGAGTTAGCAACTAAGCGAAATGATGCCATGGAACGCTTATCTGCCTTCTATCTGTGCATTCTGACACTCCAACAATGTGTTCTGCTTCAATTTGGCTCATTTTACAAAGGTGCTTATTCCTGGAGTGAACATGCAGTTCTACTCAAGAGTAAGCAACTAAGCGAAATAAAGCCATAGAACGCTTATTTGCCTTCTATCTATGCATTCTGACACTCCAACAATGTGTTCTGCTTCAATTTGACTCATTTTACAAAGGTGCTTATTCCTGGAGTGAATATGCAGTTCTACTCAAGAGTAAGCAACTAAGCGAAATAAAGCCATGGAACGCTTATTTGCCTTCTATCTATGCATTCTGACACTCCAACAATGTGTTCTGCTTCAATTTGACTCATTTTACAAAGATGCTTACTTCGGGAGTGAACATGCAGTTCTACTCAAGAGTAAGCAACTAAGCGAAATAAAGCCATGGAACGCTTATTTGCCTTCTATCTATGCATTCTGATACTCCAACAATGTGTTCTGCTTCAATTTGACTAATTTTACAAAGGTGCTTATTCCTGGATTGAACATGCAGTTCTACTCAAGAATAAGCATCTAAGCGAAATAAAGCCATGGAACGCTTATTTGCCTTCTATCTATGCATTCTGACACTCCAACAATGTGTTCTGCTTCAATTTGACTCATTTTACAAAGGTGCTTATTCCTGGAGTGAATATGCAGTTCTACTCAAGAGTAAGCAACTAAGCGAAATAAAGCCATAGAACGCTTTTTTGCTTTCTATCTATGCATTCTGACACTCCAACAATGTGTTCTGCTTCAATTTGGCTCATTTTACAAAGATGCTTATTTCTGGAGTGAACATGCTGTTCTACTCAAGAGTAAGCAACTAAGCGAAATAAACCTATAGAACGCTTTTTTGCCTTCTGTCTATGCATTCTGACACTCCAACAATGTGTTCTGCTTCAATTTGGCTCATTTTACAAAGGTGCTTATTTCTGGAGTGAACATGCAGTTCTACTCAAGAGTAAGCAACGAAGCGACATAGAACGCTTATTTGCCTTCTATCTATGCATTCTGACACTCCAACAATGTGTTCTGCTTCAATTTGACTCATTTTACAAAGGTGCTTATTCCTGGAGTGAATATGCAGTTCTACTCAAGAGTAAGCAACTAAGCGAAATAAAGCCATGGAACGCTTATTTGCCTTCTATCTATGCATTCTGACACTCCAACAATGTGTTCTGCTTCAATTTGACTCATTTTACAAAGGTGCTTATTCCTGGAGTGAACATGCAGTTCTACTCAAGAGTTAGCAAGTAAGCGAAATGATGCCATGGAACGCTGATCTGCCTTCTATCTATGCATTCTGACACTCCAACAATGTGTTCTGCTTCAATTTGGCTCATTTTACAAAGGTGCTTATTCCTGGAGTGAACATGCAGTTCTACTCAAGAGTAAGCAACTAAGCGAAATAAAGCCATAGAACGCTTATTTGCCTTCTATCTATGCATTCTGACACTCCAACAATGTGTTCTGCTTCAATTTGACTCATTTTACAAAGGTGCTTATTCCTGGAGTGAATATGCAGTTCTACTCAAGAGTAAGCAACTAAGCGAAATAAAGCCATGGAACGCTTATTTGCCTTCTATCTGTGCATTCTGACACTCCAACAATGTGTTCTGCTTCAGTTTGACTCATTTTACAAAGGTGCTTATTCCTGGAGTGAACATACAGTTCTACTCACGAGTTAGCAACTAAGCGAAATGAAGCCATGGAACGCTTATCTGCCTTCTATCTATGCATTCTGACACTCCAACAATGTGTTCTGCTTCAATTTGGCTCATTTTACAAAGGTGCTTATTCCTGGAGTGAACATGCAGTTCTACTCAAGAGTAAGCAACTAAGCGAAATAAAGCCATAGAACGCTTATTTGCCTTCTATCTATGCATTCTGACACTCCAACAATGTGTTCTGCTTCAATTTGACTCATTTTACAAAGGTGCTTATTCCTGGAGTGAATATGCAGTTCTACTCAAGAGTAAGCAACTAAGCGAAATAAAGCCATGGAACGCTTATTTGCCTTCTATCTATGCATTCTGACACTCCAACAATGTGTTCTGCTTCAATTTGACTCATTTTACAAAGGTGCTTATTCCTGGAGTGAACATGCAGTTCTACTCAAGAGTTAGCAAGTAAGCGAAATGATGCCATGGAACGCTGATCTGCCTTCTATCTATGCATTCTGACACTCCAACAATGTGTTCTGCTTCAATTTGGCTCATTTTACAAAGGTGCTTATTCCTGGAGTGAACATGCAGTTCTACTCAAGAGTAAGCAACTAAGCGAAATAAAGCCATAGAACGCTTATTTGCCTTCTATCTATGCATTCTGACACTCCAACAATGTGTTCTGCTTCAATTTGACTCATTTTACAAAGGTGCTTATTCCTGGAGTGAATATGCAGTTCTACTCAAGAGTAAGCAACTAAGCGAAATAAAGCCATGGAACGCTTATTTGCCTTCTATCTGTGCATTCTGACACTCCAACAATGTGTTCTGCTTCAGTTTGACTCATTTTACAAAGGTGCTTATTCCTGGAGTGAACATACAGTTCTACTCACGAGTTAGCAACTAAGCGAAATGAAGCCATGGAACGCTTATTTGCCTTCTATCTATGCATTCTGACACTCCAACAATGTGTTCTGCTTCAATTTGGCTCATTTTACAAAGATGCTTATTTCTGGAGTGAACATGCAGTTCTACTCAAGAGGAAGCAACTAAGCGAAATAAAGCCATGGAACGCTTATTTGCCTTCTATCTATGCATTCTGACACTCCAACAATGTGTTCTGCTTCAATTTGACTCATTTTACAAAGGTGCTTATTCCTGGAGTGAATATGCAGTTCTACTCAAGCGTAAGCAACTAAGCGAAATAAAGCCATAGAACGCTTTTTTGCTTTCTATCTATGCCTTCTGACACTCCAACAATTTGTTCTGCTTCAATTTGGCTCATTTTACAAAGATGCTTATTTCTGGAGTGAACATGCAGTTCTACTCAAGAGTAAGCAACTAAGCGAAATAAACCTATAGAACGCTTTTTTGCCTTCTGTCTATGCATTCTGACACTCCAACAATGTGTTCTGCTTCAATTTGGCTCATTTTACAAAGGTGCTTATTTCTGGAGTGAACATGCAGTTCTACTCAAGAGTAAGCAACGAAGCGACATAGAACGCTTATTTGCCTTCTTTCTATGCATTCTGACACTCCAACAATGTATTCTGCTTCAATTTGGCTCATTTTACAAAGATGCTTATTTCTGGAGTGAACATGCAGTTCTACTCAAGAGTAAGCAACTAAGCGAAATACACCTATAGAACGCTTTTATGCTTTCTATCTATGCATTCTGACACTCCAACAATGTGTTCTGCTTCAATTTGACTCATTTTACAAAGGTGCTTATTCCTGGAGTGAATATGCAGTTCTACTGAAGAGTAAGCAACTAAGCGAAATAAAGCCATGGAACGCTTATTTGCCTTCTATCTATGCATTCTGACACTCCAACAATGTGTTCTGCTTCAATTTGGCTCATTTTACAAAGATGCTTATTTCTGGAGTGAACATGCAGTTCTACTCAAGAGTAAGCAACTAAGCGAAATAAAGCCATGGAACGCTTATTTGCCTTCTATCTATGCATTCTGACACTCCAACAATGTGTTCTGCTTCAATTTGACTCATTTTACAAAGGTGCTTATTCCTGGAGTGAACATGCAGTTCTACTCAAGAGTTAGCAACTAAGCGAAATGATGCCATGGAACGCTTATCTGCCTTCTATCTGTGCATTCTGACACTCCAACAATGTGTTCTGCTTCAATTTGGCTCATTTTACAAAGGTGCTTATTCCTGGAGTGAACATGCAGTTCTACTCAAGAGTAAGCAACTAAGCGAAATAAAGCCATAGAACGCTTATTTGCCTTCTATCTATGCATTCTGACACTCCAACAATGTGTTCTGCTTCAATTTGACTCATTTTACAAAGGTGCTTATTCCTGGAGTGAATATGCAGTTCTACTCAAGAGTAAGCAACTAAGCGAAATAAAGCCATGGAACGCTTATTTGCCTTCTATCTATGCATTCTGACACTCCAACAATGTGTGCTGCTTCAATTTGACTCATTTTACAAAGATGCTTACTTCGGGAGTGAACATGCAGTTCTACTCAAGAGTAAGCAACTAAGCGAAATAAAGCCATGGAACGCTTATTTGCCTTCTATCTATGCATTCTGATACTCCAACAATGTGTTCTGCTTCAATTTGACTAATTTTACAAAGGTGCTTATTCCTGGATTGAACATGCAGTTCTACTCAAGAATAAGCATCTAAGCGAAATAAAGCCATGGAACGCTTATTTGCCTTCTATCTATGCATTCTGACACTCCAACAATGTGTTCTGCTTCAATTTGACTCATTTTACAAAGGTGCTTATTCCTGGAGTGAACATGCAGTTCTACTCAAGAGTTAGCAACTAAGCGAAATGATGCCATGGAACGCTTATCTGCCTTCTATCTATGCATTCTGACACTCCAACAATGTGTTCTGCTTCAATTTGGCTCATTTTACAAAGGTGCTTATTCCTGGAGTGAACATGCAGTTCTACTCAAGAGTAAGCAACTAAGCGAAATAAAGCCATAGAACGCTTATTTGCCTTCTATCTATGCATTCTGACACTCCAACAATGTGTTCTGCTTCAATTTGACTCATTTTACAAAGGTGCTTATTCCTGGAGTGAATATGCAGTTCTACTCAAGAGTAAGCAACTAAGCGAAATAAAGCCATGGAACGCTTATTTGCCTTCTATCTGTGCATTCTGACACTCCAACAATGTGTTCTGCTTCAATTTGACTCATTTTACAAAGGTGCTTATTCCTGGAGTGAACATACAGTTCTACTCACGAGTTAGCAACTAAGCGAAATGAAGCCATGGAACGCTTATCTGCCTTCTATCTATGCATTCTGACACTCCAACAATGTGTTCTGCTTCAATTTGGCTCATTTTACAAAGGTGCTTATTCCTGGAGTGAACATGCAGTTCTACTCAAGAGTAAGCAACTAAGCGAAATAAAGCCATAGAACGCTTATTTGCCTTCTATCTATGCATTCTGACACTCCAACAATGTGTTCTGCTTCAATTTGACTCATTTTACAAAGGTGCTTATTCCTGGAGTGAATATGCAGTTCTACTCAAGAGTAAGCAACTAAGCGAAATAAAGCCATAGAACGCTTTTTTGCTTTCTATCTATGCATTCTGACACTCCAACAATTTGTTCTGCTTCAATTTGACTCATTTTACAAAGATGCTTATTTCTGGAGTGAACATGCTGTTCTACTCAAGAGTAAGCAACTAAGCGAAATAAACCTATAGAACGCTTTTTTGCCTTCTGCCTATGCATTCTGACACTCCAACAATGTGTTCTGCTTCAATTTGGCTCATTTTACAAAGGTGCTTATTTCTGGAGTGAACATGCAGTTCTACTCAAGAGTAAGCAACGAAGCGACATAGAACGCTTATTTGCCTTCTATCTATGCATTCTGACACTCCAACAATGTATTCTGCTTCAATTTGGCTCATTTTACAAAGATGCTTATTTCTGGAGTGAACATGCAGTTCTACTCAAGAGTAAGCAACTAAGCGAAATAAACCTATAGAACGCTTTTTTGCCTTCTGTCTATGCATTCTGACACTCCAACAATGTGTTCTGCTTCAATTTGACTCATTTTACAAAGATGCTTATTTCTGGAGTGAACATGCAGTTCTACTCAAGAGTAAGCAACTAAGCGAAATAAAGCCATGGAACGCTTATTTGCCTTCTATCTATGCATTCTGACACTCCAACAATGTGTTCTGCTTCAATTTGGCTCATTTTACAAAGATGCTTACTTCGGGAGTGAACATGCAGTTCTACTCAAGAGTAAGCAACTAAGCGAAATAAAGCCATGGAACGCTTATTTGCCTTCTATCTGTGCATTCTGACACTCCAACAATGTGTTCTGCTTCAATTTGACTCATTTTACAAAGGTGCTTATTCCTGAAGTGAATATGCAGTTCTACTCAAGAGTAAGCAACTAAGCGAACTAAAGCCATGGAACGCTTATTTGCCTTCTATCTATGCATTCTGACACTCTAACAATGTGTTCTGCTTCAATTTGACTCATTTTACAAAGGTGCGTATTCCTGGAGTGAATATGCAGTTCTACTCAAGAGTAAGCAACTAAGCGAAATAAAGCCATGGAACGCTTATTTGCCTTCTATCTATGCATTCTGACACTCCAACAATGTGTTCTGCTTCAATTTGGCTCATTTTACAAAGATGCTTACTTCGGGAGTGAACATGCAGTTCTACTCAAGAGTAAGCAACTAAGCGAAATAAAGCCATGGAACGCTTATTTGCCTTCTATCTATGCATTCTGACACTCCAACAATGTGTTCTGCTTCAATTTGACTCATTTTACAAAGGTGCTTATTCCTGGATTGAACATGCAGTTCTACTCAAGAATAAGCATCTAAGCCAAATAAAGCCATGGAACGCTTATTTGCCTTCTATCTATGCATTCTGACACTCCAACAATGTGTTCTGCTTCAATTTGACTCATTTTACAAAGGTGCTTATTCCTGGAGTGAACATGCAGTTCTACTCAAGAGTAAGCAACTAAGCGAAATAAAGCCATAGAACGCTTATTTGCCTTCTATCTATGCATTCTGACACTCCAACAATGTGTTCTGCTTCAATTTGGATCATTTTACAAAGGTGCTTATTCCTGGAGTGAATATGGACTTCTACTCAAGAGTAAGCAACTAAGCGAAATAAAGCCATGGAACGCTTATTTGCCTTCTATCTATGCATTCTGACACTCCAACAATGTGTTCTGCTTCAATTTGACTCATTTTACAAAGGTGCTTATTCCTGGAGTGAATATGCAGTTCTACTGAAGAGTAAGCAACTAAGCGAAATAAAGCCATGGAACGCTTATTTGCCTTCTATCTATGCATTCTGACACTCCAACAATGTGTTCTGCTTCAATTTGGCTCATTTTACAAAGATGCTTATTTCTGGAGTGAACTTGCAGTTCTACTCAAGAGTAAGCAACTAAGCGAAATAAAGCCATGGAACGCTTATTTGCCTTCTATCTATGCATTCTGACACTCCAACAATGTGTTCTGCTTCAATTTGACTCATTTTACAAAGGTGCTTATTCCTGGAGTGAATATGCAGTTCTACTCAAGAGTAAGCAACTAAGCGAAATAAAGCCATAGAACGCTTTTTTGCTTTCTATCTATGCATTCTGACACTCCAACAATTTGTTCTGCTTCAATTTGGCTCATTTTACAAAGATGCTTATTTCTGGAGTGAACATGCTGTTCTACTCAAGAGTAAGCAACTAAGCGAAATAAACCTATAGAACGCTTTTTTGCCTTCTGTCTATGCATTCTGACACTCCAACAATGTGTTCTGCTTCAATTTGGCTCATTTTACAAAGGTGCTTATTTCTGGAGTGAACATGCAGTTCTACTCAAGAGTAAGCAACGAAGCGACATAGAACGCTTATTTGCCTTCTATCTATGCATTCTGACACTCCAACAACGTGTTCTGCTTCAACTTGGCTCATTTTACAAAGATGCTTATTTCTGGAGTGAACATGCAGTTCTACTCAAGAGTAAGCAACTAAGCGAAATACACCTATAGAACGCTTTTATGCTTTCTATCTATGCATTCTGACACTCCAACAATGTGTTCTGCTTCAATTTGGCTCATTTTACAAAGGTGCTTATTCCTGGAGTGAATATGCAGTTCTACTCAAGAGTAAGCAACTAAGCGAAATAAAGCCATGGAACGCTTATTTGCCTTCTATCTATGCATTCTGACACTCCAACAATGTGTTCTGCTTCAATTTGGCTCATTTTACAAAGATGCTTATTTCTGGAGTGAACATGCAGTTCTACTCAAGAGTAAGCAACTAAGCGAAATAAAGCCATGGAACGCTTATTTGCCTTCTATCTATGCATTCTGACACTCCAACAATGTGTTCTGCTTCAATTTGACTCATTTTACAAAGGTGCTTATTCCTGGAGTGAACATGCAGTTCTACTCAAGAGTTAGCAAGTAAGCGAAATGATGCCATGGAACGCTGATCTGCCTTCTATCTATGCATTCTGACACTCCAACAATGTGTTCTGCTTCAATTTGGCTCATTTTACAAAGGTGCTTATTCCTGGAGTGAACATGCAGTTCTACTCAAGAGTAAGCAACTAAGCGAAATAAAGCCATAGAACGCTTATTTGCCTTCTATCTATGCATTCTGACACTCCAACAATGTGTTCTGCTTCAATTTGACTCATTTTACAAAGGTGCTTATTCCTGGAGTGAATATGCAGTTCTACTCAAGAGTAAGCAACTAAGCGAAATAAAGCCATGGAACGCTTATTTGCCTTCTATCTGTGCATTCTGACACTCCAACAATGTGTTCTGCTTCAGTTTGACTCATTTTACAAAGGTGCTTATTCCTGGAGTGAACATACAGTTCTACTCACGAGTTAGCAACTAAGCGAAATGAAGCCATGGAACGCTTATCTGCCTTCTATCTATGCATTCTGACACTCCAACAATGTGTTCTGCTTCAATTTGGCTCATTTTACAAAGGTGCTTATTCCTGGAGTGAACATGCAGTTCTACTCAAGAGTAAGCAACTAAGCGAAATAAAGCCATAGAACGCTTATTTGCCATCTATCTATGCATTCTGACACTCCAACAATGTGTTCTGCTTCAATTTGACTCATTTTACAAAGGTGCTTATTCCTGGAGTGAACATGCTGTTCTACTCAAGAGTAAGCAACTAAGCGAAATAAACCTATAGAACGCTTTTTTGCCTTCTGTCTATGCATTCTGACACTCCAACAATGTGTTCTGCTTCAATTTGGCTCATTTTACAAAGGTGCTTATTTCTGGAGTGAACATGCAGTTCTACTCAAGAGTAAGCAACGAAGCGACATAGAACGCTTATTTGCCTTCTATCTATGCATTCTGACACTCCAACAATGTGTTCTGCTTCAATTTGGCTCATTTTACAAAGATGCTTATTTCTGGAGTGAACATGCAGTTCTACTCAAGAGTAAGCAACTAAGCGAAATACACCTATAGAACGCTTTTATGCTTTCTATCTATGCATTCTGACACTCCAACAATGTGTTTTGCTTCAATTTGGCTCATTTTACAAAGGTGCTTATTTCTGGAGTGCAGATGCATTTCCACTCAAGAGTAAGCAACTAAGCGAAATAAACCCATAGAACGCTTATTTTTCTTCTATCTATGCATTCTGACACTCCAACAATGTGTTCTGCTTCAATTTGGCTCATTTTACAAAGGTGCTTATTTCTGGAGTTCACATGCATTTCTACTCAAGAGTAAGCAACAAAGCGGAATAAACCGATAGAATGTTTATTTGTCTTCTATCTATGCATTCTGACACTCCAACAATGTGTTCTGCTACAGTTTGGCTCATTTTACAAAGGTGCTTATTTCTGGAGTTCACATGCATTTCTACTCAAGAGTAAGTAAGCAAGTCAAATAAACCCCTGGAACGCTTATTTGTCTACTAGCTATGCATTCTGACACTCCAACAATATGTTTCACTTCATGGTTGCTTATTTCACATAGTTGTTTGTTTCTGAAGTGAACATGCAGTTCTACTCAAGAGTAAGGAAGTAAGTCAAATAAACCCTTAGAATGCTTATTTGTCTTTGTGGCGATCAGCCTAAAAGTTACCCAGGTTGTCGAGGGTTAACACTGATAGAACTCTAAGAACCCAGGAGGGAGGGCTCTGGGAGAGTATAAAAACCCCACCCCTGGAGTCAATGGGACAGTTAGACTTGGAGTGCAGTTGTTAGAGTTGGTGTTGAGTTAAGAGCTGGTTTATTATTGAGGTGGATGTTAGATAGTGGGATAGTCAGACAGGATACAGTGTTATGAGATTAGTGATAATTATTATTAGTTATATTTAGAGGTAATAGGCCGGTAATTCATATTTAGAGGTAATAGGCCGGTATAGGAACCATCTGTGATTTGAAACCGTTTAAGCTTTGTACAGTAACCAATAAGCTTAAGAACATACAATAAACCATCTTGTTTTATTTTACAATATCCTGGTCTGAGGTGTGTGAGTGACTGAAAGTATTTAGTTTGTCATTGGCACATCATCAATAGACTGTCAAACGTCCGGGGGTGGTGTGCAGGTCAGAGTGACCGCGACATATCTATGAATTGTATCTATGAATTCTGACACTCCAACAATGTGTTTCACTTCACGCTGGCTTATTTCACATAGTTGCTTGTTTTTGGAGTGAACATGCATTTCTACTCAAGAGTAAGCAAGTAAGTCAAATAAACTCCTAGAATGCTTTTTTGTCTTCTATCTATGCATCCTGACACACCAACAATGTGTTTCACTTCATGTTGGCTTTTTTCACATAGTTGCTTGTTTCTGAAGTGAACATGCAGTTCTACTCAAGAGTAAGCAAGCACGTCAAATAAACCCCTAGAACGCTTATTTGTATACTAGCTATGCATTCTGACACTCCAACAATATGTTTCACTTCATGTTGGCTTATTTTACATAGTTGCTTGTTTCTGGAGTGAACATGCATATCTACTCAAGAGTAAGCAAGTAAGTGAAAAAAAACCTAGAACGCTTATTTGTCTACTATCTATGCATTCTGACACACCAACAATGTGTTTCGCTTCATGTTGGCTTATTTCTGGAGTGAACATTGCCAATGTGCTACTTTAGGAACCGCATGGCCTTTATCTCCTAACCATATGTTCAATTGTGTTTGAAATCGAAGTTACATAGTCAAAAACAATGTGTGTTGTTACCAGGATTGTATTTACTTAACCTAAGGTTTAGTAGTGTGTTCCACTAGCTAGGCCAATGATAGCGAACCTATGATACGCATGTCAGACTTGACACACAGATCCCTCTCTGCTGGCATGCGCCCCATTGGCCCATTCACGCTGTTGTTGTTTTTCCCCCATTTGTTCTCCTGTTCCTCCTCCCACTACAGCTTTTCTCCTCTCTTCAAACCCCAGATCCTTTTTTGTTGTTGTTGTTGATGGTAGCCAGAGATTGGTTTTTAACCCTTTCTGTGCTTTTTTCTGGCGCTTTGGCAGACTATGTTTGGGTGTAACAGCGTTCGTTTTTTAACCCATTCTGTGCTGGCTTTTTTTGATGCTTTGGCAGACTATGTTGGTTCTGCATGTTAGTTCCAGTTAAGGTATTATTCATCATTTATTTCTGTTCTCTTCCCCCCCCAAAAAAGCGCAGCAGCTTTGGGGCATCCTCCCCAAAAAAGCAAAGCAACTTTTGCACACACCCCCAAAATCTCTAAAACTTTGGTCAGCAGCTCCCCCAGAAAGCTCAACAACTCTCGGCACTTTGTGATAAATAAGGGATTTTTGGTTAGGTTAGGTTAAATAATTTGTTTTTGGTTTATTAAATACAGTTGTATATTAAAATTATACATTTTTGTTATTTAAACTATAGATATCGTGAAATTATGGTGTTTTTTTCTTGAAGGGACACACCACCCGAGTTATGCTTGATTTTTTGGCGAATTTTGACACACCAAGCTCAAAAGGTTGCCCATCACTGAGCTAGGCCATCATAAGTTTGGACAAGGAAACTCTTGAAAGCACAATAAGCTATAGTAGAGGGTCGGTTTGTGGTGCTCTTGTATATGTTTGCATACGTCTCATTATCTGCATGCTTGCGCGGGAGTGAACTCCATTCTGTTTAATGAGACTTACCTCATGTGTTTTAGGCTTGCGCTAGTGAGTCATCCTTGTTTATGGTTTTTGAGCAAGGGCTCGCTGTGTGCAGGCCTCGAGGATCTGTGAGTGCAGTTGACCCTTGAGATGTGCTCAGAGGGAAGGAGAGCAAGGGCTCTTGGCTCAGCCAGCTGGCTGGCTGGCTCTTCCTGGCCCTGTCACTCAGCCACTGAGCCTATTTATAGCCATGATCTGTCCCCTCGACTCAGCTGCTGGCTCTCATCTGCAGTGGGAGGGAAGGGAGGGGGCCCCCCTCTTAGCCTCTGCCCTCCTCCTCCTCTCCACTTTTCCTGTGCTTGGTAGGAACCTGTAGCTGCTCCTAGAGCCTGGGAGGCTCTTTGTGTAGAAACTGTCCCCCTCCTGTTGCTGGCAGTGCTGAAAATAGAAAAGGTAGACACTCGCTGGGCTTGTTCGGTTGGGGAGGAAATTGGGGGGTAGGTTATTGGGGAGTAATTGGGAAGGGGATTAATTGGGCAGGGGGCTGCTTTGGGATCCAAAGTGTCTTTCTTTCAGTGTGCTGCTTGCTGGGTGTGAGGGGCTATTTTTAGCCAGGTATGAAGAAGGCCTGGAGGAACACGAGGGGCCATCAAATGGCTGGAGCTGATCCCTTCAACATATGGCTGTGTGTGCACACACCATGGGATCAAGGCATGGTTTAAGTGGGCAGGGATGTTCGTTTATTGATTATCTGAATTATCCGTTCATCAGAAATGAGCTGCCAGGCATTGATGAAACTAGGAGCATCCTGTTAGGCAGGGATGAAAAATTCATTTTCTGAATACTGTTTGGTGTAGTTGCTTAGAGTGCCACCAGGGTTCAAATTGCCATGGAGCTCACTGGGTGACCTTGAAGGTCAGCCACACTGAACTCTCTCAGTCCTAACCTACCTCACAGGGTTGTTGTGGAGATTAAATGAGGAGTTCTTTAGGGGGGGAAGGATAGAAATGTAATAAATAAATACATAATCTAGAAACTGGCAAAGATGGAGAGAGCAAGATCTAAAGTGTAAATAAGAAAAAGAAAAAATACTGATAAAAGTTTTTATCTGCTTTTAGTGTTAATATTGCTTTAACTTTTTGGAAGTCTTAAATTATTGTTGTTAATTTCTCTTCATTGATATTTTTGTACTGTTTTTTGGAAACTGTTTTGAGGTTGTTGTTTTACAATCAAGCCATGTTTAAATTTTATGAAAATAAATTAAAAATAAAAATCCCAGAAGCCCAGCTTGGTGGGATGATGGAGTGTTTCCTTTTAAAGAAATCAAATGGAGTAGGGGACCATAATGGTGGTGTTTACTTGCTCATTGATAGGAAATGCAGAAATTTAGTCTTTGATCTCTGATATGCTATAGAGACTGCTAGCAAAGCAGGGTGTGTTTGTGTGCCCCATTCATATCTTCAGCATACCCATTGGTGCATGAGAATTTAACCATAGCAAGGCATGTCTGAATGAGTTTTAAGTCTGCAGGTTGGGAGTGTCTGATTTTTGTTTGCATTGAACGACTGTGATCCTGATGGCTGAACATTGTGAGATCCAAATTCCTGATTCCTTTCCTTTCTTTCGATTAACACCACTCACATAGAGAGCTCTCAGCAGAGGGAAATGCCTGTGAATTTGAGTGGAGACGCCCCTACCAGGAAATCCACAGTGTGAGGAAAACTAAGAACCTGAAAAAAATTAACAAGTTCCTAGTTCTTTTTGAACATCATTTTATGGAGAGAGCAAAAGAGGTCCCTTGTGCTTCAAACAGCTGCAGAAGTCAGAAACTGAAACACCACACTCTTCCTGGTATGGAGGTGCAATGGTGGGGAAAGTTTCATCTAGGTGCATGCACCTGTGTATATGTATGTGAAAGGCAAGGGGGAAAAGAGGCCATGACCCTGAAGGAGGGATCCTAGTGGGTAGAGGGGTGGCGGGTGAAGTCATCTCATGGGCATTGTGCTTTGAGTGGCATATTTCACTTTAAGCAGAGTATAATTACTGCATTGCAGTGAGCTGGAATAGATGAGAACATGAGACTCTAAATCTCACGGTTGTGGGTTGGAGCCCCACATTGGGCAAAGATTCCTGCATTGCAGGGGGTTGGACTAGGTGACCCCTATGGTCCCTTCCAACTCTCTAACTCTGTGATTCTACTTCTTCTATAGTTGTCTGGTTGCTCCTATTGAGACAGAAACCGGAGAGTATGTTAATAGCATTACATTGACTTAGAATCATAGAACTGTGGAGTTGGAAGGGACCTCAGGGTCACCTAGTACCCCTGCAATGCAGGAATCTCAACTAAAACATCCATTACAGGTGGCCATCCAACCCCCAAGGAAGGAGTCCACAGCTTCTCCTTCCTTGAGGGAGATTGTTCAACTGTCGACCAGAAGGTCTTCCTGATGTTTACTCAGAACTCCTTTCTTGTAACTTGAAGCCATTGGTTTGAGCCCTACCCTATGAGTCTCCTTCAAGAGATCCTACTCCACCTTCCTTGTTTTTCAGAAAGGACCCACCCTGGAGTAGGGCATGTAGAGATGTGCTTTGCCAAGGGTTAGATAGGAAGTCCCTTTAAAGCAGGGGTAAAGCTAAAGGTAAAGGGACCCCTGACCATTAGGTCCAGTCGTGACTGACTCTGGGGTTGCGCGCTCATCTCGCATTATTGGCCGAGGGAGCCGGCGTATAGCTTCCAGGTCATGTGGCCAGCATGACAAAGCTGCTTCTGGTGAACCAGAGCAGCACACGGAAACACCATTTACCTTCTTGACGTGCTTTCGAACTGCTAGGTTGGTAGGAGCTGGGACCGAGCAATGGAAGCTCATCCCGTCACAGGGATTCGAACTGCCAACCTTCTGATCGGCAAGCCTTAGGTTCTGTGGTTTAACCCACAGCACCACCTGCGTCCCTACAAAGCAGGAGTAGAAAGCCTTTTTTTGGCCCAATGGGCACCTTTCAAAGGACTGCATGCCAGCAGTGGTGGTGGGGCCCATAGGCAAAAGCGGGTGACTCCACTAGGTCATTACTCAAAAGCCAAAGGTTCCTAAACATAAACACCCTCCCCTATCTATCAATGTGATAGCAGAGACAGTGTTGTGTAGTGGTTAGAGTACTGGACCAGGATCCAGGAGACCAGGGATCAAATTCTCCCCCTTGACCATGAAGCTCACTGAGTCCTTGCTTCTCTCAGCCAAACCTACCTCACATGTTTGCTATGAGGATAAAATGGGGAGGCGGGGAATGGTACAAGCCACCTAGGAGGAAAAAAGTAGGATATAAATGCAATAAATGAATAAGTATTTATTCATTTAAATACTTGCCAATGGGCATGATCAGAGCTCAAGGGGACATTCTGGCTGGCCAGAAGCAGGGGTGGGGATGGGCCTGAAGGAGGGTGAAGCCTGGGGAACAGTCCAGTGCTGGGTCCTCCAGGCCTGAGCTTCCCCATGCTTGCTTTTTGAGACAGCTTGGCTACTGGGAAAATGACTTGACCAAAATTTGAGTGGCAAATAAATAATGGTCTTTCAAGTGTTGAGAGCACATTGCCCTTCATAATTTTTAACAGCCACCCTTAATAAGTATTTTGGGAGAGGGGCCATAGCTCAGTGCTAGAGCACCTACTTTACATGCAGAAGCTCCCCAGTTCAATCCCCGACAGCTTCAGATGGGGCTGGGAATGTCCCCTGCCTGAAACCCTGGAGTTTTATGGGGTTTAAGGCAGGGATTTTTCCTGGATCCTACCTGGAGCTGGCAGAGATTGAACCTCAGTCCTTCCTTCCTTCTGCATGCAAAGCAGATGCTCTACCACTGAACAACTGCCCCATAGGAAAGAAGGAATAGGATCTGTCTGTCTTCACAGAATCCTGGTAAGGAAATATGCTTCTGATTTGCTCCCTGGATAGACTTTGATCAAACTGACTTGTAGGCAGCAATTCTCCATGGTTAGTCAAAGCAAAGTCACCCATCTGCAAGAAGACAGTCCAGATTGCTTTCTGGAAAAGGTGGCCGAGCTGACTGCAGTTTCTATATCTAGGAGTCCCTGGAATGATCAGATGGGATTTCTCTTGAAAGTCCATCCCTGTGGAATCTAGCCAGCCAGCCAGGGCATGTCCAGGTGGCTCCAATTTCAGGGTCTCGGGCACTTCTGATCCTTCCTTGGCAGATGTGCTGAATTCTGCAGCCCCGGGTGATTTTTACACTGGGCCACACAGATGGATGAACAACGGGTGCAGGGGGGTTGGCTGCTTGAGGTAAAGTGGAGGCGGTTGTGTGATGCTATAGCACTGAGCTTGGCAATGTGTGGAGCCACTGGATAGCACATGCTTTTCTTCTCCTTGGCCATTTTGCCAAAGAAGCAGGTATGACTAACTCAAATGCATGTCAGAGCTGCTCTTCTAGGTCCGTCTAGCTCAGCAACATGGCAATCAAGGACAGTGGATTAATATCTTAAAGATATTAAGCTGTGCTGGTTGGGGCTTATAGCAGCTGTAGTCCAAGGAATCTGGCAAACAAAAGGCTGATGTTGTTGACAATATTGAGCTGGATGGGGCAATGGCCTGACTTGGCATAAGACAGCTTCCTGCAAGAGACTTCTGGGGACAGAGGGATGGAGAACAGACAAAACAAGTTGCAGGAACTGTGGTGATACTTACAGGAGCTGTAGAGAGAAGGAGGCGACTCCCAAGCCTTCTCTTAGGGCTGGCTGGTTTTAGGAGGAAAGATCAGATGCTTTGCTCTAGTCCTAATTCCATTGTTAGGTGACAGTCACAATCTGCAGATCCTTAGCCCCAAAGCAGGGGCTGCATGGATGAAGCTGTGAGTAAGGATTGCTCTACATTTGCCTGTCAAAGCAATGATGGCTATGAGTGGTGTGAGACATGTGAGAAGTGAAAGAGGGGGGTCTGGGTCCAAAAGAGGTGGAAATATAGATCTGACCCATGGGTGGGTAATTAACAAAAGAATCAGCTGCCTGTCTAGATTCAAAAACGGGGCTTTGCACACTCTTCAGTGGGAGAGAGCTTCCAGCAGAGTTAAAAACATTCTCAGAGTTAACAGTAGCATAGTGTGGAATATAGGTTGTTAAACCCTTTTGTGGTGCATGCTCTAGTTACCTCCCGCTTGGACTACTGCAATGCACTCTATGTGGGGCTTCCTTTGAATGTGACCCGGAAACTACAACTAATCCAGAATGCGGCAGCTATACTGGTGACTGGGAGCGGCCGCCAAGATCATATAACACCGGTCCTGAAATACCTTAATTTGCTCTCACTATGTTTCTGAGAACAATTCAAAGTGTTGGTAAAAGGTTAAGTCCAGTTGAAAACAACTCTGGGGTTGCGGCGCTCATCTTCCTTTACTGGCTGAGGGAGCCGACGTTTGTCTGCAGACAGTTTTTCCAGGTCATGTGGCCAGCATGACTAAGCTGCTTCTGGCGAAACCAGAGCAGCGCACAGAAATGCCGTTTACCTTCCTGCTGGAGCGGTACCTATTTATCTAGTTGCACTTTGATGTTTCGAACTGCTAGGTGGGCAGGAGCAGGGACCGAGCAACGGGAGCTCACCCCGTCGCGGGGATTTGAACCGCCGACCTTCCAATCGGCAAGCTCTAGGCTCAGTGGTTTAGACCACAACGCCACCCACATCCCTTAAAATGTTGGTGCTGACCTTTAAAGCCCTAAATGGTCTCAGCCCAGTATACTTGAAGGAGCATCTCCACCCCCGTTGTTCTACCCGGACACTGAAGTCCAGTTCCAAGGGCCTTCTGGTGGTTCCCACACTGCAAGAAGTGAAGCTACAGGGAACCAGGCAGAGGGCCTTCTTGGTAGTGGCGCCCACTCTGTAGAAATAAACTAACTGACCTTGAGAAGACATCTGAGGGCAGCTCTGTTTAGGGAAGTTTTTAATGTTTGATGTTTTGTCACTTTCTTCTTCTTCTTCTTCTTCTTCTTCTTCTTCTTCTTCTTCTTCTTCTTCTTCTTCTTCTTCTTCTTCTTCTTCTTCTTCTTGCCACCCAGAGTGACTGGGGAAACCCAACCAGATGGGCAGGGTATAAATAATAATATTAATTCTTATTATAATTATAATTATTTATCTTCCAATAATTTATCAATTGGAGCCAACTCCTAGGGGCTTAGGGGGCTTCACTCCCCCAATAAAATATTTGAGCCCCTCCCCCCAAGCTGATAGTGATTGTCATTCAAATGGTGTGTGTACATTGTGCCATGTGGTTGATTACACGGGGCAGGGCTTACCTACCCCCCCCAATGGCACCCCTGAATTTGTCTAATCCTCCTTTAAAGCTATCCAGATTGGCAGTCCTCATTAAAAGCTCATGAAAAGAATCCACCCACATACTTGTGATAGTGTGACTGATATAGGAAATTAAACACAAAGGATTGTGCCTAAGGAAGTTCTACCCAGAGTAGGCCCAAACTCCATTAACTAACTAACTACCGGTAACCATCTCCATTAATTTCAGTGGGGCTACTCCGTAGGGCCAACATTGGCATACAACACAACATTATTTGATTTGCTTGATATTTTTCTTGCACTATGGAGTGTATTCAGTATTCATTCTAAACAGAGCAAAAATAACCTAATATAGTCATAAGATTGCATAGAAAAGTTGCAATATTCCAAAATCCAAAAATCATGCCTGCCCATTTGTTTTAATCTATTTACATTTTTGTACCACTGCCTTTTCCCAGATAGGGCTGAAAGCAGCATACATAAAACAAAACACCCCTCCCCAATTAACAATGAAATCAACAATTTTCAATATATGAAAAACATAAGAGAAAACTATAGGGTTGTGCCCAGATAAGATATTTACCTCCAAACTCACTTTTCTGAGTCAGGTGATGGGCAAAAACTTGGATGTCTTATCATTGACTGCAAGGTGGAAATCAAGAAAAGTCTTTCATGTTTTGTGAATTGGATGAAATTTCCCAGCATAGCAGTCCATTCTGAGGGGGCAAAGCCTGCAAAATTTCAGTCAAAGATATGCATTTTCTTTTTGTACTAAGTACCTGTTATGTAGCGACACAGGTGGCGTTGTGGGTTAAACCACAGAGCCTAGGGCTTGCTGATCAGAAGGTTGGCGGTTTGAATCCCTGTGACGGGGTGAGCTCCCGTTGCTTGGTCCCAGCTCCTGCCAATCTAGCATTTCGAAAGCACGTCAAAGTGCAAGTAGATAAATAGGGACCGCTACAGTGGGAAGGTAAACAGCATTTCCGTGTGCTGCTCTGGTTCGCCAGAAGCGGCTTTGTCATGATATAGGAAATTAAATTAAATTCCACATGACCTGGAAGCTGTACGCCGGCTCCCTTGGCCAATAATGCGAGATGAGTGCTGCAACCCCAGAGTCGGTCACGACTGGACCTAATGGTCAGGGGTCCCTTTACCTTTACCTTTACCCCTGCTTTAAAGGGACTTCCTATCTAACCCTTGGCAAAGCACATCTCTACATGCTTCATTTGTGCCTCTACTGCCATTTGCACCAACCTCTGAATCGTGGGACGCTTACCTCGCTCTGTTTGTCTGCAATGGAAGCGGGGCCTTTTCCTCTGTCTTTGTGGCTCCAAGGTTTCGAGACAGCCCGGGCCTTGGTCGCACCTCTAGCTGTTGAGGCTAGTCCCTATGGTTCCTATGGGAAACCGGGACTCGCTAGACGAATTTTTCGTAGGACGAATTGAGTCCTGGAATGAATTAAATTCGTCTAGCGAGGCACCAATGTACCTTGAAACGGTTATGCTCTTGTACCTAAGTGAAACCATTATGAATGTAACTAATGCTTTTTCTCGGTGGGGAGGGGTGTTATGTATTAGTGTATATAGTTTTCCCTCAGGTCCTTGACAGTTGTTTTAGGAGGGATCTTTAGCAGGGATCTTTGAATTATGTTTGATACATTGTTTGATACATCAGCAATGCAGTTCAGTTCAGTTCAGTTCTGGCTTCCGAATAAAGAGCTTCTTGAAGAATTGCTGTGTCGTCTACCCACTGTTTCCAGAGAGTGGTAGGGGATGCTTTATCCCATGTTGATAGTCTCTCAGTCAATTCCCTGGTGGCCCACTGGAATGTGGACTCTGAAGCGCCCTCTCCCATTGCATGGAGCCCGGACAGCACCACCACCACCACCAGTGGAAGCAGTCCTTATGAGGCCTGGGAGGTGAGTGGCAGGAACTCAGGACCTCAGCAGGGCATAGCTGTCAACTTTCGGATTTGAAAATAAGGGATTGGCAGCCTCACCCATCCCGGGGACAGTCTACGGTATATCTAACAATCCAGGATAACAACGGGAAATGGTGCTGGAATAAGGGAATTTCCAGGGAAAAAAGGGAAGGCTGACAGCTGTGGCTTGGAATAAGGGAGTTTCCCACAAAAAAGGGAGGGTTGGCAGCTATGCAGCAGGGAAGTCCTGGGCAGCAGCAGCAGCAGCAGCACCACCACCAGCAGCAGTGGAAGCAGTCCTTAAGGGGCCTGTGAGGTGAGTGGCAGGATCAGGGCCCTCAGTACTTTGACTATGACTGTGTGAAGAAGCGATTCCTGCATTTGCAGGGGCTTGGGCTGGATGACACTTGGGGTCCCTAACAGCTCTCCCCTTCTATGATTCTGTGAGCTATATTTGTCATAATATCACATACCATCACAATTTTGATGACATTTAATTTTGATGACATTTAATTATCCTTTCGTTGTGGTTCTGAAGTGTGCAGGATGTTTGGAACTGACAAGTATTTTGCAAGACACTTGCTGATTCAGGATGTATATGGCATTTGTGTGATAGAGAGAGAGAGAGAGAGGCAGAGAATGGTGACCATTTTGATTCCATTCTTCCTTGGCCCCCTTCCCAGGAACCTTGATAAAATCAGGCCTGCTTCTGGCATTTCCAACAACTTTTATCTCCATTTTTATATATTTTGGCAATCTTATCTGGTGTAAGATGCCATCAATATAACATTTTCATCATGTTCTCTTTAATTCCAGCGCAAGCTGTGAATTTCATTGTTGTTTTCAGCAACCTCTCCCATTGAATTTTATAAATTGGTTTGCCCATATCTTGTGCCCATTTGGTCATAATGCATTTTATTTCCTCATCTTTCAGTTCCCATTCCAGGAGATATTTATAAATTTTTGATAGTGGTTTGGTCTTGTTGTCAGTTATTAATTCTTGTATCTTGGATTTCTCTTTTGCAAACCCTATTGCTTTATGCTCCTTGAATAAACTTTGAACCTGGATGTACTGCAGCCAACTGGCACAATTTGATTTTATCTGATCATATGATTTCAACATTATTTGGTCTCCTTTTTTTTCTATTAGGTCCTGATAAGTTAGCCAATTTCCTTTCTTATTTCCCCCTCCCATTGCTGTCATTTCTAGTGGAGAAGCCCACCACGGGGTTTTGGGTTCCAATAGATCTTTAAATTCCAACCAAGTTCTAAATAATGTTTTCTTTAATACATAATCCGAGAATTGTTTGAACTTTTTACCCTCTCCCTGCACTAGGTAAGTGTGCCACCCAGTCGTGTTCCTAAATCCCTCAACTGCCAATATTTCCTCATCCTCCAATGAAAACCATTCCTTAAGCCAGCATAGGCAAGCGGATGCGTGGTAGATTCTGAGGTCTGGGACCCCCCATCCTCCCCTCTCTTTGGTATCAGTAAGCAATTTAAACTGTATCCTCGCTTTCCCCCCCAGCCAAATGAAATTACTTAGATCTTTCCTCCAGTTGTCAAATATTTCTTTTTTGCCTACTATGGGCAGCATCTGAAACAGGAATAGTACCTTTGGAAGAATTGCCATTTTAATTGTAGCTATTCTACCTGAGAGGGAGAGCTTCAAATCCTTCCATCTCTCCATATCCTTTTTGATCTCCTTCCATGTTCTTCCATAATTGTTTTCAAATAGATCTATATTATTTACACTAATTATTATGCCCAAATATTTAAATTTTTTTACTATCTCCCACCCTATAGATTTCTCCATTTTTCCCAATTCATTTTTCCTTATATTTTTGACCATCACCTTGGTTTTTTTTTTTCATTGATTCTGAGCCCTGATACTTCCTCAATTTTTTTTAAAACTTCTCTCAAATTTTTGATCGATTCTTTTGGTTCTTCTATCATTACTAACATGTCATCGGCAAATGCATTGATCTTGAATTCTTTTCCTTTAACTTTAATTCCTTTAATTTCTTTGTCTTCCTTGATATCTACTAACAAAAATTCAATTGATAAGATAAATAACAATGGGGAGAGGGGGCACCCCTGTCTTGTTCCTTTTCCTATCTCAAATTCCTCCAACACCTCCCCATTCAGAATTAACTTTGCAGATTGTTTATTGTATATCGAATTGATTCCCTCAATGAATTCCCCCTTTATACCATAGATATCTAGCGATCTTTTCATAAACATCCAGGATAACGAATCAAAGGCTTTTTCAATATCAAGGAAGACAAAGGCCGCTTTTCCCCCCGGTGTCCATTCCAAGTACTCTATTAAGTCCAGGAGAATCCTTATGTTTCTAGCCATCTTCCTTCCTGGTAAGAATCCTTGTCGATTCTGCCCTATAATTCTAATCAAAATCTTCTTTAATCTGCTGGCCAGGATATCAGCAAAAATTTTATAGTCTACATTAAGAAGTGAAATTGGCCTAAAATTTCCCACATGTCTAAATTCTTCATCATCTTTCGGGATTAATATTACATATGCCTCTTGCCACGTTTTTGGCACTAACCCTCCTTCTAAAATTCCATTCACTAATTTTTGGTAAACACCTCCTATTTCTTCTTTAAAGATTTTATAATGCTAGCTGGATAAGCCATCTGTCCCTGGGGATTTGCCTATCTTAGATTTTTTAATAGCGTCATAAATTTCTTGCAAAGTCACGGGATTATTAAGTGCTTCTCTTTCTTCCTCCGTAATTGTTTCTCTTCTTCTTTTCGTAAAATAATTATCTAATTTTTCTTCGTCTGTCCTGCCTTTTTCATATAATTTTTTGTAATATTTGGTGAAACATTTTTGAATATCCTCTAATTTTGTTAACCTTTCCCCTCCATCTATGATCCCACTAATTGTTCTTTCCTTTTGAATCTTCCTTAATTTCCATCCTAATAATTTCCCTGCCTTATCTCCCCATTCAAAATTTCTTTGTTTAGCCCATTTTATTTTATTTTGTATTTCCTGGCCTACCAGTGCAGATAGCTCTTTCTGTAAAATTTTGATTCTCATCCCCAACTCTTCATTATTTGGGTTTTCCACTAATTCTTTCTCTTTCTTGCCAATTTCCTTCCTAATTTCTTCCATATTTTTCCCCTTTCTCTTTTAATTTTACTTTTTTGTTGGATATACAGTCCCCTAACAAAGGCCTTACCCACATCCCATGTTGTTGTTATATCTACTTCTTCTGATAAATTATTTTTATAAAATTCTTTTAATAATTCCTTCGTTTTTTTGACAAATATCTCATCATTTAAGATTCTTTCGTCCATTCTCCATTAAATTTTTTATTTTTGCCTTTAATTTTTATCATAATTGGGTTATGGTCCGTGATTGATTTAGTCATTATTGCACTTTTATCTACTTTTTGTATTAAACCAGGTGTTAGCCATATCATGTCAATTCTTGATGCTGTTTTTTTTGCATTTGAGAAATATGTAAATTTCTTCTCTGCCGGGTAGTCCCTCCTCCAGATATCTTCAAGTTCATAATTCCTTATCAAATTTGAAAAAATCTCTGGTAACTTCCCTCTATCTTTTTTCTTTTTCTTTGTTCTATCTAATTCTGGTTGCATTACCCCATTAAAGTCTCCTAATAAGATTATTTCTTCATCTAATATGTATTCTCCCATCTTCTCTCCCAATTTTTTAAAAAAATCTTTTTTGCAGCCATTTGGCGCATAGATGTTAACTACAATTACATTCCTTTCTGGTAGAATTAATCGCACCCCTACCACCCTTCCTTCATCGTCCTGGAACAATTTTTCAGATTTGATATTCTGTTTAACATAAATTACTACCCCTCTTTTCTTTTTTTTATTGCATGAAATAAATTCCGTTCCTAATCTTTTATTGATTAATACTCTCTCGTGCTTTTGAGAAATATGGGTTTCTTGAATTGTAATAATATTCCATGTATTCTTTTTTAATATGCGTTCTTCCTTATTTCGTTTACACTTATTATTTGAACCATTGGTATTCCAAGAAACAATATTAAAATCCATTGCTTTATTTAATTTCACAAATAATTTTCTAAAATATAATTCTACAAAGAATAAACAAAGAGGGGAGTTTCACTCTCGATATGAGTTTGGTAGAGGGTGTGCTGTATTCTAAATCCAATAAATCTAAAGAAAGAGGGTATAGTCGACTTTTATCACTCTATTATTTACAACCTCAGAATTATTTCTCACTTAAACTTACAGAAAAGAGAACACAACAGGTCAGGTTTTCAGTTCAAACTATTCTTACTAATCCACCAATCAGTCTTTCAAGTTCGTCTCCCCCTTCCTCACTTTCCTTAAAAAGTTCTTTCCTATTTCTGTTACAGAATTTCTCCGCTTCTCCCACCGATCTAAATGTTCTTTTTCTACCTTTAAAGACAAAGGTGAGCCCCTCGGGATACTCCCAAGCAAACCAAATCCCCTGCTTTGTTAGGGCCTCTGTCAGATTTTTATAAGCCTGTCTTTTCATTCTAAACCTCCTGAGTATTTCTTTAAATATGGCTATCGTCCTCCCTTCAATGGTTAAGTTTTCTTGCTTCTTTTTTTGAAAAATTGTTTCTTTCAAAAATATAGAATTCAAAATTAACATACAATCACCAGGACCCTTAATATTTTTTGCTCTATCAATTCTTATTCTATAAATTTTCTCAATGTCCAATGCTAGGTCCTCTTCCTTGACTTGCAGCCATTCAGCCAGTCCTTTAATTATTTTCTCTTCCACTTGTTCATTTGCGGTTTCCGGTACACCTCTCATCCTTAAATACAGTTCTTTTTGCTTCATCTCAAGGAGAGCAATTTGATCCGCTAAGTCCTCCTGTACCTTCTTCCTCTTATGCTCTTCTTCCTCATCTTTCTCTCTTGCAGCCTTCATCTCTTTATTGTCCATTGTGACTTTCTTTATGGCTTCTTCTTGTTTGCTCACTTTTGCATTCAGATCTTTTATGGCTTTATCCAGTTCTTTATTTTTACCGTGTAGTTCCTTCATTTGGCCAGTCAGGTCTGCAATCATTTTTGAATTTCCTTCAATTTTGGATTGAAGGTTGAATTCTACAGAGTCTAGTTTTTCATTTAGTGACTTGTTCATTTCCGTTATAAGTTCCTTTATGTCAGCTAGAGCATCGTTGTCACTTGGGTTTGTCATTGATTGTCTCCTTTGTTGATTTCCTGCCATTGTTGTCACAGACCCTTGTTGTTCTTTGTATTTTTTTAGAGGCATGCTCTGCTGTATTTTCTCCTTTTATCAAGTCTATCTTTCAGGATGCTTCCGTGTGCTTTAACCCTCTGAATTTTGACAGGATCCCCTTTATTCTCTTTCTTGGGAGCTCCCTTCCCCAGGGAGAGAGACTCTCATCAAAGGCAGCTCTTTGTTCTTTTCTGGCAGCTTGCCAGAGGGTTAGATTGTAGCGCTCCCACCCACTTCGCTTGATATTGTAATCCTTTTAGCTGTGCGAGCCGTGCGAGCTGTCACGTCGCTTTCCCTTTCTCTCCCTCCTCCTCTCCGTCCTCCCCCCCCCGTCTTCTCTGCCCAGAAAAGGTCCTTTAGCAGAGCCTGGCACTCATCCAAGTCTCCATTTTGAAACAAAGTTCTTAACTCATTTATTTGGGATTATTTCATTTTTATATTTTCTCACTCCCCTCTTGCCCAGTCTATGGTTTGAATCTCAATGCCTTTTTTCAGTAATCCACAGGGCTATCAGCCGCAAGTCCGTAGCGATACGTAAAAAGTTCCTTCGACTCTTCCCCCCGCCCGTGCTGTAGTTATAGCCCTCTTTAAAAAGTTCTCTTTACAACTCACGGGTCTGTATTTTCTGCTTTTTCTTTAGTCGAAGAGCTCTGGTGCTTTCTAGGCGAGTCCCTGGGGCGCCGCGTCTGCAGTTACTTTGTAGCGGTCGCTGCTCTTGCCGCCGCCACCGCCGGTATCGCGTCTGGCTCCTCTCTGCCGCTTTCACCTTTTGGGGTGCCGCCGCAGAGTTCCGCCACTCTACGCTGTTTTTATTATCTCGGCAGGGGTTCCGTACCCCTGCCTTTATATATGGGGGGGGTTCCAGGGGCCAAACGCCCCCCAGTATATTAATTAACTGCAGTTTTCGCTCCGCTTTATCAGAGCTTCTTCTTCCCGACCCGCTCGCTAGCGGACCTTCACCGGAAGCTCCAGGCCTGCTTCTGGATGGACTTTGCCCAGATAATTCTATAATGACATATGGAAAATATTTGAGCGGTTCACAGTTCTAGCTGTCTAGAAAGCAACCAGGGCATGACTTTTTTTTTAATGAGGCAGGTCAGGGTTGATGCCTTGGCATTCTGTGGAGGGAGGCCCAGTACCTGTACAAATCAAAGGATCCACGTGAACAGCCTTTAGCTGCATGAAGGGATGGCTCATTGTGTTTCTTGGCCTTTGGGCTTCTCTAGCTCAGTGATCCTGTGACTTCAAGAGCTGGTGCTGATGTTCCTCTTACCCCCAAACTGCTGCTATGCACACAGGCAAGGGACTTGCCTGCAATCAGCATTGCCTGAAGGCCTGAAGGCTTCTGATTAGAGAGAGAGAGGCGAATATGCCAATTTTGGTTTCTCAGTTTATCATTTTTCGAGGCATAATTTCAGTTCTCCACATTTTCACAGCATTTTTTTAAATGTCCATGAAAATTAATCAATTCACATTTCAGATTCTCCTACCTTTTGCTAATGGACATAAGCCTGTATGCAATTTTGCCCAAGATACACTCTTTTTCTTTTTCTTTTTCTTTTTGCAGAACAATTTCCCCTAATATAATGAATTTTTGGATGCTATTATTACGAGTGTGTGTGTGTGTGTGTGTGTGTGTATGAATGAGGGACGTGGGTGGCGCTTTGGGTTAAAACACAGAGCCTAGGGCTTGCCGATCAGAAGGTCGGTGGTTTGGTGGTTTGCATCCCCACGACAGGGTGAGCTCCCGTTGTTTGGTCCCAGCTCCTGCCCACCTAGCAGTTCAAAAGCACGTCAAAGTGCAAGTAGATAAATAGGTACTGCTATAAATAGTCAGGAAGGTAAATGGCATTTCCATCAAATTGTATATTATTCCCTATATCCTGTGCCCACTTAATCATTACTGAATCATTACTGATTTAAATTCCTCATCTTTAGTTTCTCATTCCAAAGATATGCCATATACCTTCTTTATTAATTTAGAGTTGTCATCTATAACATCCCTTTGGAATTTGGGCACTGTATGGGTAAATCCTTTTTTGTTATCTTCTTTAAAGATTTCATTCAGTTGTCTGTGGTGCAACCAGCTCTGAAGATATTCCTTTATTTCATCATACTCTTTCAATTTTAGCTTTCCTTCCTGTTCAATTAATAATTCTCTATATGTTGGCCATATTCCTTTCTTTGAAGACGTTTCAGATTACAATGCTTCAACAGGTGATATCCACCTAGGTTCTAGTAATCTAGGTTCTTATATTTTCCCCAAACCTTTAGTCAAGACCTTATTATGTGCTTATGAAATCCTTTATGTACCTTTGCTTTCCCATACCATTAATATGGATGGATCACTGCCTTGTCGTGGTGAAGGGTCTTGAATAACTCAGAGAAGCTATGAGCTATGCCGTGCAGGGCCACCCAAGATGGACAGGTCATAGTGGAGAGTTTTGACTAAACGTGATCCACCTGGAGCAGGAACTGGCAAGCCACTCCAGTATCCCTGCCAAGAAAACTCCATGGACAAAGACAACAGGCATATAAAAGTTATGACGCTGGAAGATGAGCCCCTCAGGTCGGAAGGCGTCCAACATGCTACTGAGGAAGAGCGGAGGACAAGTACAAGTGGATTCAGAGCTGATGAAGCGGTTGGGCCAAAGCCGAAAGGTCGCTCAGTTGCGGATATGCCTGGAAGCGAAAGGAAAGTCCGATGCTGTAAAGTAAAAATATTGCATAGGAACCTGGAGTGTAAGAAGCATGAACCTTGGTGAGCTGGATGTGGTCAAAAATGAGATGGCAAGAATAAACATTGACAGCCTGGGCATCATTGATCTAAAATGGACAGGATAATCATCATATCTACTACTGTGGGCCAGAATCCCATAAAAGAAATCCCATAAAAGAAATGGAGTGGCCCTCATATCGCCCTTTAAGGCCAATTACGGGCGCGACCTCAGAGCATTCCCAGGGAGGGAGTGGGAAGAGGAGGAGGGACCCGCAGCAGAGGACTGGGCGGAGGAAATGGAGACAGTGCACCAGCAGCTCAAGGAGCATTTAGAAAGGGCCAAGGAATCATACAAGAAGGGAGCGGACCGCCACCGGTGACCAGGAGAGGTCATCAGGGTGGGGGACAAGGTGTGGCTGTCCTTGGAAGAGCTACCAGCAATGGGGAGGTGCAAGAAGTTGGCACCCAGACGCTTGGGGCCGTTCACAGTCACGCATCAGATCAATCTGGTGGCGTTCAGGTTGGAACTCCCAGACTCCATGAGGATACACCTGGTGTTTCACAGGTCGTTGCTATCCCCTTACAGGGAAAGCACCAGGTTCAGGGAAAGCACTACATCACTGACAGACATCCCGAGGGACAGGGAACCGCAGAAACTGAATGTAGCCACTGAAATCCTGGACTCACAATGGGGGGAGGGGGGTCTGGAGTACCTCATGGCCTGGGAGGACACTCCGGCCACCCAAAATGCCTGGGTGCCGGCTCCCGCGGGGCAGGAGGAATACTTAGTGGAGGAATTTCATGCGCTGTTTCCACACAGGCCTAAACCCTGGCACATCGGGAGGGAGGCATCAGAGGCACCCGCAGGGGAGGGGGGGAAAAACCTCAGGGGAAGAAGAGCCGCAGGGATCGCTGTGGGAATGGGAAGCAAGGTTTCAGGATCGGGGAGAGGAGTACGAGTTTGGCACTCCTTCCAGTGCAGAAACCCCGATCATGGACTGGGAACAGGTGTTCACTCCCACGGGCTCAGACGAGACGGACTTCCTAGGGTTTCAGTCGTCACCTCCAGTATCATCGCAGGGCTCCGAGTGGGAGAACGTTTTCACCCCCACAAGCTCGGATGCCACGGAGTTTTTGGGATTCCAATCCTCTCCACAGTTACCCATCTCCTCGGGGGAGGAGGGGGGCCTGGAGGGGGGTGGATGTAAGGGAGGGAGGTTACAGAGAACCCCCCCTCTCATCAGAAGCAGCCCGTCTCCAAGCAGTCATGAAAGCGCGGGGTCTGAAGGGGTGTCAGGAAACGGAGAAGTGTCCCAGGGGGCGCCACTCACAACAATGTCACCCCCCTCAGGTATGACACCCGGGGTGGACCGCACCCCCGCGCCCCCCTTCCTCCACCACTAAGTTCACCTTTAATGTGAACTGAATTGAATACCTCTCCTACTCCTAGTTCTGATTGTGTGCTTGTGTCCTACTTTACAGAGGATAACCCTCTATTTGAAGAAATCTTCAATCTGGAGTGCTGCCTGGTCCAAACCCAGTGTTTGTTTGTTTGTTTGTTACATTTATATCCCACCTTTTCTTCCAATGAGATATAAGTGATGGTGTTGTAAGCTGTGAGGGACAGGGGATATCGCGAAGTCCCTCCCCTCCTGAGTTCCAGCCCATCCCCGAGCGCAGGGGAAAGCAGGGAGAGCTCCGTCTCAAGTGGGGAAGCAGGAAGTGGGGTCCGAGGCTCAGACAGGGTAGCGGAGCCAGCGTCCCAGGTGAGACAGGAAGGGGGAAGCAAGGGGGGCAGACCTGTCCCCCCAACTCCGGAATTGCGCCGAAAACGTAGGGGGAAGAGGATGGGTCTCCCCAAGTTGTTACGTTGGAGAAAAACGCGCCAAACGCCATTCGGAGGTTCTGATTCAAGCGGATAAGATGTGTCTCTGTAAATAGCAGTTGCCTTTAGCACTGTAAATACGCAGCACCAATAAAAAGATAAAATGCAGAGCTGTGTAGAGTCATTACTCTGAAGTAGCCCACTCCGGCCACTGTGACAGCAACCTCCGAATCATTTTTTGGGCTACTTTGGAGTTGCCGGGATGAGCGCGCCAGAAGCGGAGAAATGGCGGCAGATCGCGGAGAAAGCCCAGCAGGACCTGCAGCAACTGGCGTTGCAGGCACAGGGAGAATTAAAGGCAGCTAAGCAAGAAACGGAGAAGGTCAAGGAGGACAGGCAAAACCTTGCTGAACAGGTGAGAGCGCTACAGGAAAAAGAGCAGCAGTTAAGGGCGGTAGCGGTAGACCTCCAGAACAAGTTGGATGCAGAAAAAAACAAGGTGGGAGGGGCCCCCCAACTCCAAGTGCTGCCAGGAAGGAGAGCGGGCACCCTAGTAAGCAAGTTCAACGGAGATCCGAGGGAGTATCATGGCTTTGAGACTGAGATCTTGTATGCCCTTGAGCTGCACAATGATGAGTTCCCTGATGATGCGCACAGAGTAGCGTTTATAGTGGAACACCTTACCGGGGCAGCAAGGGAGTGGCTCAGACCGTTAATCGCGACAAAAAATCCTTGCATGAAGAATGTCAAACTATTTTTAGAAGCTTTAAGAGTAATGTATGCGTCTGATAGTCATATGGACCATACCAAAGAGGAACTGCATAATTTACGCCAGGGAAAAATGACAGTTCGCGAATATTGGTCAAGATTCACCATGCTGGTGCACAGACTGGGGTGGGAACTGCATTCGGCTCCGATGCAAGCTGCGTTCTATTTGGGGTTGCATGAGGATGTCAAGGATGAGCTCTCGAGAGGTCCAAAGCCCAATAACATGGATGAGCTCAGCAAAGCGGCTCTGGCGGTGGGGGTGAGACAGGAATCCTGGTGGAACGACAAGCAAGCAACGCGCGCAAAGCGGGCTTGGTTCCCACGGTCTCAGGAGAAGCCACTCCCCCAACAGCCCTTCCAAGCCACGCCTGGGGCCAGCCAAGACCAGGAACCCATGCAAATTGATAGCGCGCGTGCGGGGGGGCTTTTAAAACCCCAGCGACGCCAAGACGCAAGGAGGGCAGGGGCGGAAACTGCTTCCTCTGCAACTCCCCCCAGCATCTCGTCAGAGACTGCCCACATCGCAGGGAGTGGCAAGGAAAGGCGGGAACGGTTGTGCCTTCCCCCACTGAAGCAGCACCACAGCAGGGAAACGAGACAGCCTGGCTGCAGGAGACAAGGGGCAGCAGCCAGGCGCAATCGGCAGACAACAGCCCCAGCCCACCCACCCACACAGCGAGGAGCAGCGCCAGCCCACCCCCCCCAGAGCAGGGGTGGTTCTAGAAGTGACGCTAACGCTCCCAAATTGGTATCCCCTGACGGTTCTTGCCTTAATTGACAGCGGAGCATCTGCCAACTTCTTTTCGAGGGACTTTGCAGAAGCACACCAGATCCAGCTTCTGCAGCTGGACTTTCCCCTGCACGTCTCCACCATTGACGGCAGGGAGTTACTGGGAGGGGCCATCACCCATCAGACCCCCCCATGAGAATGACGGTGGGACGGCACGCAGAGACACTGGCATTCAACGTCACCACCATCTCAGACCCCCCCATCGTCTTGGGCATGAGCTGGCTGGCGCGCCATGACCCCTCCATCAGTTGGCACCAGAGATGCATCACGTTTGGATCAGACTTTTGTCTGGAACATTGCATGCAGCACCAACCAGGGGAGGGGCCTCCCATAGCCACGGTGGCCACCATGCACGTCAAGGGGGGTGAGGCAATACCCAAGCCGTACTGGGACCTGCAGGAAGTCTTCAGCGAAGCGGAATCCGACCACCTACCCCCGCACAGGTCCTTTGACTGTCAGATCAACCTGGTGCCAGGGGCAACGCTACCCCCAGCCAAGCTGTACTCCATGTCAGACCAGGAACTGGAGGATCTGCGTGCGTTTATCGACAAGAACCTCAAGAGGGGGTTCATCAGAGAAAGCACGGCAGCAGGGGGCAGCCCGGTCTTCTGGGTGGACAAGACACACAACAGCGCCGCCTGGTGGTGGATTTCAGACGGCTGAACAACATGACGGAACCGGTGGCTTTCCAAATGCCCAGAGTGGACGATCTGCTGACAGCGGCACGCAGGGGCAAGATCTTCACCAAGCTCGACCTGAGGGGAGCGTACAACTTGATCAGGATCCGGGAAGGCGATGAGTGGAAGACCACGATGTTCACGCCTCTGGGCTCTTTTGAATATCTGGTGATGCCCTTCGGTTTGCAAGGGGGCTCAGCATGCTTCCAGGCCTTCATGCACCACGTACTGGGGTCCCTCCTCTTCAAGAACTGCTTGGTCTTCCTGGATGACATCCTTATTTACTCCACTGACCCTGAGCAGCATGTGAAGGATGTCAGGGAGGTGTTGCAGCGCCTGAAGGAGCACCACCTGTATGTGAAGCTGGAAAAGTGCAAGTTTCACACCAAGGAGGTGGACTTCCTGGGCTACAAGCTGTCAGACAAGGGGCTAGCGATGGACAAGGACAAGGTGCAGGCCATCCTGGACTGGCACAGCCCCAGGACGCACAAAGATGCCCAACGCCTACTAGGCTTCGCCAACTTCTACAGGAAGTTCATCAAGAACTTCTCGTGGGTAACGGCTCCCATCACTGACTGCCTGAGAGGCAAGCAGAAGTTCAGATGGACACCGGAGGCGCAAGCAGCGTTCGAAAGCCTCAAGAGGGTGTTCGCCTCAGACCAGAACCTGTTCCACGTGGTGCAGGATGCGCCCCTACGCGTTGAGACCGACGCTTCAGACAGAGCTGTGGGAGCGATCCTGCTGCAACTGGATGCCAACAGAGAGTGGAGACCCTGTGCCTTCTTCTCCAGAAAACTGACCCAGCCAGAGCGCAACTACACGGTGTTTGATAAGGAGCTTCTGGCGATCCATTCTGCGTTTAAACACTGGAGACACTTCCTGGTGGGCGCCAAGCACCCCATTCAGGTGTGCACGGACCACAAGAACCTGGAGTTCTGGAGGACAGCCAGGGTGCTCAACCAGCGGCAGATACGGTGGGCAGAGTTCTTCTCGCATTTCAACTTCTCCATCCACTACATACCGGGGGAGCAAAATGTCAGGGCGGATGCCCTCTCCCGCAAGCCAGAGTAATTGGAGGAGGAGTTGCCACCAGCACCCCGACACGTGTTTCCCCCGTCGGCATGGTCCTGCGGAGCAGCAGGGGTGAGCGAGGCAGAACTCACAGCACTGACGGCAGCAGATGAGTTTGCCAACCGCATTTTCAGAGAGCTGCGAGGGGGGAGGGAGCAAGCAAAAGACTTTGCAGAACGCAGGGGGCTGCTTTTTTACAAGGGAGCCCTGTACCTGCCAACCAACCAGCTCAGAGGTAAGGTCCTCAAGCAGATGCACGACAACCCAACGGCGGGTCATTTTGGAAGGGACAAAACCACTCACTTAGTCATGAGACACTTCTGGTGGCAAGGGTGCGGGAGGATGTTCGGGACTATGTAAGGGGCTGTGACACCTGCCAGCGAGCAAAGGTTGTCAGAGCAGCACCAGCAGGGTTGCTGGAGCCATTAGCCACACCGCACAGGCCATGGGAAGTAGTGTCCATGGACTTCATCACAGACCTGCCTTCGTCCAGGGGCAAGACCGCAGTGTTGGTGGTGGTGGACCTTATGTCCAAAATGTGCCATTTTATACCGTGTGCCAGGGCAGTCTCTGCAGAATAGACAGCCAAACTGTTTGTTGACCACGTATTCAGACTGCATGGATTACCTTTAAGAGTTATTTCGGATCGAGGCTGCCAATTTGTTTCCAGGTTCTGGCGGCGGCTCATGAACCTCCTGCAGGTGGAGGTCAGCTTGTCGACGGCTCGGCACCCGCAGACCAATAGACAGGCTTAGAGGGTCAACGCCATTCTGCAGCAGTACCTGAGATGCTACGTCAGCCAGAGGCAAACGGACTGGGTGGATCGCCTGCCACTGGCAGAATTTGCCTACAACAATGCGGTGCACGTCTCCACAGGGGTGTCGCCCTTTAAGGCCAACTACGGGCGCGACCTCAGATCTTTCCCAGAGAGGGAGGGGGAGGAGGAGGAAGAGGGCCCACAGGCAGAGGATTGGGCAGAGGAACTGGAGACGGTGCACCAGCAGCTCAGAGAACACTTGGAGAGGGCCAAGGCAGCGTACAAGAAGGGGGCAGATCGCCACAGGCGACAAGGGGAGGTCATCAGGGTGGGGGACAAGGTTTGGTTGTCCTCGGAGGGCCTTCCCACCAGAGGGCGGTGCAAAAAGCTGGCGCCCAGATGGCTGGGCCCCTTCACGGTCACGCAACAGGTCAACCCGGTTGCCTTCAGGCTGGCACTGCCAGAGGACATGAGGGTGCATCCAGTATTTCATAGATCGCTGCTGTCGCCGTATAGGGAAGGCAGCAGGCTCCGAGACAGCGAACAGACCCCCGAGGGAGGGGGGAGAGGGGAGGCAGGGAGCAACTCAATGAGGCCACGGCCATCCTTGATTCACGGAGAGGGGTGGGGGGCCTGGAGTACCTCATGGCGTGGGAGGATGCCCCGCCGTCCCAGAATGAATGGGTACCAGCCACTCAGATACAGGAGGAATTCTTGGTGGAAGAATTCCACGCCCTCTTCCCACACAGACCCAAGCCCTGGCACATGGAAAGGGAGGGGAAAGGGGAGGGGGAGGAGGTCGCAGAGAGCAGTTCACCATGGGGATGGGAAGCGGAGTTTGAGGACCCGGAGGAAGAGGTATGGGCGTCTCCGAGGTCCACCCGGTCAGAGGAAGAGGCAGACTGGCAGCGTATTTTTACCCCCACCAGCTCTGACGCCACGGACTTCTTGGGCTTTCAGTCTTCTCAGGCGGAAGGAGGGAGCTCGAGGGATTGGGGAGAGGTGTTCACACCAACAGGCTCGGACAGCACAGAGTTTTTAGGCTTTCAGTCGTCACCGACGCCCTTGGAGCCCCTCGGGAGGGGAGAAGGGGGGCCTGGGAGGGGGGTGGATGTGAGGGACAGGGGATATCGCGAAGTCCCTCCCCTCCTGAGTTCCAGCCCATCCCCGAGCGCAGGGGAAAGCAGGGAGAGCTCCGTCTCAAGTGGGGAAGCAGGAAGTGGGGTCCGAGGCTCAGACAGGGTAGCGGAGCCAGCGTCCCAGGTGAGACAGGAAGGGGGAAGCAAGGGGGGCAGACCTGTCCCCCCAACTCCGGAATTGCGCCGAAAACGTAGGGGGAAGAGGATGGGTCTCCCCAAGTTGTTATGTTGGAGAAAAACGCGCCAAACGCCATTCGGAGGTTCTGATTCAAGCGGATAAGATGTGTCTCTGTAAATAGCACTGCCTTTAGCACTGTAAATACGCAGCACCAATAAAAAGATAAAATGCAGAGCTGTGTAGAGTTGTTACTCTGAAGTAGCCCACTCCGGCCACTGTGACATAAGCCAAAAATGGCTTATCTTCTGAGTTAGCCCATAAAACTCAGAGACAAGAGGAGTTAGGAGTCCATTTTGTTTATTGCAAAGCAATAAGGTTACAGTCGAATCTTTTCGCAAAACTGCAAACCCGCCCAAAGGTCGGGCAGGAATTTATAACATTTCAGACAAAGGATTTTGATTTAACCAATCACATAAAGCATTACATCATTTAATATTTTAATATTCATCATTGTCTCATTTTATATTTAATTACCTAATCTAATACGCATGTGCAATAAGCATTGCTAACTAGGCCAAGGATTGCTAGCTAGGCCTTTGATTCTCAATAAGATGTTACATTATGAGATAATATGCATGTTGGGAACCTGTGTTACGTATGTAACAATTTGTGTTCTAGCTTATGAATTATTTCTTTGTGATTTGTGTGTTAGCTGACCTTCTGTTCTGGTAAAAGAACGGCATCTTGCTAGATCATCTGTTTCTTAAAGCAACAAGTTCCCATAATTCACTATTATAAGCATATTCTAGGATTAATAGGGATTTACATTATCACCTTAATTGGGGCCCTTTGGGCCCCTGCTACAATGGATTTAAACCATATATCCGGACTCACAACTTCTAGCTGTGAGCACCAATAAACAGATGAAGTTCAGCTTCAGAGGTGTCACAGTGGCCTGGGTGGGCTACTTCAGAGTAACGACTCCACACAGCTCTGCATTTTATTCTTTTATTGGTGCTGTGTATTTACAGTGCTAAAGGCAGTGCTATTTACAGAGATTGACACATCTTATCCGTCTTCTTCAGTACCTCCGAATGGAGGTTGGCGCGTTCTCCTCCAGCATAAAAGCTTGGGGAGACGCAGCCTCTTCCCACGACGTTTCTTGCGCAATTCCGGAGTCGGTGGGATTGGCCTTCCCCCCTTGCTCCCCCCTTCCTGTCCCACCTTGGGCAGTGGCTCTGCTACTTTGCCTGAGCCTCAGACACCACTTCCTGCTTCTCCACTTGAGTCGGAACTCTCCCTGCTTTCCCCAGCGCTCGGAGATGGGCTGGATCTCAAGATGGGAGGGACCTCCCGATATCCCTTGTCCCTCACAAGAGGTTTTGAAGTAATTCTTCTTTTATTTTAACAAACTAAACATATATAACTATAATATAGAGACTGTGTGAGTTTCAGTCATCTAACATAAGTAAGAACACATCTTTACTTCAGAACACACTCTCCAGAATTGACAGTTAGGAATAACAGTTACCAAGGAAGACTCCTCCCCCTTCTCTCTCCACTGAGTCAGGAGATTGACAGAAAAGGGGGGGGTGAAAATACTAACAACCTCCCCCTTTTCAGTCCGACCTTTATGAAAATCTAACACAATTGTAACTTCTTTACATATACACCAAGTTGTTCCTTATTAACAGCTTTGGTCAAAACATCTGCTGAGATTTCCTTTCCTGGCATATATGAAACTTTCACAACTCCATTTTTAATACACTCTCTGGCCCGGTGCAATTTACTTTGCAAATGCTTTGTTCTCTGTTTGCACCCTTCTGAGCGGATTAACTCTATGCAGGCTTTGTTGTCCTGGTAAACCTGAATTGGACAAAAAACTTTCACTCTCACACCCTATATTAATGAGTGAAAGAGTTAAAGCGCTGAGTTTGGCTTCACATGAACTCATGCTCACTGTTGCTTGCTTCTTGCAAGACCAATCAAACAAACCTTGATTGTATAATTAACAGACACCCAATGTACTCTTGCGTCTGTTGTATCACTGCCAAAACTGGTGTCTGCATAGATTTCTAGGCCTCCAGACTTTTCACTAGTCCAGTGATGGGCAACCTTTTGAGCTTGGTGTGTCAAAATTCGCCAAAAAACCGAGCATAACTTGGGTGGTGTGTCACTTCGAGAAAAAAACCATAATTTCGCGATATTTATAGTTTAAATAACAAAAATGTATAATTGTTTCCCCCTAAAAAAGGAAAAGGGGGAGAAAAAAATTATTAAACTACTTTTATATTAACATTAATCAGATTCTTGTGTTTATTCTTTTTAAGAGGGATTAGAAGGGATTTTATCAGGAAGGAATCTTTAATAGTAAGACTCAGATGAGTCAACCACAAGCTGATCACTGCGTAATTTAAAAAGGGGGATGTATGGAACTCTGCTAGAATATGGAACTTGCTAGCACAAGTAAGAAGGATATCATTAAATAATATACCCTCTCCTGCCTCCCTAATCACCCTCACAATAATTTTATAAGCTTAATTGCCTTTTCTCTAAATTAAAAAGTCCCAAACACTGCAAACTTACCTCATATGAGAGTTGCCCCATCCCCTTGATCATTTTGTGTGTGTAAAAAAAAAGGAAAAAGGGAGGGAAGCTCTATTTTACAAAAGGTTTACAATGGAAACTTAGAGCTGACTCTTCCCCATCCTTTATTACAGTGGTACCTCGCAAGACGAATGCCCTGCAAGAACATTTTTTCGCAAGATGAATGCGTCTTGCGATCTGATGATGACTCGCAAGACAAATTCATTTTGCGAAAAATTTGTCTTGCGAATCGCTGTTTCCCATAGGAATGCATTGAAATTTAATTAATGCATTCCTATGGGCAAAAAAAGAATTTTCAATGCATCCCTATGGGAAACCGTGATTCACAAGACGAATTGACTCATGGAATGAATTAAATTCATCTTGCGAGGCACCACTGTATTTACGGAGTGAACTGAATAACACTAAGAGGACTTGGAATTTAATTTAATTGGAAGTATAATTGCTTATTTATCTTCAGTTGGACGGAAGAATGAAAGAAGTCTGTGAACTTGCCAAGGAACTGATAAGGTTCATTACTGAGTTCTTTACTTTCATCCATGAAATTCTGTTTTTTAAAAGTACATGTTGCCAGTGTGAGGTCCCTGATCCAGACTAGAACCCCAGTGGGAGGGACTCTTTACCCATCTCCCTATAGTCATAATTTGCCTGTCTTGCTTTTGGGTCTGGAAGCTGGGAATGGGTAAGAAAGGAGAGCGCTGTCAGTGTCCTCTTTTCAAAAACAAGGTACTGTATTTTTCCGCAGCCACCAATCGCCCACCCAATCACTGCTGCAACAGCCAATCGCCAGCAGGCCTTGCCGCAGCCACCAATCACCACTAACACCAGCCGCCCGTACCCCCTCTGCACTATCCGTGTATAAGATTTTTTTAGATTTTTCTATAATAAAAAAACATTTTCTTATACATGGAAAAATACGATATTTATTTGTATTTATAGCAAATGAAACATTTTTTCATTATAATGTTTGACACACATTATCTTGCCAGTCTTCACTATAATAATAAAATAGAAATGATAACATAATAAAGGCAATGCATCTTACCTGTTCAGAGCTTAGAATTTCCTGTGTTCAAGTATAATGCAAACTAGGTTTTTACTGTTTTTCTCAATGATTTCATATTGAGTTTTGGTATTCCAGTGTTCAGTGAATTTATATCAACATTCCATTGTGTCTGCAAATGGGTGGGGACAGGATAGCTCAGGACAGCGTTGGCTGCCTTGCAAGAGGAGGCTGTTTTGCCCTGGCGTATAACTTTATTAACTAAATAAATATCTTTAGGCTCCTGGTTCCGTTCCAAATCACAGCCTTCACCAGCTGCTGCTTTCCATGATTATCCAGGTTCTTCATTTCCTCGTAGGATGAATGTCTCAGCTGAGCTGCATTAAAAAATTACCAGTCTTACGTAAGAATAAGAGAGGAGACTGCTAGTTTTTGTCTTGTGCGTGTGTTCTCTTACTGGTCAAAGCTAATGAGTATAATTAGAGGTTTTGCATTGAAAACAGAGAGATCAACTTTGTGGCAGTGGTGAAGTGAAGACAAAGAAGAGGTTGGGTTGCCTGCTTGGCTTTTTCCCCTTCCCTCTTGGGGTGCAAACTGCATAGCTTACATAGAAATGTAAAAGTGTTTAATTTTTTTCAGTGAAAACATATTTATTTGCCCAGGCCGTTCGTTCTGATTGAGCTTTAAAGAGTGGGGCTTTGTGGGGAAAGCTCTGGAGCAAAAAAACAAAAAGAATTATGCCAGGAAAAAGGAAATGAAAAGTAAGTGTGGATAAGTCCCGAGACATGCTGTTTTTATAATGACTGCATAGTATTATTTTGTTTGGTTTTATATTTTAGTCTGTGCTGTATTGTGACTCACATTGTACTATGAGCTGGGGTAGGATGTAAAAACTGAACAATTCAGGTTCTACCCAGAGTCTTTCGCCTCACCCAAGAAAACAACACCAACCCTGTAGAGTGAATGAAGTGGTTGTGTTTGCAGATGTCTGAAAAGTCTTTCTCTCTCTTTTTATTCCTGTCTCTTCTTCTCTTTTCCTTCCTTGCACTGTGTGTGTTTCTGGTCCTGAGGCAGGCCGGTGTCCTCATCTCCATAAAGCGTCATTCCTTGTGTCTCATCTTTTGAAGCACCATAACCTCTGAGCCACCCTCACTACATCAGCATGGCCATCTCATCACGTCTGGCTCTCTGGGAACAAAAGGAAAGTGCCATTCCCCTTCTGCATGCAGAGAGATTTGAGCCTATGGTCTGAGGGAGGAGCTTTGCCCTCTCCTTGAAATCCAGGCCTTTACAAACCCAATGAAAGCACTGCAAATGTTTCCCGGTTCCCTGTTGATGTGGCTAACCCACGCCCAATACTAAATAGCTTATCACCAGCACAATTTAATTTAATTTTAGGACTTTGGTTTGCATATAGAATTCTGCTGCTTTTGGTTTCTTCTTCTGGGCTTCTCTGCTTAGAAGTCACCCCTGCATTTGCCTGGAGGCTGATTCTAACCCTCCCTGCTTCCCCAGAATTGAAGGCAATTTGAAAGTGGCGATGTGCCCATTCATTCCACATTACCTCTGGTCTAATGGGCTTGCAGGTCCTTGCATTGCTTTAAAATTTGCAACCTGTGTGCATGTGAGAAAAGAAAAGGTTATGCGTGCAGCATGGAAAAGTATCCTTTTCACCACCAGCTCTCAGTAATCTTGAACCCAATTATTGCCCACCTGCTGCCAAAGTTGCTTTACAGGGTTTGGATGTGCCAATTTCACCCCTGCGCTGCCACCGCTTGGTTTCCTTTGAGCATCTTTTCTGTCCTTGCAGCTCCTGTTAGGAAATCTTCAGTGAGAGCAGATTTTATTTCCCTTTTCAAAATTCTGACAGAGAAGCAGCAGATGGGTGTAACTGGCTAGTGTGGTCTGTGGACCTTGTGGTAGAGGGTTCAGTGGAATGCCTTTGCCAGCGCTGTTCAACAACTCAATTTTTGCTTGTGTAAACAGATTAGGGAAGAAGACCGCAGCCCCCCACCCACCTCGCCACCCCCGCTTTTCTCGGTCATTCCTGGGGGCTTCATCAAGCAACTTGTGCGGGAAACGGAAAAGGAGTCCAAAGAAGCAAAATTAAAAGAGAAATTAATTTCCAAAGAAGATGTGAGTAAGAAAATAACATTGAGAATTCAAACTTTGAGCTGCAATCTCTGTCCTGCTGAATCCTTGGGCTTGTCCATATTTATGCATTAGTTAGATGATAATCCACTTCCCCCTCAAGGTAAATGGATAAATGGTAAATGAAAACAATTGAATAGATTTGGACAATTATTCCAAACCGAACACTTGAGAAGTAATAAAGAACGTCAATTGCTTTCTGAAATGTAAAGTAAAGGTATTGGCACCTAAGGGGGGGGAAATCAAAGATACTGGGGCAATATATTTATTATGCAGCCAACAGAAATGTCACAAAATGGTGTATAAGCTTTTGAGTCCCCCCAAATACTTCATCAGGCTAGAAAGAAAAAAGGAAAAGGAAAAGAAAGGCTGGCATCTCACACCAACCCTGGCCACGCTGCATTGGCTACCATTAGTTTCCAATTCAAAGTGCTAGTTTTTGACCTATAAAGCCTTAAACGGCTCCCCTGGCACCTTTGTTAAATATCTTTAGGTGTCAGGCAAAAACATTCCCCTTTTCTAGGCCTTTGGCTGATTAAACAATCTATGGCCTTTTAAACTGTGTGTGTGAGATTGTTATTATGGTATAAATTTGTGTTTTTATATTGTAAACTGCCCTGTGATCCTTGAGTGAAGGGCAGTATAGAAATATTAGTATTAATATTATCATCATCAAAGTCTGGGGGAGAGAAAAATGCTTGAACAGCAGCCTTTTCTTTCTCTTCCTTTCCCTCCCTGCTTTGCATTTTTGCCATCTAACATGATGAAGAGTTCTGGGGAACTGCAAAGTTTGCACACTATTTTTTTACATTTTCATTTGTCTAATAAAGGTATCGCCCTAATATGAAATATATTCAGTTTTGCTATTGAATTAGATTTTGGCGCAATAGAGGAAATAATTACAGGAGCTTAGAAATATCTGTGTAGAACACTGCTGACATCACATCAATCACCTTGCATTAATTTTTAGGAGAATTAATGTCAATGGCTAAAATGTATATCCTACCCCCAGTTCAAATAGATACTCTGGGCAGCTCACAGTGATAAAATCATAATTGTAGCCAATCGCTACAATTACACTGGTTTGATGTTGAAACATCTATCAAGGAGAGAGGCAAGCAGGATCATGCCCTAAAAACCCTCCCTTTACAATATGGAAGCTTTTGCCAGACTTTGAGAAGGTCAGAAGTGATGCCTTGGTTTAGCCCCTGGCAATTCGTGTCTTACCTTCCACTGAAACTCACAAATAAAATGTACACAAACTTAAAGGAGATGGTAGGTATTACGGCCTCCAGGTCCCTTCACACACCACAATTTTGGATGTGCATCTAAAAATGTAGAGGGAACATGGACCCACCATGGACATGAATTCTCAGCAGCGAACAGTGATTGGCTCCAGTGGCCTGTTAGGTGCCCACATTGGCTGGCAAATCCAGGTCTTCCCTGTGTAATGTGTGCAATGACCCTTAAATACTTCCTTTGTGGCAGGAGGACCCAGCTGAGTCCAAATACCAGGCTGATAATAATTATATACTGGAAGAATTCAGAGAGTGCTTCTTCGACAAACTGGTCCAATCAAATATGGAAATAGCACTTGTGGAAAAATTAGCACAAAATTTGAAGCATAAAGACTCCTTTGTAACTGTTTGGTACAGCTTTATTAGATCACACAGTAACATAATGAAACTACCGTGTTTCCCCGAAAATAAGACACCGTCTTATATTTATTTTTCCTCAAAAAAACAAACAAAAAACCACTATGGCTTATTTTCAGGGGATGTCTTATTTTTTTATTAAGTATGGTACAGTTTAACCTACAAGGTTCAACTGTCTATCAGTATGGCTTATTTTTGGGATATGGCTTATATTCCTTGAATGCTTAAAAATCCTGCCATGGCTTATTTTATGGCTACATCTTATTTTCGGAGAAACAGGGTAGATGGCTCCCCTCAGGTTATAAAATGTTTTGGTTGGCATAAACTTGAATATTGCTTTCTGTACAAATGGTTGTCTGGGATAGGAACTTATGATGCAGTTTGGATGTTATTTTGGATGTATGGCCTTATCTCCATCTTCTGGGCTGGTGTGGGATATTTTCTTTTTATGTGTGCATGATGTTGTAATACATTGTAAGAATCTAATATAGCCTATTTAAAGGCAACAAACCCTACCAGACACAAAATGCCTTTGAAAGGCCCTTGAGATAACTATGTCTCAACGGATGCTGCTGCGCTCTAGGAAACACCTCTCTACTTTGTTTGGAGACAGGTGTGACGGACTCCTCTGGGGCTAATGTCCTTGAGTGTGTTTTTGTTTCCCAGCCTCCAGGAAAGCAGGTTGAGGGGCCCGTGCAGCAGTTTGTAATCAGGGACACCAACATTTTGGAAGTGGGAGAGGACATGGCCAACAAGGGACAGCTGCTGCAAGGACGATTGAATGGTGAGAAGCACGGAGTGGAAGGTGAGTCTGAGATTCCAGGAAGGAAGCCTTTGCCTTCCAAGAGAACTGCCCAGAGGGGCCACACCCAGCAACCAGTACTGCTTGTGCCTGAATTAGCACCAGCCACTCCAAAATCAGCACCAGCAGTTCCAACACCGGGAGAGGAGGTCCACTTGGATACATCTCAGCCTCCTAAAGTTCCTGCAGCTCCAGAGCAAATCAAAAGCGGCAGTGCTAAGGATCTTCCTGGGTCAGGAACAGAACTTGTAAAGAAGGGCAATTTATATTGTTCCAAACACTTCGAAAGCTCAAGGAAGGAGAATTGGAAAATGAGGACCAAGGAAGAGGCTGTGAGCAAGCCGGGAAATAAGTCAAAATTCACAGGGAAGGGAAAAGAGCTTGGAGAAAATAAAGAAAAGGCCACAGATAGTGGGAAACAGCCAGGAGAACCCAAAGAGAAGCATGTAGAAACCGGGAAAGTATTGGCACAATTGAAGGTGGAAGAGGGAGAAATGGAAGAGGAACTGTCTCGGAAAGGAGGAAAAAGAAAGCAAGAATCTCCAGTAGCAGAAATGAAGGAGAAACCAGAGGAAACTAAGGAAGTGTTGGCAGGAGAAAACAAAGAAGAGCTTGGAGAAAGCACAGATTCGGACAAGGTGAGGTTGATGTTGAATTCAGTGTTATGGGCCCACTTCCTAGGGTTTCAGCTGTATATCCCTTGCTGGGGAAGGGCTCCATCCTGCACCTTTGGTGGCTTTACCTAGTGCAGAGCACTCTGCATGTGTCCTGGGCAATGCCCCCCCAAAGATTCCTAAATTCTCCTTGCATGGCTATTTTTTCTTCCCTGGAATTTGGAGTTCTGTCTTAGCTATGCTGGTTTTCAAAGTGGAACCTCTGCAGTAGAAATCCTACTTGTTTCCTCTCCTTGGTTCATTCATTCCCTCATTGAGTGAAGATTCTTTCACTGAATGTCAAATCTTCAGCCATCTCAAATCTGAGATTGCTTTGAACATTTGGACCAAATCAGGAAGGAATAACTTTGACTGTGGGAGATCCCTGACAGGTGAATGAATTTGGATGAAAAGCAAAGATGACCCACAACTGTTGTGTGCAAATATTCCCCTTCCTCACTCTTCCTTCCTTCACCCAGGTGTGCCATGATGTCTGGTATGAAACAGAGAAAGTTTGGCTGTTACAAAAAGATGGATTCACTCTTGGTAAGGTGGCCTTGGTTTTCTCCAGCCTTTACACTTAGCAGCTAAGAGGGTGTGAGAATGTCAAGATGGGAAGCTGCTCTTTGTTGGTGGTGCATGTGCTCCAGATCACAATAGTGCACATGATGATGTGTGTGAATAGGGGTGCATTACAGCAGAGGCTTCTCCTTCAATTAAGGTGATAGTGGTGGCAGAAAAGGTGTAACCAAGGAGGAACAGGAAAGAATGGCTGCAGAAATGGTCCCACTGGGTGCAGAATGTGTAGAGTTGTGTGAGATTATCCCCTACCTGAGGATGGCAGGAGGGGAGAGCTTAGGAGCATGGGAAGCTGCTTTCTACCAAGTCAGACTCTTGGTCCATTTAGCTCAGTATTCTGTACACTGACCGGCAGTGACTCTCCAGGGTTTCAGGCATGAGCCTCTCCCAGCCCTCCCTGGATATGCCATTGGGGATTGAACTCAGGACCTTCTGCACACAGCTGGTCTATCTGGGTCTACACCAGCTTTCTGCAACCTGCTGTCTTCTAGATAGATTGAACTATAACCCACCAGCCTGAGCCAGCATCAGTGTGCTGGTTGGAGGTGATGGAGTTGGTGAAGGCTGGCCAATGCTGGGGCTCCCAGATCAGTCTTCAGGATCTCCCTGAAGACTCTGGGAACTGAACCTGAGGAATTTCTGTCTACAAGACAGGCCCTCAGACTGCCACTGATCTGTGGCCAAGCCAAAGAGGAGAGAACAAAGAGTCATTTCCCTCTCACTACTCCCCCCCCCCTTTGGCAGCTACTGAACTGAAGCCAGATGAGGGCACTCCTGAGCTGCCTCCAGGGACAGTCCGAGTCCGAGTGGAAGCTGATGGCTCCATCATGGAGGTGGATGAAGAAAAGGTCCAGAGAGTGAGTTGTTGTGTCTCTCCCTTCCTCAAGCTTCCAGCAAAGCCCATGGCTGCAGCAAACCCTCCCTACTTGGTCTGGTTCTAAGGCACCTTCCTTGCCTACTTCAGGCACATGGACTGGGGAGGCTTCCTCCTCAGGAGTCCCCTTGCTTTCACCACAGTCCCTGACTTTCAGGGCTAGCCCTGCTATGAGGCAGGCTAAGGTGATGGGGAGGTACTGGCTGGGTGTCACCTAAACGTGCCCTGAGGTGTGTGGTGGAGGACGCTATCCTGTTGCCCATTGTGATGGGGGCAGTTTGAGGGCACATTCCACCATGCAAATGATGAGCAGAGGTTGTTTGCCTCCCTCCCACCCTTGCCAGCTGTTTTGAATGAAACCCAGGCAGGCTGTAGGAGAGGGGGAGCTGGTCTGAAAGAAGACAGTACAGGCAGAGGAGCTTTATAAGTTCTGCTTTATAAGCCACAAAGAAAGAAAAGCATCAGAAGAGTCTGCTGGCCCTTCTAGACCAGCTTTCTGTTCTCACAGTGGCCAACCAGATGCCCCAATGAGAAGCCCTCAAGCAGAATCTGAGCACAAGAATCCTCTTCCCTCCTAAAATTGGGGTGGGGGTGGGGGCAAACTCATGTGAACAGCAATTTCACCATGGTTGGCAGGCAGCGTTGTGTTGAGCTCTTATAACACTCACCCCCCCCCCCAGACCAATCCTTCAAAATTTGACTACGCTGAAGACTTGGCCTCCCTAGTCAGCCTGAATGAGTCGAGCGTCATCCACACTCTGAGCCACCGATACCAGTCTCAGCTGCTTTACACCCACAGTGGTCCTGATCTGATCGCCATCGAACCATCGTCTTCTGTTGCCAGTTGTTCAATAAAGGTACGGGGCTGAGTCTGGGGTGGTATCGCTTAACAAGGACCTCTCTGCGCAGTTAGGATAATTGCCTGGCAGAGGAGACCTGCCCTTTCCTGTGGCAACCAGTGATGTAATGACAGACTCAGAAGTGCAGAGTCCCTTCATGATGGCCATAGCCATGCCCCCTTCTAGAATTACACAATAGTCTTATAATTACACAATCATAATAATAATTAGAGCTGCATTGCAACAATGCATTGCCTTTCAGCTAGCTCTGCTATTTTCCAGACATGTACATGGGCAAATCATTTGGAGTGCTCCATTATCTAACTTTCAGAGTGACTTAAATAGCATTTTCTTCAAGTTCCATTGTATGTAACAGAACTTTCACACCATTCTCGTGAAAACGTTTTCTGTGTTCTAAATGCTTAGCTTTTGAGCACATGGAACAACTCCTTGGTGTTCTTCTGTTGCACTTCTCCAGAGTGACCCTTGGAGCCCACCCTCAGTGGTTGACTCATCACTCTGAGCAGCACAGACAAAAAGCTCCCCTTCCATATTGATTGGGCAGCTCTAGGGCGCTGGAGAAAGGGATCCTGATTTAGAAATAATAGCGTCTTTGATCCCTATGACCCCAGACCCCTAAAACCAAGGGCTTGTGGCACCTTAAATGACAGTTTTATTCTTACTCTGTGCACCTTATGGCACCATAAGGGGCTTCTTCATGATTTCGCTGCTCCAGCCACAATGTTCCTCCCTGCATCTCAGATGAGGAGGGCTGCCTGAGATGCTTGGGGGAGGATGTTCTTGCACTGCTTAGCACAGGGAGGGGCGGGGAAACCTTGATCAGCCTGAGGACTGCATTTCTTCAGGAGTCACCTGCCAGGGGTTGTATGCCACTGATGAGCAGGAGCAGTGGATGTGACTTCTACACTCAAGTGACAAGGAGAGGTCAACACATATAATTGCATAGCCCACCCTGGGCACCCACAGAGCAGAAAATGAATCTTAAAAGCTAGATAATATTGGTGCAAAAGTTGGAAGCTACTTCCAATTTCTGCCAAGCTGTGACAAGATTCCAGAGGGCTGTAGACCCTCACCCAGGGCCCGTGTTCCAGTGAGAATCAAGGTGTGGCAGAGACTGTTGTGCCTTTAGAAATGTGGTTTTTTATTTTTATTTTTGTTTCTTTTTAAAGTGTGGTTTAATTGCACATATTTACACCTTTAATCTACATTGAGGGAGTACAGCATGGTCATCTCAAGAGGGGCTTGTTCCCCACAGCAGGGCAGCACTAGAGTCAAAGCTATCTCTTCCAGGCAGCCTTCAGCCAAGATTGTTCTGTCTTTTCTCAGCCATCCCAAAGGCCTCAGACTCTTCCTGTGACCTTCCAAATCACCAGTCTCTATTCAAACCACAGGGCAACAGGGAAGGACAGTTCTCTTGCATTCTCAATGGCCTGTGCGACGTACCCAAGGACTTTGCCACCAATTAATATGCGACAAACCCAGTCCCGGCGTTGTCACTAAACTTTCGGGGATCTTTCTTAATATGTGACGAAATGTCCTCCCTCTCTATTACTAAAAATGTGACTCAGGAGTCCAGGGGTGAAACCCCCCCCCCCACTTCTCCTGCCGCCTTAAAATAAACCCCTGTTACTTGGGTTTCTTAGTAAAGAGAGTCTTCCAGCTTACGTGGCCTGGTATCATGAGAAACTCTAGGCTGTTTGACGGAATAACCTCCTGCCTACAGTAACGGGTCTCACTCAGTTTGATTCCCCACTGCAAAAGTTTGCCCTTTCCACTCTGGCAACTTTGTAGCACCCCAGGTAATCCTCCTAAGCCACCTCAGTGTAACTCTAGGACACAAACCGTTGCCTCTATTCCCGAGGTAAGTTTTGTCCTCTATTGAGCCACCACTTCTGTGAGTTTAGATACCCAGCTGGAATAACTAAGCACATCCACTAACATTTAAGAAAGCTTTATTTAGACTAGTTGACTTTTAAATGCGTAATGGTTTCATGTGTACAGGCTCTTAGATCATATTCTTAGTTTCAATTAACAATGGCTAGATAATATAATTCAATTAAACTCCTCAGAACACTTTAAGATCTCCTACGCCTACCCACACTCTCCCTCGCTCCCACAACCCTCTCCCCGAATTAACTGCCTCCCATTCCTTTTAAACTCCTGGCAGTCCCGCCCCTCCGGAATGGAATGCGTCATTTATCCAGGAGGTTGCGGTTTAACTCTCTGCACCCTGGAGTTCTTTTGCCCACCAGGCCAATCCGTCACACCTGCAATGACCCTGTATTGTTTCTTCAGGGCTCTAGCCTGGCCAGGACATTTTGCTCAGATATTCCTCTGCACCTTGTGTTTTCCAAATAATCAAAATCCTATCATTTATTAATTTCCAGGGTTTAGTGGGGAAACCCCTCCCCCAAACCTATAACACCACCTGGGCAGCAACACAACCAGTGGTCATCAGGTGGTGTGAAGAACAACCTGGAAGATGGAGTTCAATCTGGCCCAGTGAGGGCATCCTTATCTGGAGATGTCCTGTACTTTACAGTACTGTAAAGAGTGCCTACTTGCCTGTTGCCTACTTTCTCTCTTGTGAAATTTAGGCAGGGATTAGGGGAGTGCAAAGCCCATGTAAGAACTTCTAAGTTTTTGTTAAAGTTCTTTCAGTAGAGAGACATGCTTCCCCTTCATCTGCAACCTGCCATTTTTTGGGTGGGGGAAATTAAAGGAAGGGCAAAGGTGTTTGCAGGATGGCTAGACAACTGCACTCCCTCCTTACCCACTTAGACTGAGTATGCACCAGATTTCCTACCCTTATCACCTTAAAGCACATTCTTTGCCTCAAAGAATTCTGGGCACTGCAGTTTATTCTGGGCACAGAGTAACAATTCCCAGCAGCCCTTAATAAACGACAGCACCCAGAATTCCTTGAGGGGTGGAATGTGCTTCGAATGTGCTTCAAAAGTGTAGTGTGTGTGCAGCTTTAGGCCACATTAATACTAGGCTTTTTTTTGCAGTTATCATACTAATGTCATTTCCAGGGACAGTTCTGCAATTATAAAAGCCATTCCAGCTTCCGATATGATTCTGGAATGGTCCTGTTTCCCTTGCCAGTGCCACCACTGCTGAGCTCGGGGAGGAGGATGTGCCGGCGCAGTGACCACTGCGAGGGAGCATCCCATTGCCTCTCTCTGCTTCTTCATGGTCACTGCTGCCTGCCTCCTCCCTTGGCTGCTGGATAGCAGGCGAGGAGGAGGAGAAGCCGCAGGTGCCAAGGCCCAGCCCTGATGCACTGACTCTGAGGGGCAGGGTGGAAGAAAGCGGGGGCGGAGAGCAAAAAGTCCTTTTAAAAAAATGCTTTGTGCTTCTGTGTCTAATCTTGGCCCTTTCTAAGATTTATTTATTAGTGTGTGTTTTCTTTTTGTAAATCTACCAAAGATTAAAATAAAATAAAATAAGTGGTTTTCTCAGGATGGTAGAGGGGGTGTGCTGTATAGCTGGTATAGTGGTGGAGGCACTTGCCCTTCTTCTGATAGGAAATACTCTGCGGGGGCGGGAATGGGGGTCAAGGATGGTTAGTTAGGAGGGAGGGAGAAATGTCCCTATTTCATCTAGGGAATATTGGAGGGTATGGAATATATTGTACAGTGGTACCTCAAGTTACAAATGCCTCAGGTTACAAACTCTGCTAACCTGGAAGAGTTACCTTGAGTTGAGAACTTTGCCCCAGCATGAGAATGGAAATCGTGTGCTGGCGGCGCAGCGGCAGCAAGAGGCCTCATTAGCAAAAGCACACCTCTAGTTAAGAACAGTTTCAGGTTAAGAACGGACCTCCGGAACGAATTAAGTTCGTAACTAGAGGTACCACTGTATTTCATATCACTTGCAAACAACTCCTCCTCCAGCACTTTATCTGTAAAGCTACAGTGAAATGTTTTACCATTGTTTGCTTATAATTTATGCTGTTGCCAAGGATCAGGGTCCAGATAAGATTGCTTCAAGGAAGGACTCTGCATTTGGAGCCACCAGTTGGCCCTTCCTGGGTGACTCCCTGCTCTGAAGGACAAGGACGAGAACATGCAAGATTCTCCGTTCTTGCCCATGGGACTTGGACTGCCAGCTGGGCACCTGCATCTCCTGCTCCTACTCCCTCTGCCACCACCCACTGACCAGACATACTCAGCACTCTGGCTGCAACCGCTGTATTTTTTTGGGGTGGTGGTGGTGGTGGCTCCTGTTCCTGCCATAGGGAGGAGCCATCTCTGCTGGCTCACCTGCCTGTCCGTGTGCTTCTGCTTGGCTGCTGCACGTCAAGCCACACAGAGAAAGAGCAAGCAGGTGGAGGAAGGAGGGATGCGCAGCAGTGGTGGTGGGAGAAGTATTGAGGGGGCTGGACTCCAAGAGGAAAATTATGGGGGGGGGATAGGAAAGGTACCCCAGCCCCCTAGAGCTGGTGCCTATGATGACAGATGGCCATCCAATCTCTGCTTAAAAGCCTCCAACGAAGCAAGAGTCCACAACCTCCTGAGAGACCATTTCACTGTTGAACTGCTCATAATGTCAGATAGTTCTTCCTGATGTTTAGTTGGAATCTCCTTCCTTCTAAGTTGAAGCCATTGGTTTCCAAACCCTTGATCATCTTTGTTGTCCTCCTCTGCACATATTCCAGCTTGTCAACATCCTTCTTAAATTGAGGTACCCAGAACTGGACACAGTATTCCAGCTGTGGTCTCACCAAGGCATACTAGAGTAGTAATGTTGCTTCCCTTGACCTGGATGCTATATTTTTGTGGATGCAGCCTACAATAGAATTAGCTTTTTGCTTTTTTTTTTTTTGCTTCTGCTTCTGCTGCTGCATCACACTTTTGACTCTTGTTAAGTTTGTGGTCCACCAAGACCCCCTGGATCCTTCTCACATGTACTACAGGTGTCCCCCATATTATATTTGTGCATCTGGTTCTTCCTGCCTAATAGAGTGGGACTATTACTTCCCTTGATTGGGACACTCTACTGTTGATGACATTAGCTTTCTTTCTTTTTTGCAGCTGCATCACACTGTTGACTCATGTTAAGCTCCTTTTCACATTTACTACTAGTAAGCCAGGTGACCCCCATCTTATACTGTATTTATGCATCTGGTCCTTCCTGCCTGAGTGCAGAACCTTACACTTGTTCCTGTTGAAATTCATTTTATTAGTTTGGGCCCAGTTATCCAATCAGTTAAGGTTATTTTGAATCCTGATTCTGTCTTCTACAGCATTAGCTTCCCCTCCCAAATTTGATGAGCATCTCCTCAATTCCTTTGTCCAAGTCGTTTATAAAGACATTGAACTGGAACTCTCCGCAACCCTTCCCCTCTGCAGAGAGGTGGGACCGATTCGGATGGTCCGCCCCCGCCACTTAATGGATCCAAATCGTTTACAGAGAGTGGTAGGGGATGTTTTATCCCATGTTGATGGCCTTTCAGCCGATTCCCTGGTGGCCTGCTGGAATGTGGAGTTAACTAGGGCTAGTGACTGTCTGGCTCCAATTGCATGGAGCCCGGACAGCCCCGTGGTTTTCCATGGATCTGAGGGCAATGAAACAAATGCTGAGACGGCTAGAGCGCCGGTGGCGGATAACTCACGGGTTAGAGCTCAGTGTCAAGCCTACCAAGTACCGGTAGTGACGGCGAAGAATACTTTCTTCACCGCCTCTATTGCATCTGCAGAAAACAGCAGCAGGAGACTCTTTCAGGTGGTTCACAATTTAGCGGAACCACCTGCTCCACCAGGGCACAGTATGGGCCACATGATCTCCTGCAATGATTTTGCAAAGTTTTTTGCAGATAAAGTCACTCAGATTCGGGTAGAGGTAGACTCCACAGTGGGAGCAGGGCCGGGGCGGGGGAGTGCTAGAGTCCTGTCTAGGTTGCGTGGGATCAATTCCAATCTGTTACCTCCAAGGATGTGGACAGGATGCTTGGACGAGTGAAACCAACCACCTGTCTCCTTGATCCTTGCCCATCTTGGCTTATAAAGGATAGCCGGGAAGGGCTGGGCGATGGGCTTCACGGGGTGGTGAATGCTTCTCTCTGTGAGGGAGCCTTCCCAGACCTGCTGAAAGAGGCGGTTATTAAACCACTTCTTAAAAAACCATCTTTAGATGTGGCCAATATGGCCAACTATCGCCCAGTCTCAAATCTTCCATTCTTGGGCAAGGTGATTGAGCGAGTGGTTGTTGAACAACTCCAGGCACACCTGGAAGAAGCGGACCATTTGGATCTCTTCCAGTCGGGATTCAGGCCTCATCATGGGTCTGAAACTGCCTTGGTCGCACTGGTTGATAATCTCCAACAGGCTAGGGACAAAGGTGAAAGCTGTTTCCTGGTTCTGCTGGATTTCTCAGCGGCTTTTGACACCATCGATCATAACATCTTTCTGGACTGTCTAGAGGGGTTGGGAGCTGGGGTCACTGTCATACAGGGGTTCCGCTCCTTCCTCCTGGGCTGTGTTCAGAAAGTGGTGGTGGGGGATGAGTGTTCAGACCCGTGGGCTCTCACTTGTGGGGTGCCTCAGGGTTCTGTCCTCTCCCCCATGCTTTTCAACATCTACATGCAGCCGCTGGGAGAGATCATCAGGGGGTTTGGGCTGGGTGTTCATCAGTATGCGGATGATACCCAGCTCTACCTCTCTTTCAAATCAGAACCAGTGAAGGTGGTGAAGGTCTTTTGTGAGTGCCTGGAGGCGGTTGGAGGATGGATGGCGGCTAACAGATTGAGGTTGAATCCTGACGAGACAGAAGTACTGTTTGTGGGGAACAGGAGGCGGGCTGGTGTGGAGGACTCCCTGGTCCTGAATGTGCCCCTGAAGGACCAGGTGCGCAGCCTGGGAGTAATTTTGGACTCACAGCTGTCCATGGAGGCGCAGGTCAATTCTGTGTCCAGGGCAGCTGTCTACCAGCTTCATCTGGTACGCAGGCTGAGACCCTACCTGCCTGCAGACTGTCTCGCCAGAGTGGTGCATGCTCTAGTATATCTCGCTTGGACTACTGCAATGCGCTGTATGTGGGGCTACCTTTGAAGTTGACCCGGAAACTACAACTAATCCAGAATGCGGCAGCTAGACTGGTGACCGGGAGCGGCCGCCAAGGCCACATAACACTGGTCTTGAAAGACCTACATTGGCTCCCAGTACGTTTCTGAGCACAATTCAGAGTGTTGGTGCTGACCTTTAAGCCCTAAATGGCCTCGGTCAAGTATACTTGAAAGAGTGTCTCCACCCCCATTGTTCAGCACAGACACTGAGGTCCAACTCTGAGGGCCTTCTGGTGGTTCCCTTGTTGAGAGAAGCCAAGTTGCAGGGAAGAAGAAGAGGAGTTTGGATTTGATATCCCACATTATCACTACCTGAAGGAGTCTCAAAGCGGCTAACATTCTCCTTTCCCTTCCTCTCCCACAACAAACACTCTGTGAGGTGAGTGGGGCTGAGAGACTTCAGAGAAGTGTGACTAGCCCAAGGTCACCCAGCAGCTGCATGTGAAGGAGCGGAGACGGGAACCGGTTCCCCAGATTACGAGTCTACCGCTCTTAACCATTACACCACACTGGCAGAGGGCCTTCTCAGTAGTGGCCCCCCCACCAGATGTCAAAGAGAAATACAACTACTAGACTTTTAGAAGACATCTGAAGGCAGCCCTGTTTAGGGGAGCGTTTAATGTTTAATATATTATTGTATTTTAATATTCTGTTGGAAGCTGCCCAGAGTTGCTGGGGACACCCAGCCAGATGGGCGGGGTATAAATAATAATCTTTTATTATTGAACAACAAAGGGCCCAGGACAGAACCCTGTGGCATCTTACTTGTAATATTTTTCCAGGATTATGAGGAACCATTAATGGGTTCTCTTTAGGTTCAGTCAGTCAACCATCTCCAAATCCACCTATCAGTTACCTCATTCAGCACCCATTTTACCAGCTTCCTTGCAATAATTTCATGGGAGACCTTGTCAAAAACCTTACAAATCAAGACATATTATGTCCACAGCATTCCCATGGTGCACTAAGCTTGTAAAATAAATGAGTTTTGTCAGGCATGACTTGTTTTGAGAATCCTGCGCTGGGTCTTAGTAATCACAGCATCCTTTTCTAAGTTCTCACAGGCATATTGTTTAATTATCTGTTCACCTTTTCTCAGGCATTCAAGGGCAAGCGGGATGGACTGTCCCCACACATTTTTTCTGTGACACAGAGGGCCTACTGGCACATGCTTATGCAACGGCAGGATCAGACCATCATGCCCTTGGGCAGGAACAATGCTGGCAAGACCACCTGCTGCCAGAACACCCTGGAATACCTGGTGGCCACAGTGGGCAGCATGGACAACAGAGTCACAGGTAAGCCTTTGCTTGAGGCAGCAGGTGATTGGCTAAGGAGGCAGGGGCCTCCGTGTGCAGGAGATCTTTCTCTGGGCCTCCATCATCCCTGAAAAACCTGCTTGGTCCAGCATTGCCTGGAGGGCATGGTGGGGGTTTCCTTGGGGGGGGGTTGTAGTGGGGGAAATTGCATGATGGTCTGCAGGCTGGAGGTGGGAGGGATGAGATGAAATTGTTTAGAAAACAGACAGTGAGTGTTTGATATTTGCAGTGGAGAAAATCCAGGCCATGTTCAGGGTGCTGAGAGCCTTTGGGACGGTGACGACCAGCCACAACAAAGCCTCCACCCGCTTCTCCATGGTCATGGCACTGGATTTCAGTGCCACTGGCCACATCACAGCTGCTCATCTCCAGGTAATGCTTCTGTTGCCTCCCTTGGAAGTGGCGTCTCTCTCTGTGTGTGTTGGTGAGATGGGGACACCTAGAGGAAACCTCCAATGGCAGAAGGAAGCTGAGGAGTGGAAGATTTGTGATCTTCTCCTTTGGTCTCAGTCTGCTTCCTGAACTCTAGAGTTGCACCACCAGCCATTGAGTGGCATCCTCTGAGTGGTGGCAGGCAGTGGGATGGATGCTGGCTGTCAGGGCTTGTGTGTGGCTACTCTCGAGTAAAGACGCCAAAGTCCGCCCTGTCTTTAACAGGTTTATTGTGCATAGTATTTACAGTGCAGAGGTGCCAGAAAACATGACCCCCTAGTCACTCGCAGAATCCGGGAGTGGACATTCCCTGTTATGTGACCAGCATAAGAGCTTGGGCACCCCAAAACACTGCCTCCCCTCCTTACACTTTGTACTGTGCCTTAATTGGGATGCCGGAAGTGGCTGCCCCGTCCCTTCAGCCTGTTGACCTGGGCGGTGCAAGGGCTCTGCAACATCGCTGAGCCCTCTCTCCTCCACCCCCTGACTCCCCCCCCCCGCCTGACTGGCTGCTGCTGCTCTCACTGGGCGTGGTGCTTGTCAACAGGAGAGGTGGAGGCTCCTTGTACGGAGGTCCCCTGACACTGGCATTCTCTCTTTTTTCTCTGCCCAGACAATGCTGCTGGAAAGGATCCGTGTGGTGCAGCAGCCAGAGGGAGAGAGCACCTTCAATGTCTTTTCTCAGATGCTGGCAGGGCTGGATCTGGATCAGAGGTATTGCCCAAAGGGAAGGGGGAGAGGCTGGTCTTTGTATGATACTCTGGTGAGCATCCCATGGGAGTGGAGGTGGTGGGAATGACACCTGCCCCCTATTCAGATATGCCTGAGGTGGCTCACACTGTGATATTCTGGGCCCTAAGAATGTGAGTGATGGTGTGCTGGATTCAGTCCAAACGCCCATCTAGCCCAGCAGCCTGTCCTCCCCATGGCCACCCAGATGCCCCAAAGGGAAGCCCCCAAGCAAGACCTGCTGTTGCTCCTCAGCAACATGGATTCAGTGATAGACTGTTTCTAAGCATGCAAGATTCATTTAATGTAGTTCAGTTTCAGAAGGTACATAAGGATCTCCTTGTTGAATCAAAGCCAATGGTCCATCTAGTCCACCACCCCACTTCTAACAGGGCCCAGCCAGAATGGAGGAAGAAAATGCAGGCTGTGGGTAGGTTGGTGGTTGTTATGTACTGAGCTGAATCGAGTATATTTCAGTGGTTATTTGCCCCCAACATCTAATCCGCAGAGGAAGACTGCCTCTGTGGCCATAGCTCAGGGGCCGAACACAAGCTTTGCACACAGAAGGTTCTGGGTTCAATCTCCAGACAGATCAGTAGGGAAAGACCCCTGTCTGAAAGAGCCCCTGCCAGTCCGTGTAGAGAGTCCTGAGCTAGATGAACCAATGGTATATGCCAGCCTCCCCTGTTCCACAGAGGTGTCACTTGTGGGTAGTAGCTGACAATAGCTTTCTCCTCCTCCATAAATTACCGTACTCTCATCCCCCTTTAAAGTCATCCAAGTTGGTGGCCATTGCCCTCACTGGACCACCCTGCTCCTCTCCTTTATTGTCCTAAACCTCCCTTTCCTTACTGACCTGGAGCTCCTCTTTTATGTAAAGAGGGGAGAGAGCATTCTTTCTCTGGACAAGTGGAAAACATTAATAACTTTCATGGACCGTGACTGTTTCCCACAAGCACAAGATCATAAGAGCCTGTTAGATCAGGACAATGGCTCACCTATTACAGCATCTTGCTCTCACAGTAGCCAGCCAGGTGACTCTGGGACACCTGCAAGCAGGACCTGAGCCCAAGAGCAGCCCTCTCCCACTCCTGTGTTTTCCAGCAACTGGGAATCAGAAACATTGCTACCCTCAGTTGCGGAGGCAGAGCACAGCTGTTGTGGCTAGGAGTCATGGACAGCCTTCTCAGCGAATCTGTCCAATCCTCTTTTAAAGCCATGCAAGTTGGTGGCCATTGCTGCCTCCTGTGGGAGGGAGTTCCATAGTTTAACTATGCAATGCATGAAGATGTCTCTTAAGAGAATTGTGCTCTTCCATTCTGTCAAATTATGTGAGGGGCTTAGAAATAAATGAATTGCAAACTGATTGGAAGTGTGGCAAACTGAATTTAAGACAGGAAAAGTGGAAAACCCCAAATTGACAAATTTGTCGATCCATAGTTGATGTTGGGAAAGGATTGGTCTGATTATGAAGGAACCTCATTTCACCTGTAGAGGGCACAAGAGGACTGAGAAACCCTCCCAGGACTGGCTTAGGCTCACCATTCATCATTTTGCTACCTGAGGCAGGTAATGAGACGCAAGCAGGGCCTGGTGGGATCCTGCCAATCTCTTTTGGAGGCCAGCTATCTTACTTTACTCTGCCCAGGAAGAAGAGAGGCAGTTATTGTTCCCAGTGCAAGATCTGGACACGTAGTTCTAGTGACACATACACAATCCATTGTCTGATTAGGATTTGAAAGCAGCAGTTGCTAAACAAAAACAAATGTGTTGTTACTCAGGGAGGGAGATACATTTTGTTTTAACTCCTTGGTTTGTACACCATTGGGTTCCTGCTGTGTTTAATTTGAATTTGAAGTAGCCCAAAGCCTTTCTCTAGGGTGTAAAAAGAATCCAAAATGGGAAGAAGCTGCTGGGGGATCCTATGATCTCTTGAGGCAGCTCCTTCCAATGACATCAGGATGCTTTTCATAACGCTTTGTCAAAATCTGCTTCCTTGCTGCAATTTGCTCCTTGCCGTTCTGCTCCTGCCCTGCTCCTGGAGTAACAGAGAAAGCACGCCTGTTCAATCTTCTGCATGATTTTCTTTTTTAAAGACCATATCTACTCTACTAAGTGGTGTGCAGAAAATGAAAGCAAAAGACAACTTGAACTACAATTACTTCTACAAGAATATGCAGATGCATATAAAAATGTTGCCTTAATACAAATTACTAATGCATGTAAACCATTATCAATTTCTCCTGCTCCTGGCATACCCACCCCTCTTGGCCTCACCCAGGACTCAACTTACCCACCCTGGCACCTGCACCCAGGGCCCAAACTAACTCACAGCTGTTCCTGGGAAATCTCCCATAGAGGGGAAGGTTCCTGGAAGCTCCTGCCACCGCCCTAGTCTCTCCCTCCAGGCCTGCTTTTTATGGAGCCTCCTCAGGCTGCTGCTCACAGGTGTGACCCACTCAGCAGCCAGCTGCCCTCTCCACACCCAATTCCAGGTGCAGCAGGTTTGGTGAGTTCCCCAGGGGGCATAGCTGCCAAGTTATCCCTTTTTAAAGGGATTTTCCCTAATGCTGAATAGGCTTCCTCGCGAGAAAAGGGAAAACTTGGCAGCTATGCCAGGGGGTTCCAATGATGGAAGAAGGACGCCCCTCCACTCACAATTCATTCACCAGCCTCTACCCTCTCCACCTCCATCTACATGATGATCCGCCTGATACTTCCAGACAGCTCTCTTGGAATGGGGCTTCCAGAGTGGGGCTAATTAATCCCAAATTGCATGTTTGTTTTGGGTTTGGGGGTGTGTGCCATCCACCTGCTCATTGCCTCTAGGTCAGCAAACTTTTTCAACAGGGGTCTGGTCCACTGACCCTCAGACCTTGTGGGGGGCTGGACTATATTTTGAAAAAATATATGAATGAATTCCTATGGCTCACAAGTAACCCAGAGATGCATTTTAAATAAAAACACACATTCTACTTATGTAAAAACATGCTGATTCCTGGACCATCCAAGGGGCAGATTTAGAAGGTGATTGGGCTGGATCCGGCCCCCAGGCCTTAGTTTGCCTAACCATGCTCTAGGCCAGGGGTAGGCAACCTAGGGCCCGTGGGCCGGATCCAGCCCAATCATCTTCTCAGTCTGGCCCATGGACGGTCTGGGAATCAGCGTGTTTTTACATGAGTAGAATGTGTGCTTTTATTTAAAATGCATCTCTGGGTTATTTGTGGGGCATAGAAATTTTTTCATTTCCCCCCCCAAAATATAGTCCAGCCCACCACATGGTCTGAGGGACGGTGGACCGGCTCACAGCTGAAAAATGTTGCGGACCCCTGCTCTAGGCCGTCAGTGGGCTCATTGACCATTGATAGAAAGACTCCCCCCCCCTTTTAAAAATAATTTTACCATATGCAGTTGCATAGAGATTATTTTTTAGGATGGGGTTGGGGTTCTAGGCCTCACATAGTGCAAGGTTGTGAGTTATTAATGAACACATATTTCACATGTTCCATCGGATGCACAGAGAAGGGGCAGGATGCACCAACTCAGATGGCTTTAAAAGAGATCAAGGACTCAGCTATGTTAGTAAAAACAACAATGTTTTGAATGCATTATAAACATGCAACACCAGATGGCCCCAGAGAGCCAAAAAAATCTATGCAATTTTTCATAGCGGTTTTTTTCTTTTGTTATACCGATTTAATTTCTGACTTACTTATAGCTCTCCCCCCCCCATGAGTAGATCCACCCTCAGACAAATTCACCAAGGATAAAGCTAGTAAAGGAAAAGGTAAAGGGACCCCTGACCGTTAGGTCCAGTCGTGACTGACTCTGGGGTTGCGGCGCTCATCTCGCTCTATAGACCGAGGGAGCCGGCGTTTGTCGGCAGGCAGCTTCCGGGTCATGTGGCTAGCATGACTAAAACGCTTCTGGCGAACCAGAGCAGCACACGGAAACGCCGTTTACCTTCCCGCCAGAGCAGTTCCTATTTATCTACTTGCACTTTGAGGTGCTTTTGAACTGCTAGGTGGGCAGGAGCTGGGACCGAGCAACGGGAGCTCACCCTGTCGTGGGGATGCAAACCACCGACCTTCTGATCAGCAAGCCCTAGGGCTCTGTGGTTTAACCCACAGCGCCACCCGCGTCTACTCAAAGGCCACAGTCAGAGGCAATAGTGCTTCTGAATGCTGGAAACCACAGGAAGGGAGAGGGTTCTTGTGCTTGGGTCCTGCTTGCTGGTTTCCCACAGGCATCTTGGGTGGTGTGAGGGACAAGGGATACAGGGAAGTCCCTCCCATCTTAAGTTCCAGCCCATCACCAAGCGCTGGAGAGAGTAAGGAGAGCTCTGCCTCCAGCGGAGAGTCAGGAAGTGGTGTCCGAGGCTCAGGCAGGGTTGTGGAGCCCATGCCTCAGGTGGGACAGGAAGTTGGACGCACGGGGGGGAGGCCAATCCCCCCAACTCCCGAATTGCGACGCAAACGTAGGGGGAAGAGGTTGGGTCTGCCAAAGTTGTGGTGCTGGAAGAAAACGCGCCAATCGCCATTCGGGAATTCTGACACCTCACCTTAAGGATGCATTTTTATTGCTCTGAACACTGTAAATAATCAGCACTAAATAAAAACCTTAAAAGACCATGCTGGAGTCGTTACTCTAGAGTAGCCATACCAGGCCCTCTGACAGCAACTCCCGAATCTTTTTTGGCTACTTTGGAGTGCAGCGATGAGCGCTCAAGAGGCTGAGCATTGGAGGCTGGAGGCTGAAGCAGCGAAGCAGGAGCTACAGACCCTCACAGCGCACGCACAGCAGCAATTGCATGCCGCTCAGGAGGAAGCGCGAGGGGCGCAGGAGGAGCTGAACAAGCTGGTGGACCAGGTGAGGACAAAAGAGGAGACTGAGAAACAGCTAAGGGTGATGGTATTAGACCTGCAGAAAAAGTTGGAAGAGGAGAAAGCCGCTAGAGGTGGGGGGGCACCCCAGCCGCAGCTAGTCCAAGTGAGAAGGGGACAGAGCCTAGTCACCAAGTTCAGCGGAGACCCGAGGGAGTACCTCGGATTCGAGACTGAGATAAATTATGCGCTGGAATTGCATGCAGCAGAATTCCCAGATGACGCGCACAGAGTCTACTTTATCATAGAGCATTTGACGGGGGCCGCCCGGGAATGGGTAAGACCGCTCATCGCGCAAAAAAATCCTTGCATGAAGAACGCAACTTTATTTCTAGAAGCTTTAAAATTAATGTACGCTAGCGACAGTGAAATGGAGGCCACTAAACAGGAGCTTCATGACCTAACACAAGGAAAATCGACAGTTAGAGACTACTGGGCGAAATTCACCATGCTGGTGCACAAACTGGGGTGGGATCTGAACAGTGAGCCAGTGAAATCAGCCTTCTACCTAGGTTTGCATGCAGACGTTAAGGATGAGCTGGCAAGAGGTCCTAGACCGCAGACTATGGATCAGCTCAGCAAAGCGGCGCTAGCGGTGGGGGTGAGGCAGGAATCCAGATGGTATGACAAACAAGCGACGCGCGCAGCAAAACCTTGATTCCCACGCTCTCAGGACAGACCACATCACCAAAACCCACCCCAGGGACCGCCCCCAGACCCGCCCAGACCAAGCCCAGAGCCGGAACCGATGGAGATCGGGGGAGCGCGCGCGCGGGCTTTTCAAACCCCGGCGGCGCCAAAACGCAAGGAGGGAAGAGGAGGGAATTGCTTTCTCTGCAACTCCCCCCGGCATCGCGTCAGAGACTGCCCTCATCGCAGGGAGTGGCAAGGAAAGGCGGGAACGGTTGTACCTTCCCCCACTGACGTAGCACCACAGCAGGGAAACGAGACAGCCTGGCTGCAGGAGACAAGGGGCAGCAGCCAGGCACAGTCAGCAGTGAACAGCCCCAGCCCGCCCACCCGCACAGAGAGGAGCAGAGCCAGCCCACCCCTCCCAGAGCAGGAGTGGTTCTAGAAGTCACGCTGACGCTCCCAAATGGCTACCCCCTGTCAGTCCTCGCCTTAATTGACAGTGGGGCATCTGCCAACTTCTTCTCGAGAAACTTTGCAGAAGAGCACCAAATCCAACTTCTGCAGCTGGATTTTCCCCTGCATGTGGCCACCATTGATGGCAGAGAGTTGCTGGGAGGGGCCATCACTCATCAAACCCCCCCCATGAGAATGACGGTGGGAAGGCACTCAGAGACACTGGCTTTCAACGTCACGACCATCTCAGACCCCCCCATCGTTTTGGGAATGAGCTGGCTGGCGCGCCACGACCCTTCCATAAGTTGGCACCAGAGATGCATCACGTTTGGGTCGGACTTTTGTCTGGAACATTGCATGCAGCACCAACCAGGGGAGGGGCCTCCGATAGCCACGGTGGCCACCATGCACGTTGTCACAGATGGGGTGTTGGCTAGTCCCGAGTAAGCACTCCACACATCCTCTGGATTTTCATAGTTTTATTGTGCATGCTATATACAGTGGTGAGATGTCTCAAATCATGTCTGCTCTGCATGGGGCAGAAGCCCACAATGGCGTCTCGTGGGCTCTGACCCCCCTTTTAAGACTCCAAACGCCCCTCCTCCTTGCTCTATGGGTCCTCCGTGGTCCCAAACCAGGCTCCTGAGGTGCCGTTCTCTCTCCTCCCTCCTTTCCAGCCCCTGCTGAAGCTAGCTCCTCCCCTGCTTCCCTGCTACCAACCTGGAGCTGAGCCACCAGGACTCTGCAGAGCCCTGGACCCGTCTTAACCCTTCCTGTTCCTGATTTGAACTCCCAGACTTGCTGCTGCTCTCCCATCTGGTGGAAGTAAGCAGAGTGGGCTGCTCTCTGCAAGCCCTCTCTCTTACATCCACCCCCCCTCCAGGCTCCCCCCCCCTTTCTGAGGCCTGGTTTGCCTGGTCTGATGTCTGTAAAGAGGGCTGGAAGCCTGACAGGTCTTCCTCCTCTGTAGTGTGTGTAAAATCCTGTTCCCCGTCGGTGCTGGGTGGCTGGTCCGTGTAGTTCCTTCCGTTGTCATCCTCCTCCTCCCTCTGGAAAATTGCTTCCGATTCCCGGAGGGCTCCTTGGGTCTGCGTCTCCCCTGCTCCCCACCTGGGATCGCCCTCCCCCTCTGTGTTCCCTGTGCTACTGACGTGTGGTGGTTTGGGTCTGTGGGAGAAAGGAGCGTGCAGTTCCAGTGTGCGGTCCTCCCCTTGCATGGTGTGCGTGGTTGCCTCCGCGTTTTGGAAAGCAGGAGTGCCCTGCCTGGCCATCAGACATTTTAACCCCCCCTCCCCCCACCGGGAGCCCGGGCTCGCTGTGGCACTGTAGACCTCCTCCTCTTCCTTTCTTTCTGGAACCTCTTGGCTGCCTTCTCCCTCCACCCTTCTGTCTAGTATCTTTTGTGTGATTTCCTCCCCCTCTCTCCTGTCAGCGTCTTGTGTTGGATGTGTGTCACGTCCTCTGAACCTTGGGCTTTCCCTGAAGTGTGAGAGCAAAGACCTGTGACCCACGGGATGGACCTTTCTCGCTGTAGGTACTTCCCCCCTGAAGGTGACAGGGTTGATCTGTGTCAGAACCTTGAAGGGCCCCAGCCTTCTGGGTGCCAGCTTCTTCCCCCTTCCCCCCATGGGAAGGCCTTCTGACCACAGCCAGACCCTGTCCCCTCCGTGGAAGACCTTCTCCAGTCCCCTGTGATGGTCTGCCCCCTCCTTGTAAGCCTCATTGCCCCTTGCCACGTCTCCATCCAGTTGTTGGTGTACTGTCTCCCTCCTCTCACCCCATGCCTCAATAGGTGGTCCCCCAATCTCCCCCTCCCCCTGCTCTGGGAAGGCTCTGGGGTTTCGCCCAAGACTGGCCTTACTGGGTGTGAGCCTCGTGAAGACATGTACTGCATGCCCCTCCGTGGGGTTGTCATGATATTGCTTGAGAATCTTCCCTCTGAGGGAGTCCTGGGGCATATACCGGGCATCATTGCTAAAGAGTAACCCCTCTTTCTCGGCAAGCCCTTCCCCTGCCCCCTTTTTCTCCCTCAAGTCCCTCCGTATGTTCTGGGTAAAAGTGTCCTCTTTGGTGAGTCGGCTCAGTTTCTCTTCCTGCATCCCCGCCTCTGCGTCGTTCCATCCGCCTGGGGAGCTGATGTGGTGTGATCCTGAGGATTCTCCTTCTTTCCTGCAGTGCTCCATGCCGTCTGCATCTCCAAAGGTGAGATCTCCCCGGCGCTGGCTGCCCACAGGGTCATTGTCCATTAAGTCCAAAGCTAGTACTTCTGCGTGCTTGTTCACTGTCATCTTCCGAGAGGGGGTCTGTCACGTGACCTCACCCTCCTGCAATTCCCTGCTGTCTATGGCCGAGACGCTCATGGGAAGCTTCCTTGGGAAAAGGGGAATCTGATTCTGCCTAGCAAAGTCCACCGATAGGAAATCATTGCTGCTGCCCCTGCAGAGAAGCCCGACTGTCTCCTGGGTCTGGCCTCTTGGCAGCTGCAGACTTACTTCCATCTCTTTGTCGTGCTGTGGGGTGTTACAGGAGGGCTCAGTTGTTGGTGCTCTGCCTGGCCCCTCCCCTCCTGATCTGGCATCCAGGCTTGTGTCTGTGCCTGCCTGCTCTCGCCATTCCTTCCTCTGGGGGCAGTGTTCCACCCAGTGGCTGGGTGCATTGTAAAGGCATCTCCCGCCTTTCTCTTCCCTCTGTTTTCCCGCGTCAGCGTTTGAAAGTACCCGCGCGCGGGCTTTGTCCCTCTGCATCACATCTGGCTGGAGGGGGCTGTGCTGTGCTGCAGCTGCCTCCCCGGGACTGTATGGGAACTTGTGGCCGCTGCCTTTCCCCTCCGTCTGTCCCCTCTGCCCGGACTCGCCTCTCAGCCTCCTGCACTTCCACGCCACCATGCCTCTCAGTCTTAGAGCCAGCTTGTGCTGAGGGTCGCCCTACGAAGTGCTGGCCCGTCCCGAGTGTCCTCTCTGCTTGTCCAGCCTCCGCTCCCCCGGCTTGGCTGTGTTCAGAGCTGCTCGGTTCACTAAGCTTGGCTTCCCCTGTGCCCGGGTGCCTACCTGGTGCTTGAGCCGTTCCATAGTTGCAGGGTGCTGGCAACTCAGGCCAATCCTCCCTCGGCATCTCTCTCTTCTGCTTTAGATGCTGCCAACTTCATGCCGGCTGCTACATTTGCAGCCCTCTTCCCTCGGGGTAGCCATCAAAAGATTGTGGGCTTGCTGTCACAGATGGGGTGTTGGCTAGTCCCGAGTAAGCACTCCACACATCCTCTGGATTTTCATAGTTTTATTGTGCATGCTATATACAGTGGTGAGATGTCTCAAATCATGTCTGCTCTGCATGGGGCAGAAGCCCACAATGGCGTCTCGTGGGCTCTGACCCCCCTTTTAAGACTCCAAACGCCCCTCCTCCTTGCTCTATGGGTCCTCCGTGGTCCCAAACCAGGCTCCTGAGGTGCCGTTCTCTCTCCTCCCTCCTTTCCAGCCCCTGCTGAAGCTAGCTCCTCCCCTGCTTCCCTGCTACCAACCTGGAGCTGAGCCACCAGGACTCTGCAGAGCCCTGGACCCGTCTTAACCCTTCCTGTTCCTGATTTGAACTCCCAGACTTGCTGCTGCTCTCCCATCTGGTGGAAGTAAGCAGAGTGGGCTGCTCTCTGCAAGCCCTCTCTCTTACACACGTCAAAGGGGGTGAGGCGATACCCAAGCCGTACTGGGACCTGCAGGAGGTCTTCAGCGAAGCGGAGTCCGACCACCTACCCCCACACAGGCCTTTTGACTGCCAGATCAACCTGGTGCCAGGGGCAACTATACCCCCAGCCAAGCTGTACGCCATGTCAGACCAGGAACTGGAGGATCTGCGCGCTTTCATCGACAAGAACCTCAAGCGGGGGTTCATCAGAGAAAGCAAGGCAGCAGGGGGCAGCCCGGTCTTCTGGGTGGACAAGAAAGACACGCAACAGCGCCGCCTGGTGGTGGATTTTAGACGGCTGAATTCGGTGACAGAGCCAGTGGCTTTCCCCATGCCCAGAGTGGATGATCTCCTGACAGCGGCACGCAGGGGCAAGATTTTCACCAAGCTAGACCTGAGGGGGGCGTACAACTTGATCAGGATCCGGGAAGGCGATGAATGGAAGACCACGATGTTCACGCCTCTGGGCTCTTTTGAATATCTGGTGATGCCCTTCGGGTTGCAAGGGGGCTCAGCCTGCTTCCAGGCCTTCATGCACCACGTCCTGGGGTCCCTCCTCTTCAAGAACTGCCTGGTCTTTCTGGATGACATCCTTATCTATTCCAATGACCCAGTGCAGCATGTGAAGGATGTCAGGGAGGTGTTGCAGCGCCTGAAGGACAACCACCTGTATGTGAAGCTGGAGAAGTGCAAGTTTCACACCAAGGAGGTGGACTTCTTGGGCTACAAGCTGTCAGACAAGGGACTGGCAATGGACAAGGACAAGGTGCAGACCATCCTGGACTGGCACAGCCCCAGGACGCGCAAAGATGCCCAACGACTACTAGGCTTCGCTAACTTCTACAGGAAGTTCATCCAGAACTTCTCTCGGGTCACGGCTCCCATCACCGACTGCCTGAGAGGCAAGCAGAAGTTCAGGTGGACACCAGAGGCACAAGCAGCGTTCGAAAGCCTCAAGAGGGTGTTCGCGTCAGACCAGCACCTGTTCCACGTGGTGCAGGATGCGCCCCTACGCCTGGAGACAGATGCTTCTGATAAAGCTGTGGGAGCGATTCTGTTGCAACTGGACGCCAACAGAGAGTGGAGACCCTGTGCCTTCTTCTCCAGGAAGCTGACCCAGCCTGAACGCAACTACACAGTGTTTGATAGGGAACTTCTCGCGATCCACGCGGCGTTCCAGCACTGGCGACACTTCCTGGTGGGCGCCAAGCACCCCATCCAGGTGTGCACAGACCACAAGAACCTGGAGTTCTGGAGAACGGCCAGGGTGCTCAACCAGCGGCAGATACGGTGGGCAGAGTTCTTCTCGAACTTCAACTTCTCCATCCACTACATCCCGGGGGAGCAGAACGTCAGGGCGGATGCCCTCTCCCGCAAGCCAGAGTACATGGAGGAGGAGTTGCCACCAGCACCCAGGCACGTTTTCCCCCCATCTGCATGGTCATGCGGTGCATCAGTGGTGTGCGAGGCAGAACTCACAGCACTGACGGCAGCGGATGAATTTGCCACCCGCATCTTCAGAGACCTGAGAGGGGGGAGGGAGCAGGCCAAAGACTTTGAGGAGAAGAGGGGTTTACTTTTTTACAGGGGAGCCCTGTACCTCCCGACCAAACAGCTGAGAGGTAAGGTTCTCAAGCAGATGCACGACAACCCAACGGCGGGTCATTTCGGAAGGGACAAAACCACTCACCTAGTCATGAGACACTTCTGGTGGCCAGGGGTGCGGGAGGATGTTCGGGATTATGTCAGGGGATGTGACACCTGCCAGCGAGCAAAGGTGGTCAGAGCGCCACCAGCAGGTTTGCTGGAGCCATTAGCCACACCGCACAGGCCGTGGGAAGTAGTGTCCATGGACTTCATCACAGACCTGCCGTCGTCCAGGGGCAAGACCGCAGTGTTGGTGGTGGTGGACCTCATGTCCAAAATGTGCCACTTTATACCGTGTGCCAGGGCGGTCTCGGCAGAAGAGACGGCCAAACTGTTTGTGGACCACGTATTCCGACTGCATGGATTGCCTTTAAGAGTTATTTCGGATCGTGGCCGCCAATTTGTTTCCAGGTTCTGGCGACGGCTCATGAACCTCCTGCAGGTGGAGGTCAGCTTGTCGACGGCTCGGCACCCGCAGACCAATGGACAGGCGGAGCGGGTCAACGCCATTCTGCAGCAGTACCTGAGATGTTACGTCAGCCAGAGGCAAACGGACTGGGTGGATCGCCTGCCACTGGCAGAATTTGCCTACAACAATGCGGTGCACGTCTCCACAGGGGTGTCGCCCTTTAAGGCCAACTATGGGCGCGACCTCAGATCTTTCCCGGAGAGGGAGGGGGAGGAGGAGGAAGAGGGCCCACAGGCCGAGGAGTGGGCAGAGGACCTGGAGACGGTGCACCAACAGCTCAGAGAACACTTGGAGAGGGCCAAGGAAGCGTATAAGAAGGGGGCAGATCGCCACAGGCGGCCGGGAGAGGTCATAAGGGTGGGGGACAAGGTTTGGTTATCCTCGGAAGGTCTTCCCACCAGGGGGCGATGCAGAAAGTTAGCACACAGGAGGCTGGGCCCCTTCACGGTCACGCAACAGGTCAACCCGGTAGCCTTCAGGCTAGCACTGCCGGAGGACATGAGAGTGCACCCAGTGTTTCATAGATCACTGCTGTCGCCGTACAGGGAAAGTACCAGGTTCAGGGACAGCGATCAGCCTCCAGAGGGAGGGGGGGAGACGGGAAACGCCCGACAGCTCAATGAGGCAACTGAGATTTTAGACTCAAGGAGAGGGGTGAGAGGACTGGAGTACCTGATAGCATGGGAGGACACTCCGCCATCCCACAATGAGTGGATACCGGCCACGGAAGTACCTGAGGAATTTTTAGTGGAAGAATTCCACGCCCTGTTCCCCCACAGGCCCAAGCCCTGGCACATGGAAAGGGAGGGAGAGGGGGAGGAGCAGGAGGAAGGGATAGCAGGCAGCAGCTCCCCATGGAGATGGGAAGCGGAATTTGAGGACACGGAAGAAGAGGTGTGGGTTTCACCGAGGTCAACGACGTCAGAGGCAGGAGAGGACTGGCAGAACATTTTTACTCCCACCAGCTCTGATGCCACTGACTTCTTGGGATTTCCGTCTTCTCAGGGGGAAGGAGAGAGATCGCAGGATTGGGGGGAAATTTTCACACCCACAGGCTCGGATGCCACAGACTTCTTGGGATTTCACTCGTCCCCAGCAAGCAGAGAGCCACTGGGGAGGAGGAGAGAGGAGCCTGGGAGGGGGGTGGATGTGAGGGACAAGGGATACAGGGAAGTCCCTCCCATCTTAAGTTCCAGCCCATCACCAAGCGCTGGAGAGAGTAAGGAGAGCTCTGCCTCCAGCGGAGAGTCAGGAAGTGGTGTCCGAGGCTCAGGCAGGGTTGTGGAGCCCATGCCTCAGGTGGGACAGGAAGTTGGACGCACGGGGGGGAGGCCAATCCCCCCAACTCCCGAATTGCGACGCAAACGTAGGGGGAAGAGGTTGGGTCTGCCAAAGTTGTGGTGCTGGAAGAAAACGCGCCAATCGCCATTCGGGAATTCTGACACCTCACCTTAAGGATGCATTTTCATTGCTCTGAACACTGTAAATAATCAGCACTAAATAAAAACCTTAAAAGACCATGCTGGAGTCGTTACTCTAGAGTAGCCATACCAGGCCCTCTGACAGGTGGTGAGTGTGAGAATAGGATGCTGGACTAGATGGGCCCCCATTGGTCTGATCCAGCAGAAGTCTTCATATGTTCTTATGTTTTGAGTTGGCTTAGCAGGACCCCTTGTCCTGAATGCTCTCTGCCTCACTTGGCCTTGTGGCTGGGCTCTTGTGTGTGAGGACAGATTCTGAGCTGCAGCTTCAAATACCAAGCCCAGACTCTTCTTCTGTTCTTATGTGCCAGATGATGCATGCTCTGGTTCTGGAATTCATTTTCCAAAATATTTCTAGTTAAATCCGAATTCAGGAGTTATGGAAGGCAGAGCCAAAAGTTCAACAGCGAATGAAATTGTTCTTCTCTTCCTTGAACACTATGCAGGAGCAGACCAACCATTATCATTTAATTCATGTTCACTTTGCCCTTAAGAAACTCTGGGAGGAAGGTCAACTTTGTGTGTCCATTTTGTAAAGGGCAGAACTGAGCCCGCCAGGATGATGCCATGGCCGCCGTGGAACTTGAATCCAGTGCTCTTATTCCCAAGTCCCATTTTCAGTGCCACACATTCCATTCCTGGAGGTTTCTCCTTTGCTCTTGGAGTAAATGACTTTTGAGAGATCAGCTGAAATCACTGGCAAATAGACCCATCAGTACAAAGAGAGAAACCTCTGCAGGATAGATATACTCTTTGCACAAAAGTAACACTCTTGGATTTATTTTATCTTTGTTGTTATAGTTTGTGTAAGCTGCCTTGAGTCTTAGTCTGGGGAAAAGGTGGGAATAATAATAATAAATTTATTTATTTATTTATTTGTACCCCGCCCATCTGGCTGGGTTTTCCCAGCCACTCCGGGCGGCTTCCAACAAAAATTTAAAATACATTAAAATACAACAACAACAACAACAAACAACAACAACAAGAAGTTTGAGTGCAATGGATGATCTGCCTTGATTTGTCTCTCATTTCTTGATCTGGGATCAGTTCTCCACCTCGGAAGCACCAGCTACTCCTGTCCTGCTTGTGGGTTTCCCAAAATTGACCACTGCTGGGAATGGGGTGCTGGACTCGAGAGGCCTTTGATCTGACCAAGCAGCCAGGTTTTTTTTAAAATAAAGTTATTAACTCTTTAGGGGGCTGCATCTGATGTGATGGATTAATTTTATGTGTGTCCCCCCCCCCCCAAACTAGGACTATGCTGCATTTGCACCAGATGGCGGAGAACAGCACCTTTGGCATCAGACCGTGTCAGAAGGTAGGCAGCTGAATTAGCCACCCTCCTCCCCACCCCGTTGCTATATGAATCCTTGAGCACAAAGTATGGAGGTTAGTTCTAGCAGCATTGAGACCAGGTCTCTGCACCAAGGAACTTGCTTTCCTTGATTTCTACTTGATTTCTATGTAGGTAGAAATCCTACATTGTATTGCCTTTTTTGATGCAAAAAGTGAGGCATGCTGTTTCTAATGAGAAAAGGGATGAGGAGGGCAGGACTGGTGGTGGGGGAGGATAGGAGAGAGAATAGTACCAGCCAGGATTGGCTCAAGGCATATTGTTATTTGTTTATTTATTGCATTTGTATTCCGCTTGTTGCTCCAAGGAACTCAAGATGGCATACATGGTTCCCCCCATTTTATCCTCACAACAACCACCCTGTGAGGTAGGCTAGGCTGAGAGGCGGTGACTGGTCCAAGGATACCCAGTGAGCTTCATGGCTGAATCAGAATTTGAACCCTAATCAGCCAGGCCTAGGGGCTTTCTCAGTGGGTAGTTGGAGTCCCAGACCTTTACTCATGGTCCTTCCTAGAAGCTTTGCAGCATAATTTGATGTGCCTATTCATACAGTTATATGCATTGTCAAATGCATCTGTTCATGGGCTGGTTACCCAAGAAACCTGGAGTGTGCCCTGGAGAGGTATTGCTGCCAGTCAAGGGGCTCACTTCATATAAGGCGGCTTCCAATGTTCCCACTCCCAGCCAGTGGCATCTCTCTACCTGTTGGTGGAAGACCAAATGCTTGGACCCAAGTAGCTGGCTTCTAGTGTCTGGGAGTTCCATAGGCTGGGCACCACCATGGACAAAGCCCTCTCACCTCTTGCCATCAATCTTGCCTCAGAAGTAGGGCTGAGGGATGGGCATTGTTTTTATTCTGTCCTGTATTTGTCACAGTCAGGATTCTGATAGAAGTCTTGTCCCTTCAGCAGCCCTACTGTCAGGGAGTCTTGATAACAAACAAGCGTAGTTAATTAAAAGGAAGATTTATTGCAAAAACAGAGTTTACCGGAGCATCGATCACAGCCATCCGTCCATAAATCAAAGATGCCCCTTCTAAGGAGGGTGTTTCCAGCGAGACCAGAAGCAGCCCCTGGACCAGAGAAGAGCCCGTGGGTTGGGCGTGTCACCTGTGGGGGCGCATCCCAAGGTTACATGGCGTGTGGTGCACGTCCCGGGGGGCGGCTGCTGTGATGGCACCCTTTCCCCAAATGGTACCCGGTGCGGTGCGCTTCCCCTGCCCCCCCTCCATACACCAGTGCCCACAGTGAGGAACTGATCAATGAAGTGGAAGTAATGGGAAACTTGGAAGATGTGATCATGTCCTCCTGGGTTTCATGATACAGAGGCAAGGGAAAGATGAGAGTAGTCAAAGCCAGAATGGCCCTCTGGACTTTAAGAAGGCCAATTTCAGAAAGCTTAAGGAGCTACTGGGTGAGATCCAATGGTCAGAAATACTCAAAGAGAAGGAAGTCCAGGATGGTTGGGGTTTCTTAAAGGTGAAATATTGAAGGCCCAAATGCAGAGAATTCCAAGAAGAAAGAAAAGTGTGAGGCATCTAATGAAACCAGTGTGGCTGCATAAGAAGCTGACGAGTTAAGACAGACATGGAAGGAAGGGAAAATCACAGAAGAGGAGTATACATGAGTAGCCAACAGTTGCAGGGTGAAGGTCAGGTGGGCTAAAGCTCAGATTGAGCTCAGGCTTGCAAAAGAGGTTAAAAATAATTTTCATAGATTTCCTCAGCTATGTTCAAAGCAAGAGGAAGGACAAGCAAGTGGTAGGTCTTCTGCAAGGAGAAGAGGGAGAAATGCTCCTGGGTGACAGAGAAGGTGGAAATACTCAACACCTACTTTGCCTCTGCCTTCACCCAAAGGAAAGACAGTGATAAGAAAATAAAGCTTCAGCCCAAGATAGGAAGAGAGGTGGTAAGGGAACACCTAGCTACTTTTAATGTATTCATATCTCCCGGGCCTGATGAGCGTCACCCAAGGTGTAATCTCAAAGCCTTTTTCTGTGATTTTTGAAAATTATTGGAAAACAGGGGAGGTCCCTACAGACTAGAGGGTAGCAAATGTTGTTCCCATCTCTAAAAAGGGGGAAAAGGAAGACCCAGGTAACTACCGACTGGCAAGCTTGACATAAATACCAGGAAAGGTCCTAGAAAAGATAATTCAACCGTTGGTTTGTGCGCCCTTAGAAAAGGATGTTATGATTACTAAAAGCTGGCATGGGTCTCTCAAAAACAAGTCATGCCAGATGAATCTCATTTCTTCTTTTTATGGAGCTGCAAGCTTGGTGGACATAGTGTATCTTGATTTCAGTAAGACCTTTGAGAAAGTCCCCCGTGATATTCTTGCAAGGAAGCTGATAAAACATGGACTGAACAAGGGAACTGTTAGGTGGATTTGTAGCTGGTTGACTGACTGAACCCAAAGAGAACCCATTAATGGTTCCTTGTCATTCTGGAAAAATGTTACAAGTGAGGTGCTGCAGGGTTCTGTCCCAGGCCTGTGGTTCAATGTCTTTATAAATGACTTGGATGAAGGAATTGAGGGGATGCTTATCAAATGTGCAGATGACAACAAACTGGGAGGGGTGGCTAATGCCGCAGAAGAAAGAACTGGGATTCAAAATGACCTTAACAGATTGGAGTACTGGGCCCAAGCTGACAAAATGAATTTCAATAGGGACAAATGTAAGGTTCTGCGCTTAGGCAGGAATAGCCAGATGCACAAATATAAGATGGTGGACACCTGGCTTAATAGCAGTAAATGTGAAAAGGAGCTTAACATGAGTGCGATGCAGCTGCAACAAAAAAAGAAAAGAAAGACAGCTAATGCCATTGTAGGCTGCATCAACAGTAGAGTGTCCCAATCAAGGGAAGTAATAGTCCCACTCTATTCTGCCTTGGTGAGACCACACCTGGAATACTGTGTCTAATTCTGGGCACCACAATTTAAGGAGGACATTGACAAGCTGGAAAATCAAGGGTATGGAAATTAAGCCTTAGAAGGAGCGCTTGGAGGAGCTGGGTATGTTTAGACTGGAAAAGAGGAGAGTGAGAGGATATATGATAGTCATCTTCAAATATCTTAAGGACTGTCACATAGAGGAGGGAGCAAGCTTGTTTTCTCCTGCTCTGAAGGGCAGGAGTCAAACCAATGGCTTCAAGTTACATTAAAGGAGATTCTACCTAAACATTCGGAAAAACTTTCTGACAGTAAGAGCTGTTCAACACTGGAATGTTCTTCCTCGGCAGGTAGTGTGCTCTCTTTCCTTGGGGTTTTTAAACAGAGGTTGGATGGCCATCTGTCATGGATGCTTTAGCTGAGATTCCTGCATTGCAGGGGGTTGGACTAGATGACCCTTGGGGTTCCCTTCCAACTCTACAGTTCTATGATTCTATGTCTGAACAGGCCACTGTCAGTTGCAGATTTGGAGAATTCAAGTTTCAATTGGTGTCAGGCTGCCAGGCAAGGCTTACCTTCCCCCTCTCTGTAGATAACAGCACGAAGCAAAAGCAGTCTTCTGCAGCAATAGAGAGGTTTATTGAACACAGCACAAACATTCAGCGTCCATTCTCATCGTGCAGGTGCTGCCAATTAAGTTTCTCCCACTTCTCTCTAGTTACTTCCGTCTTCTCGCCTCCTCGCCATGTGATCCCTTCACCACCGAACCTTCTGAGAGGCTACCCTATCCGGATGCCTGGCTCTCGGGCTCATGGGATGCCTACTTTCTAGTGAGGGAGATGCAACCAGTTCTCTCTCTTCCTGTTCCTCTCCCCTTGGTTGCTCTGCTCCCAGCTCAGTCCAACTGTCAGTTCCCGAACTGTGTCCTTCCGTGAACGATTGCTCTAGGACCTAGGTCAAGACTATCCTGCTCCAGAGGTGCTTCGGGATTAGGCCCTTGTGCAGAGGGGGAGGGGGGGCTCCCAGTATTCTTCCTTAGAACAATACCCTTCAGTCTGGTTCCTGACACCTGGTTTGTTTTTTACACATGTGAAGATTTTAATTGTCTCCCTGGCACTACTGGTGTCAGCATCTGATTGTTCACAGGGAAAAAATGGGGAAGGTGAGATATTAGTGATGCAAATATGCACTTTGGCCAATGTAGGTTCCAGTCTGCATCCCATTTATGCCAGAGCTGCTTTGAGCTTCCCTGCTTGTGCCAGGATTCCTTCAGTTTTCTTTCTGTTATTCTGTCAACACCCTCTGTGTGTCTGGGCTGGGTGACCCACCTTGAACTTGTCCTGTTAGCACTTTCCACAAGAGCCTGATTCATTCTGCTGACTTGTGCAGAAACGCTGAGTGGAGGATTTTGTCCGCCTGGAGGGACACTGCAGTGGGGGAGGCAGGATCCAAGCACCACTGCTTGAAGAATCCCCCTGAAAGGCTGAATCCTTGCACTTTTCCTTGCTGGGCTGTAGAGAAATGCACAAGAATGGAAGGCAAACTACAAGGACACATGGGGAGGGTTACAGTGGCTCTCTTAGGCAGGCAGGGAAGGTAGGGGAAGGGGTGAGCACTCCCAGCTATTGTAGAGGAGTCGCAGAAGCCGGCTCAAAGGGGGCCGTGGCTTTCCAACCCTCGGTGAGATAGAAGTGGCAGGGCAGGAGCTGGAAACGCGGCTGCGCCTGCAGGGAAGCCCCAACTCCGCCGGAGGCTGAACTGAGATGCCGCTCTCGAGGGGTAAGAGACCTAAAAGAAAACAAAGCAGGGAACGCAAAAGCAATAAGCGAAGGGGAAAGGATTAAGCGAGGGGGAATGAGGCAAAAGGTGAGACAAAGGTGAGACAAAGGTGAGACAAGGAGAACCGGACAATCAGAAGCTCCACAAGGCTAATCGATTGCGCTGGCGAGCAGGGGGCAAAGAGGCAGAGTTCCCGCCTCCGGGCCGACCTCATTGGTCGGCCTGGGACTGATGGAGGCAGGAACGGCCAATCGCAAAGGGGCTGAGCTCTGAGAGCCAGTGTGGTGTAGTGGTTAAGAGCGGTAGACTCGTAATCTGGGGGACCAGGTTCGCGTCTCCGCTCCTCCACATGCAGCTGCTGGGTGACCTTGGGCTAGTCACACTTCTCTGAAGTCTCTCAGCCCCACCCACCTCACAGGGTGTCTGTTGTGGGGGAGGAAGGGAAAGGAGATTGTTAGCCGCTTTGAGACTCCTTCGGGTAGTGATAAAGCGGGATATCAAATCCAAACTCCTCCTCTTCTTCTTCTCTCAGCCCCCATTGCGAGAGTTCAGTAGGGCCTGCCCACAACACCATCTCCGTCGCAGGCGCGGAAGTGGTTTTGTCATCTGGTTGGCCACTGTGAGAACCGGATGCTGGACTAGGTGGGCCATGTTCCAGCAGACCATTCTTTGGTTCTTACAGTATTATTCCTTGGTAGAGATTTAGAGAGGAGCCTTGCTGCTTGTGTCCATGCTTCCACTGCCAAAGGCACACAGCCAACTAACCTGCAAATCTGTAGGAGTGAGGTATCGGGTCTTTCAGCAGGCAGTGCTCTCAACCCTCTAAACAAAACAGAGGTGCGTCACTGAAAGTAGCTGGAGTGAGTGCCAAGCCAGGTATCATGCTTCTTTTCCCTTTTCAAACCATGTTCTGAAGTCCTGATCATGAAACAAACTTCCTCTCAATCCATTTTTTTCACCCTGCTTTAAAGGCAACACTTCAAAGAATGGCTACAAACAAACAAACAAACAAAAAGCCTTTGCAAAAATTCTTATGCTGGACAGGATGGCGTGCTCACAGGATTCCCAATGAAATAGTCTGCCTCCCACCCAGAGGCTCTACTCTGAGGAAGCACTGAGGAGGACTGTGGCAGATTGGAGCTTTGCTGGGTGTTCTCTGATCTGGTGACACATGCTATCTGTTGAAGTTGAATGGGGAGGGGCCCTTAGATGTCTGAAGGAGTTCTGGGACTTGCTGGTTAATGGGATTTTCCGCCGTCCTCAGTTTTGAGGAGTGGATGCTCAGCCCTTCTGTCTATTCCAGCTGTAATATCTCAGAAAGTTGCTTTGAGCCAAACACACTTCCCTTTGAAAGCGTCAAGATCTCAAGTCCCAGATGTTTGGTAGCCAAGAGCATGGCTTCATTAGAACTGGAAACACTATCCAAAAGGTTTACTTTTCAAATACATTTAAGTAGGAATTAGCCTTGGAGAAGCCCCTTCCTTGGGTTTCTGTCACTCACCTGTGACTGTCAGAGTCACTCACCTGTCGGTCACTCATCCATTCTGAATGGGTAGAAAGAAGCACAGAGCTGTGACATACAGAGAGATGGACTGGAGGAGGACTGGTGATTCTGGCTGTGTATCTCTGAGTCAGTAATCGCAATGTAGAGAATTGCCAGAGTTAGAATTAATCATCCTAGCAGAGACTGCTTGGCAGAAGGGAAGTCAACATCAATCAATCATGCAGAGATGCAACAGAGAACCTGAAATTAGAAAAAGCTGCCCAATGCTGGGGAATGACCCCAGTCATGTCCAGTGTGGGAGAAACATGACAGGATTGCCCACCCTGTGCTCTTTCAGCAACTTTCTCTGTGGTCAAGAGCTGTAGGTGCTCATCAAATGGAAGCCCCACTTCCATCTACTGCTCTGAAGTAGAGTACCGGTAGTGTCTGCCTCCAGGTTTTCAACTTTTATGCACATCTTCTGAAAATGCACAAACCTTTTCTTTTGTATGAATGATGCCAGCTTTTAGTTCACCGGTTCCTTTATTTTATCCTGTTTTCTGTTTTGAATCTTAATGCCCCCCCCCTTTGTTAAAGCCTTTCTTCAGGAAAGTGGATAAGGCAAAAGAGGAGATGCATCTATTGTGGGTGCCTTGGAGGGGTCATGTTGGCCTCCACACAACCATGTGCAGAAAAGTCATGGTTGCTCCTGCCAAGGGCAGCACTTGACACCCCACCCTGCCCAGGAGAACACAAAGCTGGCATATTTAGCAATGAGTATATTTTGCCTCCTCAAATAGTCTTACCACTTGTAATATTTTATTGGGAGGAGGAATAAGGAATTGCACCTCCTCCCAACTGCTTAGCCCAGCCATACTGAATTCTGTCTGTTGATCACACTCAAGCACAGCAAGGGACTAGGGATGGAGGAGAAATGTGATTCAATTTGCACTTCCCAAAACAAAATGAGTACTGAAGTGCAGCCATTGTTTGAAATCCACACTTCCTGAATTTTGCAAGGTTGCCCTCCAATCAAGCCATGTGGCCAGAAATGCATGTGCCAGGCTTAAGCATGCATAAAATGCATGTATTAGGGAAATAACATACAAAAATGTATTACATTAATTTAAATTGTTTTACAAAAAACACATTAGGCAAACTATGCCTACAAACTATGTGCATGTTTGAGAAATTTGCACTAAAATGCGGGTGATTTTTTCTTTTAATTGCAAACTGATGTGGGAATGTGACAAAATATTTTTAAGGTGACATGGAAATGAGGAAAGCTAAACTTAAGACATGGGTATAGCTAAGGAGGAGCAGATCCATAAATATTATTGAAAAGCATTGAAAGTACTCAATTATCTGAGGTTCTGCTCCCCACCAGCAGAAGCCTGGCCCCGACAATGTTTATTTATGGTGTATTTTTGCCCATGACTTAAGAAACTGAAATTGAAAGATTCTCCCATTCTTACAAGGGAAGTAACCCAGGAACTGTCTCTCATTCAATTCTGTAGCTTGGGGGTTCCTTCTACTGGAACCTTCTCCAACCTGGGGCTGGAAGCTGCAGGTGGGGAGGGGAGGGCTTGGGTCCTGCTTATGGGTTTCCCGTTGGGGCATTCACTTGGCCACTGTGGGAGCAGGATCCTGAATTAGATGGGCCATTGGCCTGACCCAGTAGGTTTTTCTTAGCTTCTTATGTTCACATGCTGGTTGAAGAATAATCAAGGTCTGGGGTGTATCTTGGAGAGGTTGTGGCCCTGTGGGGTTCTATTTAAGGGTGATTGGTATGCTGCCATTCTTTCCCTGGTCCCAGCCCAGGCTCTCGTGCTATAGACTTGGCTGTTCCTTTCCCTCCTTGCAGGCTGAAGAGAAGCAGAAGGCCTCAGTTGCATTTGCTCAGCTCCAGGCTGCCATGGAGATCCTGGGGATTGTGGTGGAGGAGCAGAAGGCCATCTGGCGAGTCTTGGCCGCCATCTACCACCTGGGTGCTGCAGGGGCTTGCAAAGGTAAGGCCAACGGCTGGCAAAGGTGGCATTTTGGGCTGGGGAGACTGCTGTGCTGGACCCATCTGCTGCAGCCTGAGAAAGGAGATGATGATGTCCCTGTCTCTCATCTCTGCTTTGCAGGCTGCATGGTGCAGCATTTCAGAACAGCAAGCCATCTGCCTGGGCTCATTAGCCTGAATTCCCTGCCCCCTTTTAGCCTGTCCTTCCAGGAGCATTACAGAAAGTCATTGGATCTCAATTCCGCCTCTCTGCTTGAGGGGCTGCTGTTTTTATATCATGCTGGTCTTGCACAAGGCCTGCTCTTGGAGATCCTTGGAGTGGGAGGAGAGCCAGAGAAAGTGCAAGACCCTCCAATATGTGTTCTGTCTGAGCCAGCAAGCAGAGTGTGCCACCCACTGCAGAGTTGGCAATATGTTAAGCCACTTGCTATCTTACATAGAACCATAGAATTGTAGAGGGCTGCCCCATGAAAACAAACCTGTTTTTTGCTGCTCCAGAGGGTAGTACATGAACCAACAGATTCAAACAACAAAAGAAGAGATTCTGATTAAATTGGGAAGAACGTTCTGAAGATAAGAGCCATTTAACAGTGGAAACGGACTCCTTGGAGGCTTTTAAAGAGAGGTTGGATGGCCATCTGTCATGAATACTTCAGTTGAGATTCCTGCATTGTGGGGGTTGGACTAGATGACCCTTGGGGAGACCCTTCCAACTTTACAATGCTATGATTTCCTCAACACCCCTCAGCCTCCTGGGCTGCTCACACTTCCTGATCTGAATATGCCTCATAGGAGGAGTTCCCTTATTGTGCCTTTCCCTGGGCTTTGATGAGTGGGTACCTAGGAAAGCTGCAGAATGTAAATCCTGTGGGAATGTTAGGGACGTGGATTAGGATATATGATTAGATAGATCCTATCCAAGCTTGTGTTATCAAGCTTCCAATATCAGCAGAGTGACATTTTCCTTTTGTGCGCAGCAAAACGTGTGCGTTTAGGTTTGTTAAAACCTCTACAATAATATTATACTTCCTGGTAAATCCCCCTTTTCCCTCTTAAAAGAAATACACGACACAATAGTCTTAAAATAAGATAGAGTTTACTCACATGACATCCTGAGTTGACAGCATAATCTCAGAAAGGCAGGCTTGCATAGAAAAGTCACATTTATGTACATATGGAGACTACTTAGTAAAGTAAGGCTCCATTTTGTCTCTCTCTTGGCAACAGGCCGAGAGAGAGAACTATCCTAACTTGTAGATTATCTGGAGACATGTTCCCGAAGGAAGCTGAAGAAGAATGTGGAGAAGAAGAGAGGGAATGGCTGCTGGCTCTGGGCTTTATATGCCAGCTAATCCATCTCATCTGCATGTCTGGAGGAACAGGAAACTGAACGTAGTCAGGTGTTCCTCCAGGTGAGTTCCCTTTTGTGGACACTGTTGTGACTTGTCTGCCCCAGTATTGTATCCCACAAATCTCTGGGGTGATGATTTTAGAATGAGAGAAGGGACTCTCACAGCCACACCTTGGCTCCCTTAAAATTAAAATGTGGGCTAAATATTCAGCACAACAGTAGTCCAAGAGGATAGCAAAATCATACGAGGATCATGAAAGTGTCTTATCAGAGATGGCTACAAGCAATGCTTCTGTTCCAGAGGCTGAGATGTGTGCTGCCTATGCACTTGTTTATCCATCCGGCTCCATTTTGAATTTGCACCCTCAGCCTTCATTACCATTTTATTATGGTAATGAACAGAGTCGAGTCTGATACTGCTGGCTCCTCTCTAAGCTCCTACCCATCGGTCTCCCAGGTGCTTGGCCTTGCAACTGTCTTTTATTTTCTTCTGATTATGATTTGGTGTTGCTGTGTCTGAATTATAGCAACAAGAACCTTCAGTGGAACTCGTGCTTGTGAAAACTTTATTTAAATGCAGAGAAAGTGAGAGTGGGGAGGGCATTAAGGAGGGAGAAGGTGCTCTAAGATGTGCTCTAACCTAAAGGCAGCTCCTGGTGACTTATGTACTTTGGATTCTAAGCCCCTTGGGACTGCGGTGTTGCAAAATCAGCTGGGGGGGGGCAGCGGCATTTATATACATCTCTGTAGCATGTCACAGCACCATTAATCAACTATAATTATTTTAAAACTAGTGTATTTCAGCCCGTTCAATAACGGGCGCTAGAACATCCTGGGGTCCGCAGCAGGGGGACAGGAATGGAGGAGGAGAAAGCGCTGCTTTCTCCTCCTCCGTATCTCTCCCGCAGCCGCCAACAGCAAGGAGACAGGGAGGGTTGTCAGGTCCGCGGGGCGCCGGGCTCCTCCTCACGGGCGGTTCGTCCTGGCGGGCGGGCAGGATTAGCTCATCTCGGCCGCGGAGAGGCAGCACAGCAGCGGCGGCAGCAGCAGCAAGAGCGGCGGCACCTCAGTAGCCTCGTCCTCCTTCTCGCCCGCCTTTTTGCGCGCTGCTTCCTGGCGCTCTCTCCCCCCACGGGCTGGTCCCTCATGGAGGGAGAGCGCGTGAGGGGATGGCGTGAGGGGAGGCGGAGTCCGGCGCTTGGGCCTATCGTCCCTCAGCCATGGCGCGCTTCGGCGCGAACTTCGCCTATGGCGACGGGGAAAGCCTGGCCGCCCTTGGTCCGCCGCCGCCGGGAAACGGGAAGTGACAGGAAGGAGACATTGCTGGACACACACACACGCTCTCTCTCCCCCCCCCGCCAACGCTCAGTCCGGCTGGGATCAGCGGTTGGCGGCCGCAGGGAAACGGTAGGTGGGGGGGGGGAGAGCGCGTGCGCGTGTGTCCAGTCTCTGCTGTCCAATCCCTGTGTCCCTGGGGGACATGCGCAGTGACCCAGGGACACACGGGACAGCTTGGACGCAGGGACAACTTGGACTTTATTATATAGGACTAGTGTATTTCAGCCCGTTCAATAACGGGCTCTAGAACATCCTGGGGTTTTTGCAACCCTGGGACCTGTCATTGCTATCGGCGACAAGGGGACAGGAACGGAGGAGGAGAAAGCGCTGCTTTCTCCTCCTCCGTTCCTCTCCCGCAGCCGCCGACAGCAAGGAGACCTCCCAGGGTTCGGAGAAGCGCTTGCGCAGCGCTTCTCCGAACCCTGGGACCTGTCATTGCTGTCGGCGGCAGGGGGACAGGAACGGAGGAGGAGAAAGCGCTGCTTTCTCCTCCTCCGTTCCTCTCCCGCAGCCGCCGACAGGAAGCAGACATCCCACGGTTCGGAGAAGCGCTTGTGCAGCGCTTCTCCGAACCCTGGGACCCGTCCTTGCTGTCGGCGGCAGGGGGACAGGAACGGAGGAGCGCTTTCTCCTCCTTCCTTCCTCTCCCCCAGCCCCCCACAGGAAGGACGCGTGCACTCTCCCCCCCCTGCCTCCTCCAACTGCCGCTCCTCTCACGGGCCAGGGAGGGTTGCGAGGAGGCCTTCACCGGCCTCCACCCTCGCTTCCCTGACGTGCCCTGCAGTGAGGCGGTGTCCGGCGGGAGCGGCGGTTGGAGGAGGCAGAGGGGGGGGAGAGTGCGTGCGCGCAGTCTCTGCTGTCCAATCCCTGTATCCCTGGGGCACATGCGCAGTACCCCAGGGACACACGGGACAGCTTGGACGCAGGGACAACTTGGACATTATTATATAGGATTAGGAAAGTTCACTGCTTAGGAGGATGTCCTTCGCCTGCCAAATGCTTAATACCAGAGTTTCCTGAAGATAGTATGAAATATCCAGGAATTTTTGTGAGGCTCTGGGTTCAATTTTGGAATCAAGCCTTTGATACCCTGTCTAAGGCCACATCCCTCCCTTTCGATAGCAGTGACTTGTTGATTTCTAAGCAGAGAATCACTTCATTGCCCTGTAATGCTTCATTCCAGATTTGTGAAGATTACTTGGGAATTGCAAAGAGTGTGATTGCATCCCCATGTTCCTCCTTTTTATTGCTGCTATTGTCACATGATAGTTTGGTGATTATGGGTGACACACTGCATGGAGATTTCCCTTACATCTTTGAATAATTGGAGCTTGCTTTCCAATAGTGAAATTACCACTAAAGTCCATGGGTTATTGTTGTTGTTTAGTCGTTTAGTCGTGTCCGACTCTTCGTGACCCCATGGACCATAGCACGCCAGGCACTCCTGTCTTGCACTGCCTCCCGCAGTTTGGTCAAACTCATGTTCGTAGCTTCGAGAACACTGTCCAACCATCTTGTCCTCTGTCGTCCCCTTCTCCTAGTGCCCTCAATCTTTCCCAACATCAGGGTCTTTTCCAAGGATTCTTCTCTTCTCATGAGGTGGCCAAAGTATTGGAGCCTCAGCTTCACGATCTGTCCTTCCAGGGAGCACTCAGGGCTGATTTTCTTAAGAATGGATAGGTTTGATCTTCTAGCAGTCCATGGGACTCTCAAGAGTCTCCTCCAACACCATAATTCAAAAGCATCAATTCTTCGGCGATCAGCCTTCTTTATGGTCCAGCTCTCACTTCCATACATCACTACTGGGAAAACCATAGCTTTAACTATACGGACCTTTGTCGGCAAAGTGATGTCTCTGCTTTTTAAGATGCTGTCTAGGTTTGTCATTGCTTTTCTCCCAAGAAGCAGGCGTCTTTTAATTTCGTGACTGCTGTCACCATCTGCAGTGATCAAGGAGCCCAAGAAAGTAAAATCTCTGACTGCCTCCATTTCTTCCCCTTCTATTTGCCAGGAGGTGATGGGACCAGTGGCCATGATCTTGGTTTTTTTGATGTTGAGCTTCAGACCATATTTTGCGCTCTCCTCTTTCACCCTCATTAAAAGGTTCTTTAATTCCTCCTCGCTTTCTGCCATCAAGGTTGTGTCATCTGCATATCTGAGGTTATTGATATTTCTTCCGGCAATCTTAATTCCGGTTTGGGATTCATCTAGTCCAGCCTTTCGCATGATGAATTCTGCATATAAGTTAAATAAGCAGGGAGACAATATACAACCTTGTCGTACTCCTTTCCCAATTTTGAACCAATCAGTTGTTCCATATCCAGTTCTAACTGTAGCTTCTTGTCCCACATAGAGATTTCTCAGGAGACAGATGAGGTGATCAGGCACTCCCATTTCTTTAAGAACTTGCCATAGTTTGCTGTGGTCGACACAGTCAAAGGCTTTTGCATAGTCAATGAAGCAGAAGTAGACGTTTTTCTGGAACTCTCTAGCTTTCTCCATAATCCAGCGCATGTTTGCTATTTGGTATCTGGTTCCTCTGCCCTTTCGAAATCCAGCTTGCACTTCTGGGAGTTCTCGGTCCACATACTGCCTAAGCCTGCCTTGTAGAATTTTAAGCATAACCTTGCTAGCGTGTGAAATGAGCGCAATTGTGCGGTAGTTGGAGCATTCTTTGGCACTGCCCTTCTTTGGAATTGGGATGTAGACTGATCTTCTCCAATCCTCTGGCCATTGCTGAGTTTTCCAAACTTGCTGGCATATTGGGTGTAGCACCTTAACAGCATCATCTTTTAAAATTTTAAATAGTTCAGCTGGAATATCATCACTTCCACTGGCCTTGTTATTAGCAATGCTTTCTAAGGCCCATTTGACTTCACTCTCCAAGATGTCTGGCTCAAGGTCAGCAACCACACTACCTGGGGTGTATGAGACCTCCATATCTTTCTGGTATAATTCCTCTGTGTATTCTTGCCACCTCTTCTTGATGTCTTCATGGGTTATTACAAAGGTTTTTACAAAGGTGGTTGCTGCTGCTGCTGCTGCTGTTTCTCCAGGGCCATCATTGCACACAGCTCTTTACAGCAAAATGGGAAGGTCTTATCAGTGGCCATCAGTTGAATGCAACTTGCCTATTCTGTCCATGGCCAACGCTTAGGCCACATTCAAGACATACCTTTAAAGCACTATGATACCTCTTTAAGCAGTCATGTTTTCCCCAAAGGATTATGGGAGCTGTAGTCTGTTAAGGGTGCTGAGTGTTGTCAGGAGCCCCCTATATCCCTCCCAGAGCTACAATTCTCAGAGTTTCCTGGGAAGAGGGATTGACTGTATAGCTACTCTGGGAATTGTAGCTCTGGGAGGGGAGGGGAGGAAGTTTCAGACATACGTAGGTGAGTTCATCTCTGGTATAATCTTTTCCAGCAAGGTCACATAAGGAAATGTTTGATTCTCGCGAAAGTAGCTTGACTAGGCCAGATACTTCCTAGTTTATGTCTCCACCATATTGCGGGCAACAGAAGGGTGTTGTCTCTGCAAAACAATGAAGCTCTGTGAGGGGGATACAGTGCTCCTGACAGCTCTCAGTATTCTTAACAAACTACAGCTCCCAGGAAGCCATGACTGTCTGAAGTGGTGTCATAGTGCTTTAAGTGTATGGTGTGGGCACGGGAGCTGAGTAGACCTTTGCTCCCCACAAGATGCCTTTTGATGGTGCCTTCTGCCTTGTGTTGCAGCTCTGAGCTTCCCATCAGGGTCCACTGCAATCTCCTGAGGTCCAGAGAGGAAGCATCGGGGATCAAGGGAGGGCTCAGAATGTGGTCAGGGCAGAAGAGCCAAGGCTGCCTTCTGGGGCTTCTGAGGGTTCTTCCAGGGCCTCCTTTGTTCTCTGTGGGGTTTCCTGCCTCTTTCATACAGGAGGTCTCCATGAGATCTGGGCTAGGCAGAATCCTGGCTTGTTTGGAAGAACTGAATACCAGGTTGCTTCAAGACCAGCTATTTAGTGAGGCACATCCTGCTTCATTCAATCACTTTACAGGGCATCCACATGTCTGCACAAAATCTGACATTTTTCAGGGGTTTGGGAGTGGAAAAATAAATAGCTCTTGTCTCTCTTCTCATTTCAGCAGCTCACCCTTTGCTCCAAAAATCGATTCTGTTGCCATATGGAAGGGAAAGGGAATCAAAGGACTCAGAGATTTAAAAATGGATCAAAGCAGAAGAGAAGTGGACTGAGAGAGAGAAAGATGAAGTAGTTCCTATAACTCCAGTCCTCTGCTCTTCCTGCAGTCAGTGGTGTTCTTGTCAGGGACTTTTTATTAATGTATTTATTTGTTTGTTTATTTTATTTATTAAACTTCTACCCCAAAGTTGCCCAAGGCAGCAAACATGTGATAAAATGATAAAAACCTCTTAGAAACAGACCGTTCCAGTACAGATGCAGACTGGGAAATATCTAATCTTAAAAGGCTTGTTGGAAGAGGAAGGTCTTCAGCTGGTGCCAAAAAGAGATGGCACCTCTCCAGTCCTAGAATCACAAAATTGTAATCTAGTCCAACTCCCTGCAATGCTGGAATCACGGCTAAATGTAATATTCAAGGGAAGGGCATTCCAAAGGCCAGGTGCCACAAAACTAAAGGTCTGACTCCTGTATTTTGCAGAATGGACCTCTTAATAAGAAGGTATCTGCAGGAGGCCTTCTCCTGCAGAGCACAGTGATTGACTAGGTGCCTAGGGTTTTAGACCCCCCTCAGCCAGCCCATTGAACTTGGCCCACTTGCTAATGGGCAGTAGGTATACAGCAGGGGTCCTCAACCTTTTTCAGTCGGGGGCCAGTTCACTTGTGGGGGCTGGACTATATTTTGAAAAAAAATATTAACGAATTCCTATGCACATATTGTATTTGTAGTGCACAAAACCAGGAAAAAATGTTCTAAATATGAGGTGTCATGACAAATTTGGAGCTCAGCATGTGGCCAAAGAATGTGTGAGACCAAACTGCATGCCTAGTTTGCAAACCAGCTCACATTGATCTTCTCACTATTCAATACACCTGTTTGCATTTTGGGCATCGTGGAAAATTTGGGTCACTTACCATGGGTTGCCCTGAGGGCAGCTGGAGGAGCAGAGAAGCAAGGGAGCAGAGCGAGGAGGAGGAGGATTGAAGGCTGCCTCTCCTGTTCCCCCATTGGATTTGTTTCTTTGCAGGGATCTGCAGCTGCAATATGGCTCTGGAAGAGCTTGCTGGGGAAAGTGTGTGATGGCAGCTGTTGCAGCTCGGCTTTGCGATGTGTGGCGGGCAGTGTGGAGGTCGGAGGGACAGGAGTTTGCCTGCTTGCAGTGGCTTTCCATTGGCCAATCAGTTTCTGTGCTGCGCTCAGGTAAACTCAGATGGGGCTTTTCATTGGTTGACCCGCTGTGTGTCGGCAGCAGCTCAACGAATAAAAGACTGTGTTGGAGTTTACCGCGGTGCCGGGGACTGATTGGTCAGTCCCTGTGAGTCTACCTCAGTGTGGCGCAGGGACTGACCAGTCCCCGCTCCACTGAAAAGCCGCGTTGGGGATGCTTGCCACTCTGTAGGAAAACCAGACTCTTGGTGGGTTTTCAAATGGCTGTGCCAGCCGGATTCGCAACCTGGTTGGGCTGCATCTGGCCCTTCCTTCTGCGTTTCTTTACATGCTCTGCTGCTGTGTTGGTGGGTGCTTTTTGAGTGGGTTCATTGTCCAAGTCTGTGCGTCAATGTTACTGTTGGTTGATCAAAGATTTCACAAAGATGTGAGGAGGGACAGCCCTCTGTGTAAACAACTGTCCTGTCACTGCCCAGTTTAAAGGACCCTAAGAAGGGAGAATTGAGTGGTGCAGTGACTTGGGGTTGAGCATCCATGGCTGGCATTTAGCAGGCACCCTGGTCCCCTGGGCACAGGCTCCTTCACCATGCTGAGATCTTTTGCATTTCTATTTCAATGATCATGGATTTTTAAAATCTGCATCTTTACTAGTGATGGAAGGATGTGCTAATTTTGGTTCTTTCAGTTTCTCATTTTTCCAGACTTACCAGTTCTCCACATTTCCACAGCAATTTGTGATTTTCTTTCTTGAAAATTCATCAGAATGTTCCCATTAATGTTTCCCAATAAACACATTTTTGTATGCAATTTTGACTAATACTATACAGTTTTGCAAGCAATTTCCCCAAACACAAGGCACATTTGTGTACAGTGGTACCTCAGTTTAAGTACACAATTGGTTCCAGAAGTCTGTACTTAACTTGAAGCGTGCTTAACCTGAAGCGAACTTTCCCATTGAAAGTAATGGAAAGTGGATTAATCCATTCCAGACGGGTCCGCGGAGTACTCAACCTGAAGCATACTTAACCCAAGGTATGACTGTAATTGGTTCCGGAAGTCCATACTTAACCTGAAGCGAACTTTCCCATTGAAAGTAATGGAAAGTGGATTAATCTGTTTCAGACAGGTCTGCGGAGTACTTAAACTGAAAGTACTCAAACCGAAGCGTACTTAAACTGAGGTGTGACTGTATTACTTTCACAAATATATTCATTTTTATACAGTTTTTCCTAATATATGCATTTTTGTTGTTGTAAACGTTGGTTGGTTGGTTTCTCGAAGCTACGAACATGAGTTTGACCAAACTGCGGGAGGCAGTGCAAGACAGGAGTGCCTGGCGTGCTCTGGTCCATGGGGTCACGAAGAGTCGGGCACGACTAAACGACTAAACAACAACAAACGTTGGTTGATGTAGTGGTAGCATTCCAGGGATTTATTGTAAGAAATCATGGATTTATAATCATGTGCGTGGTTGAAGAGGATGATCTGAGCTTCGTGGCTCCCTTGATCAGACTTTTTCCACCTGGGTTATAGAATGTATGATTTGTGATATAAATTCCTTGGGTTGCTTGTAATCTCCATTTCTCTTTGCCTGAAAATCACGTTTCAGTCTGGGTGCAAGAGACAACGCATCTGTTGCCAGTTGTCTTCCAGCTGTCGTAAGCATTTGGTGTTTATTTGGCCAAAAGGGGCATTTGCAGTTCTCTCCTTCCTGGCAAACCTTTCAGAGGTGTTAAATCCTGCTTCCTTGAAGTTTCCGGATTTGTTAATCCTCCCAGGAATGTCCTCCCCCCCTTCTGTTATGCATGTTTCCCCTATGTAGTTTAGATTTCGCCGGACCTCGAAGTTTCCTCAGAGTATCATGTTCCTGGGGAGGGGTTTTGGGAGAGTAGAATGAATTGTTATTGGCTTGTTTGAATTTCTGTGGTGTTTTCTAATGCTAATAAAAAAGATCTGAGCGCTGAGGGTTGGATGCACTTACGCCTCAGAGTTTGCTGGACAAACTCTTGTCTCTCTTTGCTTCCTTTCTTTCCATGTGGTCTGCCACAGGTTGACTGGAGAACTGCATCACAGAGTTTGGATAGGTGTGAATTTTGGTTGCCTTGAACTGACTTTCTTTTTGATTTATACATATAAATTAGCACATGAAAATTGTGTGCAAATCTGTGTCCTCTTTTTGGGGGGGGCGGTGGCAATGTGTAAATAACACCCCAATGAAGGAAAAAAGTGGTACAGAAGCCAACATGCAGAACGTGCCCCTCTAGATGCAAGATCCTTAGGACGAAGGCTAAATCCCTGTTTGTGCAACGAGTTCTGTGTGCATGCAGGTGGAGCTGGGGACCTAGGCAGGAGCTTTAGGGGTGGCACTGAAGTGCCCAGCTGACTACCCACAAAGGCTACTCAGAAGAACATGGAAATGCACGGAAGCATCTGCCTGGCTCGGGGCCTGGCTTCAGCTCCTCTATAAGCTCCTGGTCTGACTGGCTTCATTGCTGGAGCAACACCCCGCATCTAGCTCCATGCTCCAGCCTACTAGGACAGTAGCTGCCATTAAGAGACCAGTGGTTTGAGCATGTTCCAGTAAAGACTGCTGAAGTCAAGGAGCTTCAGAGCATGTGTCTACTTCCAGGGCCTGCTGTTCCTGCTTGCATTGTTTGCCAACCCCACCTACCCTGCACCCCGCTTGCCAACCTCCATTTTGCACTTCACCCAATGCCCCAATCCAGTGCCACAGCTACGTGTGTGTGTGTGTGTGTGTGTGTGTGTGTGTTAGCTGGGTTTTTTGTTTTGCCCCAGGTGAAGCCCCCAGAGGGACCCCATTGAGGCTCCCAACCTGTGTGTATGCAAATGTGTGTGGAGGGGGTGCCAACCTGGGTTTTTGACCCAGGTGAAATGAAGCATAGTTTCACCCCTGCCCTGATCCCCTCATGCCTCCTTTTATGCCCCATATCCCTGTTGGAATATTCTAGAAAGAACTTGATAAATGAACAGGTTGCTAGGCAACAGAAAAATCTACCCAGCAACAGGAGCCTTTATAAAGGGCATGTGATCAATAAGGGTCAGAGTGTAAAGTGTCAGTATGTAAATGAGCATGAGTCAGCATTAGGTCTCTGGCCGGATGGCTGGAAGAGGAAAGGATTATGTTATTTTATATTTGTATTCGATCACTGTAAGTTTTTGTAAATAATAAAGATACTCAATTAAAACAAAACTCTTCTGCAAGTCTATTAAAAGAAGAAGAAACAAAAAATAAAAAAACCTCCTTCCAGTAGCACCTTAGAGACCAACTAAGTTTGTCATGAGCTTCCGTGTGCATGCACACTTCTTCAGATGCACACGAAAGCTCATACCAATGACAAACTTAGTTGGTCTCTAAGGTGCTACTGGAAGGATTTTTTTAATTTTTTGTTTCAACTATGTCAGACCAACACAGCTACCTACCTGAAAAAAGAAGAAGAGTAGATGCTGCACACACATCAACAATCACCACAGATCCTTCAAGTCCCCATATGCTCACAGTTCCTCTCTCTCTTTCCCTGCATTGTTCAAATGTCTGTTGTAGGTTAAAAATTGGCTTCTTTTTAGCTCCCCTGCCCTGAGTTCATGTAAATCCAGGACTGTGATGCAAATCCTTCCACAGAGGCTGTGTGATGAAAGACTTATGTTTTTATGCATAAACGAAGACATACTTAAGCTATCATGGTTCTCCCCCTCAAAAAAAAAAAAAAGAATGAAAGGAATCTGGGGAATTGTGGTTTGGAATTGTAGGGTTTCAGGTTTTTGTTTTGCCTTGTTTTGCTAGAGATTGCTAGTCCTGAGAAAAGGGGATTGACCATTTCAGGCCGTTTGCTGGGTCAGCATGTGGGTGGCTCTTTCCCTTCTTGTCTTCTTTTCATCTGGCCATAAGACTTAACCCAGGGAGAGACCTTGCTCCTTGCTCCATTGCTTTTCTATCCAGCTTCCAAGTTGCACATGTAGGACCTGGTTTCCTGCCAGCTTGTGGGTTCTGCAACTTATCAGTCTGAAGCTTTGCAAACTGGCTCATTCTGCAATTTGACTCTCTATTGATCCTTTTTTGGAAACATGAAGCTGAAGTAATTATTCCAGGAGATAAACGATTTCCCTGGAAATACATTCAGCCAGTTGGCTTTGTGGGGGGCATGGGTGTGGCGTGGCTGGGTGGCTGTAGCCCCATTCTTTCCAGGATTGGCTGCTCCTTACAGGAGGCCTTCTGGGTAGTCCCACAAAGAGGGAGAGCAGTGGGCAGAGCCGGAGGCAGGGGGGTAGGCTGGCCTGGGACTCTTATGTTGTAGGTGCCCTTTCAAAGCCACTAGCAAATGCTGTGCTGCATTTCATTGCATGGAAATATGACTCCTGCAGGGCAAAATCAAAGGCAGCACTCAGAGGTGAAATGTAATCTAATTGCTACCATCAGTTTAATTCTGCTCTCTGTCTCGTTATGAATGGCTGCCATCAAATTGCAGCTAATTACCGCCAGCACTTTGCACGTGAACAGCCATTCGCTTTTAGACCTGATTCGTTTCCTTCTCCCCCCTCCCTCTTAAAAAAAAAGTCTGCCTCATGACCTTGCTTGGGTTTTCTTTCCCTCTGGCTATCTTGCTCTCTTTCTTTGGCCACTCTTAACGGAAGCACAACCCACCCCCTACCCAGGATACACCAACACTACAAAATTGATCCCCTTGGCCACATAGGCCCATGTGCAGAGCTGACCTTGTTACAGGTACCTTGGTTTAAGAACAGCCCTGTTTACGAACTATTTGGTTTTCAAACTCTGCAAAACCGGAAGTAGTGTCCCAGTATGTGAATGGAGTCCGAACAGTGGAAGGGCCCCGGCAGCTGGAGGCCTCATTGGGGAAAGTGCGCCTTGGTTTAAGAATGGTTTCAGTTTAAGAACGGACTAGCGGAACGGATTAAATTTGTAAACCGAGGAAGCATTGTACCACTGTGAGTAATTGATTTCCGAGTGTGGCAGCCCCACCCTAGGGAACCCCCTGCCTCTGGACACCAGGCAGGCTTCTTCACTGTGCTCTTCAGCACCTGCTTACATGTGTTTTTAATCTGTTATTGGTTTATATTTGATCTTAAATATGATTTGAAGTTTTCAGTAGCTGTTCTTAACTGTTATTATTGATTTTGCTGTTTTATTCTTTTTGCAAACCACTCAGTTTTTTTCTTCTTACAATTGGGTGGTGTATATATAAATGATATGAAATAAATAGAATCATAGAATTGTAGAGTAGGAAGGGACCCTAAGGGTCATCTAGTCCAACCCCCTGCAATGCAGGAATCTCAGCAAAAGCATCCATGGCAGATGGCCATCCAACCTCTGCTTTAAAACTTCCAAGGAAGGGAGGGAGATAATTCTTCCTGATATTTAGTCAGAATCTCCTTTCTTGAAACCTGAAGCCTTGTTTTGAGTCCTACCCTCCAGAGCAGGAGAAAACAAGCTTGTTCCCTCTTCCATGTGACACCCTTGAGATATTTGAAGATGGCTATCATATGTGAATTATATCAATATCATATTGTGAATTACAAATAAATAATTCGTAATTCACAAATCACATAATTCACAAATTCGTGCATTATAAGTGAGCCAGAAGGAGTCTATATGGAAAACAAAGGCTTCCTGAGCATAAGCCCCTTCCTCTCCTTTCTGTTCAGTTGGCAGGAAGCAGTTCATGCAGTTTGAGTGGGCCAACAAGGCAGCGGAAGTCCTTGGCTGTGATTTTGAGGAGCTCACAACAGCCGTCTTCAAGCACCACCTCCAGAGGATTATTGAGCAGGTCACGTCTGGAGCCAGAGGACAGCTCAGCCAGGACCAAGGCTGGCCGGATGGTAAGGCCCTTTCCTCATGCAAAGTTAGCAGGGGAAAGAGAGGCTCTGTTTTGACAATTCCCCTCCCACCGTCATATTCCATCAACCTTGGGTTGAATATGCATGTTTGAATCCATCTTAGGAACAACTCAAACAGGCACAGATATACCCCCCAACTACCCTCAGCCCATCTAGTGCAGCATCCTGTTCTCACAGTGGGCCAGTTCACAAGCAGGACATGAGTGCAATAGCAGCACTCTCCCCACTCATGATTCCCATACTGGAAGCAACACACTGTCTCCATGGCTAGTGTGCATGCACACGAAAGCTCATACCAAAATAAAAACTTAGTTGGTCTTTAAGGTGCTACTGAAGGAATTTTGTTATTTTCCATGGCTAGGAGTTGATGGTAAACTTGCTTTCCATGAACTTGCCTAAACCACTTTCAAAGCTACCCAAGTTGGTGGCATCACTGTATCTTGTGGCAGTGAACCCCATGGGCTATGTGCTCTGTAAAGAAGGGTTTCTGTTCTGAATCTCCCACCATTTAGCTTCACTGGATGACTCCTTTGGGTTCTGCTATTCAGAGAGAACAAGAAAACCTTCTCTTTCTCCACCCTTTCTGCACAATACATCATTTGATACTCCCAGGGTTTTAGTTTTATGAGAGAGAGAGAGAGAAAAGCTTCTCTTTCCCCACACCATGCATATTATTCACCTCTGACCTGTCCCCTCTTGCTCTCCTTATCTTTAGAATAAAAATACCCAGTTAGTGTACCCTTTCTTTATAAGAGAGTTTATCATTTTGCTTGCCCTTTTCTGAACCTTTTTCAACTTTGCAATGTCCTTTTTGAGGTCAGGTGGCCAGAGTTGCACACAATATTCCAAGTGTGTTCACACCATAAATTTGTATAACAGCATTATAGTAAAAGCAGTTTTGTCCTTAATCCCTTTGCGTAGCATGGAATTCACCTTGTAGCAGGGACCTGTGAAGCTGCCCCGATCAACCGACCTCAGTATTGTCAGTGTAGTAAACAGAAAGAGGCAGCTGAGGCTCACAGAGGCTGTTCTCAGCTCTAGTGCCAAAAAGGTCCTCCTTAAAGATTCCAGGCCCTGAACCATGAGGCCTTGTCCATGTCTTCTCACAGTGAGCCATAAGCTGCTTTGTTGCATCACATGGGATCCCTGCTTTCATCCGGAGACTGACTTTGGGTCCTCCTGCACTCTGTGCTAGTTGTGGCTCTTCCCCTAATAAAAGGAACCAGGGGAGATGCCTTATCCCTGGGAAGAAGGGAAATCCTGCATCCCTCCAGCTCCCAGGGGCCAGCATGGCCAGTGGTCGGGAGTGCGGGAATCACAGTCCAGCAACATTTGGGAAGGCCACAGATTCCCCGCACCAAAGTCTCAGGGACAGAGCACCTGCTTAGCACATGAAAGGTGCTAGGGTCAATCCCTGCCAGCATCACCAGATAGGATTGGGAAATACCTCCATGCCTGGTGAGTCACTGCCGGTCAGTTGGATGAGCCAATGATCTTGGCAGCTTACTGTTTTCCTATGGAGATTGATGCCCCCCAAATCCAATGCAGTCTGCATTGCCATAACTCACCATTAATGCCTCCCTTGTTCTCTTATAATGGCAATCGCCCCCACCGGAGAGGTGCTGGAACTAAGTTCTGGCTGAAGAAAAGCCTTGGTTGACAGTAGAGCTGTCCTGTGCCTCAGCTTAGGCCTGCTGACCAAGGACATTTTCTTTTTCTTTTTCTTTCAAATATATTTATTGATTTTATAAAACTGAGAAAAAACATTTAAAACACAAAAATACAAACACAAAATTCAAAATACAAAAAGAAAAAACTACCATATTTATCACTCATGTATCCTAACATTGTTGACTTCCTCAAGTCCCTCCTTTCTGCTTTTCATTGTATATCATCCTTAGTAATTTCTATATCATACATCAATCATCTTATTTTTACCTTAACTAACAAAACTTTGCCTCATATTAATTCTTTAATAACGTTCAATTCTTATTTTACCCTTATATCTAAATCTTGATATACTACAATACCTCTACAAATCTTCCTCTACAACCTCCCTGTACTTCCAAATCTTATCTTAAACATTTCCAATATTGCAATTATTTCTTAAATAAACTTTAAATTTCTTCCAATCTTCTTCCATCGACTCTTCCCTCTAGTCACGAAGTCTCCCGGTCAGTTCGGCCAGTTCCATAAATTCGATCATCTTCATCTGCCATTCATCCACTGTAGGTAAATCTTCACTCTTCCAATTCTTAGCTAATAAAATCCTTGCTGCTGTTGTGGCATACAGAAAAAAACGTAATATCTTTTTTTGGTAGTTCCTCTCTAACTATCCCAAAGCTTCTGGTTTCTTGATAAAGGTGTTTTTCAACACTTTTTTCATTTCATTATAAATCTTTCCCCAGAAGTTCTTTACTTGGGGGCAAGTCCACCACATATGGTAAAAGGTTCCTTCTACACTCTTACATTTCCAACATTTATTATCATGCTTAAGATAAATCTTTGCTAGTTTTACCAGTGTAAGGTACCACCTATACATCATTTTCATCATATTTTCTCTTAAAGCATTACACACAGTAAACTTTATATTCTTCCTCCACAACCTTTCCCAATCCTCCACCATAATATTATGCCCTACATATTTTGCCCAATCAATCATAACAGATTTTGTTTGTTCATCCTTAGTATGCCATTCCAACAATAAGTTATACATCTTTGAGATATTCTTTGCTTTAGATTCTAGCAATTCCTTCTCCAATTTAGACTTTTTTGTTTGAAAACCTGTTTTTTATCCATTTTGAACATTTCATTTATTTCATGATATTGTGACCAATCATTCACATTATTCTTTAACTGTTCATATGTTTTTAACTTAAATTGATCTCCTTCTTCCACCAATATATCTTTATACTTTAACCACTTGGTTTCCATATTAAATTTTTTATGTGCCTTAGCTTCTAAAGGTGAGATCCACCTGGGTGTTTTCCTTTCTAACAGATCCTTATATCTAATCCACACATTATATAATGATTTTCTAATAATATGACATTTGAAACCTTTGTGAACCTTAATCTTATCGTACCACAAATATGCATGCCAACCAAATGCATTGTCATGACCTTCCAGATCTAGTATATCAGTATTATCGAGTATAAACCATTCTTTCATCCAGCAAACGGCTGCTGCCTCAAAATATATCTTTAAATCTGGCAGGGAAAAACCTCCTCTATCTTTGGTATCCGTTAACAACTTATATTTGATTCTTGGTTTTTTCCCCTGCCAGATAAATCTTGATAATACCTTATGCCATTCTTTAAAACATCTTAAATTATCAACAATTGGTAATGCTCGAAACAAAAACATTTTTGGCAATACATTCATTTTTATCACAGATATTCGGCCCATCAAAGATAATTTCAGATTTGACCATATCTCCAAATCTCTCTTAATTTCATTCCACAATTTTTCATTATTATTTTTAAACAAATTTATATTCTTCCCTGTCATATTTACTCCCAGGTATTTCACCTTTTTAACAAACGTCAAACCAGTGGTATCCTGTAACCCCAGACTTACCGCGCAGCGGGCCGGAGGGTAGGGGAGTGCGCGCGCAGCGGGCCGGAGGGCGGGGGAGTGCGCGCCCGTGCGCATGCGCACACGCACACGGTCGGGAAAAAATCGCCGAAAATCGCTTGTGCGCATGCGTATGGGCCTCCACCAACCCGGAAGTGCATCGGAAATGACCTCTTCTGGGTCGGGAGAAGCCCATACGCATGCGCACAAAGGATTTTCGCCGATTTTTTGCCGATTTTTAAGATCGTCGCCGCGCCGCGCGCCGTAAGAGCGGGCGGCGGCAGCGGGCGGCGGGGGTCGTCGCGGGCCGGATTGGGAGGCCGATTGGGCCGCATCCGGCCCGGGGGCCGTAGTTTGGGGACCCCTGCTGTAAACCATTTATTTCTTCTGGTGTTAGATTCTTACCCAATACTTTGTTTTCGCTTTATTCAATTTAAACACTGCAAGCTGACCCAACTCCTGAATTATTTCCAGTGCTTTAATTGCACTGGTCTCCAGATCTTGTAAAGTTAATACTAAGTCATCAGCGAAGGCTTTTAGCTTGTACTGTTTTGATCCCACTCCTATACCTTTCACCTCTTTGTCTTTCCTTATCATGTTCAGCAAGACCTCCAGAACAGTTATGAAAAGTAGAGGGGGAAGTGGGCACCCTTGCCTGGTGCCTTTTTCAATTCTAATTTCCTCCGATACCATATTATTCACAATGATTTTCACTTGTTGTTCTGAATAGATTGCACTTATACCATTAATGAATCCTTGCCCAACCTCCATATTTTCCAATTTTTTTATCATAAAATTCCAAGAAGCATTATCAAATGCCTTCTCCACATCTATAAAAATTAACACAGCTTTGGTATTCTTTTTTTCTTCCAGCCTTTCTAACACATCTATAATATTTCTAATATTATCCTTCATATGTCTACCTGGTAAAAAAACCCGCCTGATCTTGATGTATTTGATCATTTAACACCCTTTTCAATCTTGAAGCCAAAATACTTGCAAAAATTTTGTAATCCGCATTTAAAAGGGAGATTGGGCGATAATTCTTCATCTGTGTTCTATCGACATCTGGTTTTGGAATCAGAGTTACATATGCATCTCACCAGGTCTCGGGTGCTTTGTCCCCTCCAAGAATCTTATTACAGACATCCACCAATGGTTCTATTAACCAGTCTTTCAAGGTCTTATAATATTTTGATGTCAATCCATATGGTCCTGGTGCTTTGCTGATTTTCAATTGGTTTATGTTGTATTCTACTTCCTGCTTTGTAATTCTATAATTGAGTGCTAATCACTTATCAAGTGGAATCTTTTGCAGTCCATTTTTGCCCAATAATTGTTCTATTTTATCTATTGGCTGTTTATCTTTTTTGTAAAGCTGTTTGTAATACTTCTGAAAACATTTCCTTATCTCTGTCAGGTTCTCAATTATCTTCTCTTCCATTTTAATATTTGTTATCGTGCTTTGTTTCTGTCTCTTTTTCAATTGCCATGCTAGTAATTTACTCCAAGTCCCAGTCTTAATTCAGCTTCAAAATCCTTTGCGTGTTTCTCCAGGAACTTCCTCTTTTCTTCTGGTGTTTTGATTCTAACGTTCCTTTCATTGTATTTGAAGAAGAGACCTTGAGGAAACTCCCAACGAAAAAAATCCCTTTTTTCCTCAATGCATTGGCCAAGTCCGTGTATTTATTTCTGAATCCCAGGAACAACTTGGGAATTTCTTTGAAAAGTACCACTTGTTGTTGCTTTACCTTAAGATTATTTCTGTAGTGCAGTCCTAATATTAGATCTCTTTGTTCTCTGGTTTGGAATTCCACAATACAATCTCCCACTGTTCTTGATCCTTTTTTCCTCTGGGTCCAAATCTATAAACTTTCACAATCATCTTCTCAAATTCTTCTTTATCCAATTCCCACTGTGAAACAAATTCTTGAATTATTACTTCTTTTAAATTCCCTTGTTCAATATCAGGGAAATTTCTCAGACGTAAAAAGAATTCGCGTTTCTTCATCTGAAGGAAAGCAATCGCAATTTGGGTCGCCTCCTCTTGTTTTTCCAATTAAAGTCTATGGGTTTCCAAATCTGTAACTCTCACATCTACTCCTTGTATCTGAACTTTATTTTCTTGTACGTCCTTTCTCAAGGTCCCAGTATCTTGTTTGATGTCCTGGATTCCTTCTGCATTTGATTTTACGCTTTCATCTAATTTATCCAGACGTTGTATAACCGCCTGTAATTCTGCAGTATTCTCTTAATCGCCCTCTCTCCCCCCACCCCTGGAGTTTTCCCCCATTTGGTCCAGCAATTCCTTCATCAAGCCATGCTTTCAGAGCCGTTTTTCAGCCAGCCTAAATACCAATTTACCAGTTTTTTCATCCCACACCAAGTCTTTCCCAGTTCAAAATTCCGGTCTCCGTCCTCCCTTCGCTCTGTTTTTCCCACCCCTCAGTCTCACTTCTCCTTTCTCTATTTTCCCCAGTCTCCCCATTTTCAAGAAATATATTCCATTGGGTGTGATGCTTCTCCACAGGGGTTGCTCTCTCAGTTAAATTTCCAAAACTACTGGTATTAGTATTCTTCTCTTCCTCTTCTTCTTTTTTCACCTTTTGTTGAGCATCATCCTCTTCTTGATTTTTGAGATCCCTTTCATTTTCAGAAATTGCCTCTTGTCCATGGTCTGCTATATTTACCAATGGTGAACTGAATTGTTCCTGTCTCTTTAAGAGATCTCTCATGCCTCCAAGAATTTCCAAGTAACTTAACACCTTCTCACGGAAGGCTGTTGAATAGGGTGCAGGCATTTTTCCTTAACCGCAAGCAGAGTGAAGATAAGAAGACAGCAGACAATGGAAAATTCCTTCCTCAAAAACGGTAACCTCCATCTTGGCTAATCATTTTCAAAGTCTTTACTTCTTCTATTTATCAAATAACGTCCTTAACAAAAGTTTCTCCTTCTTCTCCTTTTTATCAGCTGTTTTAATAACCTTGCTGAGCCTCGTGGGGTGTCAGCTCCAGGGTCGGGAAGGTGTTAGAAAAACTTTCTTTCTTTGGAGTTATGAAAGCAATCATTTTCACTTTCGGCTTTGGGATAGTTTCGCGCCTCTGAAGTCCACAGTAAGAAGAGATCGACTTCCGTTTTTTAGAATCTCTTCCTATAATTCCAATAAAGTTTCCAAATTAGAGATTTCACTTACTTTGTCCAAATCTTTTGTTTCTTGGGAAGAATCCGCCACTTGTTGGCTGAAGACTCGGAGCTTCGCTTCTTGGAGGTAACGATGTTGCCCAAGATGGCTCCCGCAACTCCATTCCTCTGATTCTCGGTCGCTCTACTGAGCTCCCGAGTAGAGGAGGAATCGTGTCCAGAGCTTTGCCAGGCTGCTAAGCCACCGGAACGCACTTTCCGGTGTTCTTATGGGGAGTCCGTGCGCCCCACGGACTCCCCCCCCCCCTCCGCGATGCCAGAGACCTCGGAGTCCAACAAGGAGAAATGTAAGGTACTACACTTGGGCAAAAAAAATTTTTTTAAAAATGAAAGGCACAAATACAGGATGGGTGACACCTGGCTTGAGAACAGTACTTGTGAAAAGGATCTAGGAGTCTTGGTAGACCACAAACTTGACATGAGTCAACAATGTGATGCAGCAGCAAACAAAAAGCCAATGCAATTCTGGACTACATCAATAGGAGTATAGCATCTAAATCAAGGGAAGTAATAGTACCACTGTATTCTGCTCTGGTCAGACCTCACCTGGAGTACTGTGTCCAGTTCTGGGCACCACAGTTCAAGAAGGATACTGACAAGCTGGAACGTGTCCAGAAGAGGGCAACCAAAATGGTCAAAGGCCTGTAAACAATGCCTTATGAGGAAAGGCTTAGGGAGCTGGGTATGTTTAGCCTGGAGAAGAGGTTAAGGGGTGATATGATAGCCACGTTCAAATATTTCAAAGGATGTCATATAGAGGGAGAAAGGTTGTTTTCTGCTGCTCCAGAGAAGCGGACACGGAGCAATGGATTCAAGCTACAAGAAAGAAGATTCCACCTAAACATTAGGAAGAACTTCCTGACAGTAAGAGCTGTTTGACAGTGGAATTTTCTGCCAAGAAGTGTGGTGGACTCTCCTTCTTTGGAGGTCTTTAAGCAGAGGCTTGACAGCCATATGTCAAGAATGCTTTGATGGTGTTTCCTGCTTGGCAGGGGGTTGGACTGGATGGCCCTTGTGGTCTCTTCCAACTCTATGATTCTATTCTATGATTCTATGGTTATTAAAAATAAAACCCTTTTGTTTTTCAGCCCTAAAAAAAAAACAGACTGGAAGGTAGCTAAGCCCAGCTGGCTTTCCAAACAGCTCTTTGAATTGTAAATCTGCCAGGTATTTGAAAGCAGGAAAAAGGGTGTTGGAGAAGGAAGGTGTAACCAAGATATTAGCTCCCAACTGAGATCTGGGACAGGCAACAAGCTGTTTCCGGCCAGCTTTCTTGATGTTTCTTGCCTTGACAAGGCCCCCCCTCCCACCCCACGATTTTCTGTAACTCTTTTCATCTACTACCTCTCCCCCCCCCCCCCCGCTACCTGCTTTTGTGCACTAAGTAACAAGCAGTGTTCATTCGTGGTTGAAATTTGCCAAGGAATGGACCTGAAAACAATTTAGAAAAGATGCTAGCTGTAGTTGGTTTCCTTAGCAACAAACTCAGATTCCAAGTTGGTACCAGCGTGTAAAACCTGGTTCCCCTTCTTCCTTCCTTAAACTCTCCTCCAATCAATATTTCAAAGTCCCCTACCCCAATTCAGGTTTATGCACAAGGAAAAGATCTGCCCTCCCAAGAGGAACAGGAGCAACAGAGCCGCTCCTCGTGCTGAACCCTGCAGCTGTTAGCAACATTTAAGATCTCTCAGTGCATCTAACAATCAGATCAGTTTGAAAAAGGGACAACTGCAAAATGACATGACAGAAGTTTATAAAATTATGCACAGGATGGAAAATGGAATATATGTATTTATATATATGAGTGAGCAATTTTTATCCCTCTCCCATTATACTAGAATGGGGAAGGAGGTAGTCACCAAATTAAATGGATTCAGAATGGAGGAAAGTCATTCTGCACACAGATAATGTTTGAACTGTTTTTCCAAATGCACACAGGTTTTTTTCTTAATGGATCTTTGATAAACAAACAACTTAGTGGAAGAAGACTGAACTTTCTTGAACAAAATAGGCTTCTATACCCACATACAACAGTGCAAAACCTCCCCAAACAGACACAGTCAATGAACCCCTTTCTCATTTAACACACACACAAATAGTCAATCCCTGACAAACATTTACCCAAACAACCAACATATAGTACCAGACCATTAATCCAAATCCCTTCTTAGGCTACTGCCTAAGGAACAGCAGCAAAGTGGATCTTCTGTCTGGTTTGCAATGCAGCAACCTTGACCCACATCTAGGCACACTGCATTTAGGTTCAAGCCCTGTTATTTATACCCAGCCCAGGTAGGCAAGGCTTAATGCCTCAATAGCCTCCACCTGTACTGATTCGTGTCATGTCTACATCCTCCCAATCCCATGACCTGGGTAATCAAGCCCCAACTGGGCCTGCGAGGACTTAAAGTGACCTTAAATGAAGGGTTAATTGCACAAGGCCACCAAGCCTCCTCCTCCATCTTTCATGTTTCCACTACAGTAACTCAATGGCACAAGATGGATATGGCTTTACATGGCTTTAAAACAAGCTGGGGTGGTGGTGGTGTGGGCCAAAGGCAATGGGCTGGGCTATTCCCTTCAAGCCTCTACCTGTCCATCGTGATTTGGGTTTTTAGTTTGTGTCCCATGCTGATTCCCTGTTGAAGAGTTCCAACGTGATGCTGGTGGTTTGGGTGCAGGTTCTATTGGAGACTGTGTGCCCCTCTCCTCGTTAGAATACTTCATGCATCTGATGGATGCATGAAGGGAGGAGTTGGACTAGACGAGCCTTGGTGTCCCTTCCAACTCTACACTTCTATGATTCATGCCCTCAAGACAGCTGCCAGTCGCAACATCAGACAGCCCTGGTGGCTGTTGTCCACAGGAGCTGTCACTCAAACATTTGGAGGGCACCAGGTTGGTGAAGACTGGCTTATGCCATAAGAAACGGTTAGTTTTCTTCAGGTGTTACTTTTTGCTCTTTTTTCCCTGCAACAGACAGACACAGCAGTTGCCCTGCTTGGAAATTGCTTCTGGTTTGATAGCAATTTCATGTAGCAGCATGTGGGGAGGACTGCTGAGCAGCCGTGCCCAAAGGCACAGTCAGGAAAATTAAGCAATCTGTGTCTCTCTCCTTCAGGTCCCAAGATGACAGGTGTGGAGTGCGTGGAAGGGATGGCTGCGGGGCTTTACGAGGAGCTGTTTGCAGCTGTTGTGTCGCTCATCAACAGGTATGTTTGGCTTTGAATGCTGCAATCCCACCCTTGGAAAAGCAGGCCTTTCTTTGTCCAGATCACAAAGATATGATGAGCTATAGGAAGAGCTGAGGGGTTATTGCATCTGTCTGGGTTGTCCTCTGCCCATGACACCTACATTAAAAAAAAAAGACTTTGGTTGAAAGCTGGAGAATAAATGAGAGGCAGGTGTTTGGTATGGAGGGAATGCCATTTGTGGAGGAAGAAAGATGTGGAAGGGCCATAGCTCTGGGGCAGAACATCCACCTGGCATGCAGAAGGTCCCAGGTTCCATCTCTGACAGCATATCCAGGGAGGACTGGGGAAGTCCCCTGTCTGATACTCTGGGAGCCACTGCCAGTCAGAGTAGACAACACTGAGCAAGGGGGACCAATGGTCTGACTCTGTCTAAGGCAGCTTCCTGGGTTCCTATGTGATCCTCCATCAGGGTGAGTGTCTTTAAATCATCTGTCCCTTTTGCTGTCCAGACATGCTGGAGAGAATATGTAGCATCTTAAAGTCTGGTTTTCTTGGATGTTGAACATAGAGAGCTAGGGAGACCTTTTTATATGTGAAGTTTCATTTGCCTTCGAGGTTCTCCTCCTCCTGCATGAGAACATAGTTCCACAATAACTTTTCAATATGGTTTTCTGTACAGTTGTTGTCAACCGCTGTTAATGAAGGGTGGTATTTAAATGTTTCTAGCATAAATAAAATATCCCGTATGTGCCTCAACCATCAAGTAGCTGCCAGGGGTGGGGAGTTCAGACCTGCCACATGCATTAACTGACTTTTAGCTCCACTAATGCTGACATCACTTTGTCTTCAGTTATAAACTCTTTGCAATCTAGATTCTTCTCCCAAGGGGAATGTGGGGAGCTCTCAAGCACCTGGCAGGCCAGCAGTCTAATTTTGGAAGCAAGTTCCATCTTCAAGGTGCAACTACAGAGCTCATCAGCCCCTTGAAGCACCTGAAATTCCCAGCATGTTAGGCCTCTTGGTTGGTGGGCCTTGGAGTCAGGCTTCCTGGGATGGACCCTTCCCCAATTAGTGCACATTTCCACACATAGGTTCAGCCTCTTTCCCCTTCAGCATTTGGGTTGGTTCCTGCCGCATCCTTGCTCCCATTAAGGGGGACAACCTGTGGTTATCTGCATAGGTGTAAAGATGCATTTGTTTGTTCTGTTGTTGGTCTTTTTTATTTTATTTTAAAAAAGAGAGCAGGTGGAGTGAAAGCTGTGGTGTGCTGAGAGCAACACTTGTTTACTTGTTAGTAATGGATGTGACTTTGCAGGATTGACATGAAGGTTACCAGCATGTTGAGATTAATGCGCCCACTTGAGGGAGTCAAATAACAAGCTTCATATGGGGCAGGCAGGAGCGCATGGAGAGGCTTGCGATGTTACACTTCCTAATAAAATGGCTTCATTACAGGCTGGATCCAAAGGTCAGGAGGGAGAGGTCTTGGATGCCTCTTCTGTCCCAACAAGGTGATGGTTGTAGTAGTAGTAGTAGTAGTAATAATAATTTTTATTTATACCCCGCCCTCCCCAGTCAAAACCGGGCTCAGGGCGGCTCACACCAATAAAATTACAATCCTATATAATGCTATGCAAGTGTCTCTGCGTCCAAGTTTTCCGTGTGTCCCTGGGTTACTGCGCATGTGCCCCAGGGACACAGGGATTGGACGGAGAGACTGCACGCGCACACTCCCCCCCCCTCTGCCTCCTCCAACCGCCGCTCCCGGCCGGACACCGCCTCACTGCAGGGCACGTCAGGGAAGCGAGGGTGGAGGCCGGAGGAGGCCTCCTCCTCACAACCCTCCCTGGCCCGTAAGAGGAGTGCCGGGAGGCCGCGAAGCGGCGGCGGCGAGGTAGGCATTTCTCCTCCTCCGTTCCTGTCCCCCTGCCGCCGACAGCAAGGACAGGTCCCAGGGTTCGGAGAAGCGCTGCGCAAGCGCTTCTCCGAACCCCGGGATGTCTCCTTCCTGTCGGCGGCTGGGGGAGAGGAACGGAGGAGGAGAAAGCAGCGTTTTCTCCTCCTCCGTTCCTGCCCCCCTGCCGCCGACAACAAGGACAGGTCCCAGGGTTCGGAGAAGCGCTGTGCAAGCGCTTCTCCGAACCCCAGGATTCTAGCGCCCGTTATTGAACGGGCTGAAATACACTAGTAAAACATAAAAAGCAATTGATTAAAATACAGATTAAAATACAGTATTAAAATTTAAAATTTAAATTTAAAATGCAGCCTGATTTTAAGTAGTCCATAAATCCAAGCCATGAGGGAGGAAAACACAGGGGTCAGACTAAGTCCAACCCAAAGGCCAGGCAGAACAGCTCTGTCTTGCAGGCCCTGCGGAAGATGACAAATCCCGCAGGGCCCTGGTCTCCTGTGAAAGAGCGTTCCACCAAGTTGGGGCCAATACTGAAAAGGCCCTGGCCCTAGTAGAGGCCAATCTAGCCACCTTATGACTCAGAATCTCCAGAATATTATTGTTTGTGGACCTTAAGGTCCTCCGCGGGGCATACCAGGAGAGGCGGTCCCGTAGGTACGAGGGTCCCAAGCTGCATAGGGCTTTAAAGGTCAAAACCAGCACCTTAAACCTGATCCTGTACTCCACCGGGAGCCAGTGCAGCTGGTAAAGCACTGGATGAATGTGTAAGGAGCCTCGCCGCAGCATTCTGCACCCGCTGGAGTTTCTGGGTCAGCTTTGAGGGCAGCCCTGTGTAGAGCGAGTTACAATAAACAAGCCTGGAGGTGACCGCCGCATGGATCATTGTGGCCAGATCAGGGCGAGAGAGGTAAGGGACCAACTGCTTGATACGGCGGAGATGGAAAAATGCCACCTTTGCTGTGGATGCAACCTGCGCCTCCATGGAAAGGGAGGCATTGAAGGTTACACCCAAACACTTGACAAAAGGCGCTGGCACTAATTGAGCCCCTGCAAGAGATGGCAGTTGACCCCCCCCCCCAACCCCATGTCGTCCCGACCCAGCCAGAGGACCTCTGTCTTTGAAGGATTTAGCTTTAGTCAGTTCCCACGTAGCCATCCAGCTACAACTTCCAAGCACCTGGTCAGTGTGTCCGAGGCCGAGGCAGGGCGGCCGTCCATCAACAGATAGATCTGGGTGTCATCAGCATATTGATGACAACCCAGCCCAAAATTCCGGACAATCTGGGCAAGGGGGCGCGTAAAGATATTAAAAAGCATCGGGGAAAGGATTGCGCCTTGCGGGACTCCACACACCAAGGAGTGCCACGGCGACAACTCCCTCCCTAGTGCCACCCTCTGTCCCCAACCTGAGATAAAGGAATGCGGCCATTGTTGGACTGTGCCGTGAATCCCCACGTCGGCACGGCGGTGGTCTAAAAGTTCGTGATCGACCATATTGAAGGCTGCTGACAAATCTAAAAGAATCAGCACATTACTAGATGTGCTGTCAATCTGCTGCTGTTGTTGCTGGACTGGGGGTGGCTTTCCCTTGGCTTCACAGCTGCAGAAAATGCTGCTTAAAGCTTCATTGGGACCAGGCTTGGAAAGTGCTAGCAAATCCTTTTACCAAATGCCACACCAGCCATTGATGTGGAGAGCACACCTCCCACTGCTGCCACCACTTTTGTTGTTGTTGTTTAGTCGTTTAGTCGTGTCCGACTCTTCGTGACCCCATGGACCATAGCATGCCAGGCACTCCTGTCTTGCACTGCCTCCCGCAGTTTGGTCAAACTCATGTTTGTAGCTTCAAGGACACTGTCCAACCATCTCATCCTCTGTCATCCACTTCTCCTTGTGCCCTCATCAGGGTCTTTTCCAGGGAGTCTTCTCTTCTCATGAGGTGGCCAAAGTATTGGAGCCTCAGCTTCACGATCTGCCCACTTTTAGGTCATACCAAACCTTCTGTTTGTGCTGGGCTTTCTTACAATTTCCCCCTGCCAATTCCAAAGAGTGTTTGAGAGTATTTTGTAGCTTAAACAAATAATCAGCTACATTCTCTGGGTCTCCCTCTTGTTGTTCTTCCCCATTCAATCTTAGTAAATCTAGGGGACCTTTAACTCTCCTGCCAAACAATAATTCGAAGGGACTAAATCCCGTGCTCTCCTGGGGAATAGACCTGGGGAATAGACCATATAACAAGGCTTGCAGATTTTCATCCCAGTCTTTTGGATGTTCAGTTACATAAGCTCTTATCATTCGCAGCAAACTTCCATTAAATTTTTCCACGAGCCCATTGGTCTGTGGATGATAAGAAATAGAAGTAAGGTGTTTGATCCCACACTTCTCCCATAAACGTTGCATCAGTTTGGAAGTGAATGATGAGCCTAAATCAGTCAGAACTTTCTCCAGCGTACTTTATCTTGACCTCTTAACACAAACCCTTTTGCCCAAAATAGTTTAAAATAAAACATAAGTCCGGCTTCCTCTCACAATCTCTCACTAACAGGATCAAACACTTCACACCCTAGGGCTGGGTAACTCTCCACAGAGGGGAGAGAACCATGTATACCACCTTGGGGTATAAATGAAGTACATAAATAAATAAATGAACATCAAAGACCAGACCTGGATTTAGCATGGAAACCAGGCACTCTATCCCACCCACCCTTTCTCTAGGTCCTTCTCTTCAAGTTCCCTCTCCATGGCCTCGATCCTGGTGGTGGACACACCTGGCTTCCACAACCCCCGGCACCAGAAGAGGGAGCGCGCAGCTACTTTTGAAGAGTTCTGTCACAACTATACACAGGAGCGGTTGCAGGACCTCTTCTACAAGAGAACCTTTGTGTCTACACTGGAGAGGTACCAGGAGGTGAGTCTCCACAATTATTGCAACGTCCCCCACTTGGTGCTGCCCTTGAAGGCAACTCGGAGGCTCCAGCTGGTCCTAAATGCAGCAGCTAGATTACTGGCTGGGGTTGCCTATGGATCCCATATAAAACAGCTGCATTGGCTGCCAATTCATTTCCAGGCCAAATTTAAGGTGCTCACATCAGTGTTCAAAGCCCTAAATGACTTAGGCCAACAATATGGGTGCCAAGAGTGGCAGAGGGGGCCTCTTGGTTGTTCCACTACTTTCAGAGGTTCAGGGGTCAGCAGCCCAGGAGAGGGCTTTCTCTGTGGCAGCCCTTAAGCTGTGGAAATCCCTCCCCACAGAGGGCACCTGGCACCTTCATTGTACAGCTTCTGGAAAATGTTGAAGATGCCGCTCTTTGCTCTGACCTTTGGCACTTGAGTGTATTATTAAAGACCCACTTAATTGATGTGAGTGTGAGTTGTTTTAACATGTAATGCTGTGTTTTAATTATTTCAAACTACTGTGCTGTTGCGGGACATGGGTGGCGCTGTGGTCTAAACCACTGAGCCTAGGGCTTGCTGATCGGAAGGTCGGTGGTTTGAATCCCCGCCACAGGGTGAGTTCCTGTTGGTCAGTCCCAGCTCCTGCCCACCTACCAGTTCGAAAGTACATCAAACTGCAAGTAGACAAATAGGTACCGCTCCGGCGGGAAGGTAAACGGTGCTTCCGTGCGCTGCTCTGGTTTCGCCAGAACCGGCTTAGTCATGCTGGCCACATGACCTGGAAAAACTGTCTGCGGACAAGCGTCGGCTCCCTCAGCCAGTAAAGCAAGATGAGTGCTGCAACCCCAGAGTTGTCTGCAACTGGACTTAACTTTCAGGGGTCCTTTACCCTTTTTTTACAGTGCTATTGATGAAAGAAAGATGTTATGCCTCTTACAGTGCTCCCTGTCAGGCTCCAAGCAGTTGCTTTTCCTTTCTGCATGTACGTGGTTTTTTTGGGGGGGGGGGCACATGGGCCAGGATCAGGTGCACGTGGAAAAGCCAGGGGTCACTAGACCAACAAATGAGAATAAGTTGGGATGCTCTGAGAGGGCAAAGCCAGGCAGGGGTTTACGATACAAAGCAGCCATAAAACGAAGGTAGCAGGAGCATCAGGGTGTTGTCCTAACAGCAGAGGTGAATCGGTTGGTTGGAAGAGTAAGCTCTGAGGTTAAGGAGGCTGGTTCTGCAGTCTAGAAAATGCCCTTGCAACATCAAGCTCAGCAGAAGCAGAGTGTGGGTGGGTCAGAAGGCGAGGCGTGGGATCAAACCACTCCAGGCACTCAAAACCCAGAGTCCTCTCCCTGAGAATGGAACAAAACGTTGCAGCACGGATTACTGCTGTTCATTGTGCCAGCCAGCCAAGCAGGCCCTTTCCATTCACACTTACTTACTTTTTACTTTGCCAAACCTTTATTAGGAATTACAAATATAGGCCATCATAAAACATCCATATATAAAATTCTAAAATATTTACAAATAATACTCCATTCCATTAACACCTTTTCCCACTTCCCCTTCTCCCAGATAGACACTCAGCATTCTCTGGCCCCTGAGCATCCTCACTGGTCTGTTTCAGGGCTTACTCCCCCCCCTTAATATTTGCCCCCAAATATTTTTCTGCTTCTGCAACCCTTGAAGCCCCGGTTTTTCTCCCATCTTATGCAAACCCTATCTTCATCTTGGGGAAAAGTGACAAGCGGGGTGCCGCAGGGTTCTGTCCTGGGCCATTCTTGTTCATCATTTTTATAAATGAAGGAATTGAGGGGATGCTCATCAAATGGGCACATGACCCCAAACTGGGAGGGGTAGCTAATGCCACAGAAGACAGAATTGGGATTCAAAATGAGCTTAACAGAATTGGGAACTGGACCCATGGTTAACAAAATGAATTTCAATAGGAACAAACTTAAGGTTCTGCACTTGCGGTAGGCAGTAAGAACCAGATGCACAAATATAAGATCGGGGACATCTGGCTTTCTAGCAGTAAATATGAAAAGGATCTAGGGGTCTTGGTGGACAACAAGCTTATGAGTGTGATGCAGCAGCAAAAACAAACAAACACTAATACTATTCTATTCTGCCTTGGTGAGAAAAATATTGACAAGCTGGAAAATTGTGCAAAGGAGGGCAGCCAAGATGATCAAGCAAGCCTTATGAGGAACGGTTGAAAGAGCTGGGTATGTTTAGCCTGGAAAAGTGGGCTGCCCGTCTTCCATGTAAGAGGGAACAAGCTTGTTTTCTCCTGCTATGGCTTCAAGTTTCAAAAAAGGAGATTCCAGCTAAACATCAGGAAAAACTTTCTGACAGTAAGAGCTGATCGACGGAGGAACCGTCTCCCTAGGGAGGTGGTGGACTCTCCTTCCTTGAGGGTTTTTAAGCAGAAGTTGTACGGCCACCTGTCATGAGATTCCTGCATTGCATACATTGGAGTAGATGATCCTCCAGGTCCCTTTCAGCTCTACAGTTCTATGATTCTATGATATTTACTCAGCACCTGCATTTTTGTGGGGAAGCTCCCCATTTTAAGGAAATGACCAGGTCTTGTGTGGTGCATTCTCTTGATGTCCTCTTATTGTCAGGGCACCCATTGTTTATGAAGCCTGCTTAATATTCACCCCCACCCCCGCCATTGCGACAAGAATGACTTGGAAGAGAGGAGTTGGCACTTCAAAGAGGTTTGTGAGGGATCCTTTGATCAGCAAGCTTCAGAATGCCACCAAAGGCAGAGAGGAAAAGTAAAGATACATGCTTTTTTTTAAGTGTGTGAGAGAGGTTCTTTTGTTCTGTCACTCAAATATAAACTCTGTCTTTGTCCTTCATGTCTTCTAGGAAAATATTGAGGTGCCATTTGATCTCCCCGAAGTCTCCCCAGCAACCACAGTAGCCATTGCAGATCAAAACTCATCCCAGGTAATTAAGAAATGAAAGGGGTGTGTGGAATTGGGGGAGGGAGGTGAGTGCTGCCATTTTGCCACTGCCTTGGCCTGGCAGGAATTTAAGTGCAATGCAAAATACCCAGTTGATGGATCTTGTTTTTCTGTGAAGGATGCGGCTGTGTTTGCTGCTACAGTAAGGCTTTTCCTGTGGCAGAGAGTGAACATGGAGAGCTTTGAAGTCTTTGTGGCAGGAGCAGAATGGTCACCATAGGCCTGGAGGGATGGCTGGGGAATCCAAGGCAACTTCGGAGAAGCCAGTATAGAATCATAGAGTTGGAAGATGACCTGAGAGTCATCTACTCTAACCCCTGCAATGCAGGAATCTCAGATAAAGCATCCCTGACAGATGGCCACCCGACCTCTTCTTACAAACCTCCAAGGAAGGAGAGTCGCACCACCTCCCAAGGGCATCTGTTCCATGGTTCAACTTTCAGGAATTTCTTCCTGAGGTTTAGTCAGAATCTTCTTTCTTACCATTTGAATGCTCGGGTCCTGCTCTCCGAAGCAGTGGGAAACAAGTCAACTCCTTCTGTTGTGTGACAGCCCTTCAGGTATTTGAGTATTATTTTCATAAAACTTACACACCGCTTGACTGTAACAAAACAAAACAAAAAGCCTCAAAGCGGTTTACAAAAAGGTAAAACAATAAAACTGGCAAAAATTCATAACCATACTTTAAAACATGCAAAATTAAAAAATTGAAACAGAGGAAAAATTACCTCAACAGTGAATATGCATGGAGATGCCCTCTGAGTTTGTATGGAAATGGCATGTTCATGTATGAAGGGTGGAAGTGCCCAAGACCATTCTGGTGCCAAGGCAGGAAATGCGGCAGCATTAAGATAAATTCAACAGTGAAAACAGGTTTTGATGGATGCAATAGTGGAAAACCGATTGGTATAGCTTTTGTAAAATATGCAGAGATTTAAATATGTAAAATGAACCAAGGAAAGAAAGAGAAGCAGGGAAGTCATTGATATAATAAGGATGTAAAATGTTTATTTGAAATTGTAAAACAGAAAATTATATATATATATATATATATATATATAAAGAGAGAGAGAGAGAGAGAGAGAGAGAGAGAGAGAGAGAGAGGGAGAGGGGCAGGAAATGCAAACCATCCTACTCCATAGGTGGTAAATGAAAAACATAACCCTAACATTAAATTGGCCTGGTGACCCATCACAACTGACGTCACGGTTACTGTCCGATTGGAGGCTGCAACACTTGCATTTGGCACAGTGCACCCAGACACAGTGAAAGGGGTGTTTGAATGGGCCTGGGAGGTGAGACTTGGTTCTCTCTCTCCAAGTGACAAAATTTCAGTTTTGTTTCTGGGGGTGGCCTGTGGGTAGCAAATGACCTTTACTTGGAGTGCTACCAACAGCAAAGTGTACATGCATTGTGCTATGTAGCAAGATGGAGGACATATGTCCCTCAGTTGCTGCTGGACTCCCATCAGCCCCAGGCAGAATGATGAAGGCAAGATAGGAATTCCAGTCCAGCAATATTTGTAGGGCCACAGGACCCATTCCTGTCTTTCAGCCTAAGAGGAACAGACTGACTGTGAATGTAGCCCATGAGCCCCCCTGGAATGTTGAGCGTGTGCTGTGCATGCCACCTTTGGGTGCTTCTCCTGTCACCAGGGTCACCCCCAGACATAGAGAGAGAGAGAGGGAGACTGAAGATGCATACGCACACTTTCTTTCTTTCTTTCTTTCTTTTCCAAGGGATGTGGATGAACATCTGATCCAGGAGAACTGAAATGCATTTTTCTTGCAGTTCCACAATTTTTACATGGGGTTCCCCTCAAAACACCCTCAAAGTAAAGCTTGCACTGGTCAAGCGCACAGTGGAAACCACAAATCTGTGCACAGAAACATCTAAGACGCAGAATAGTGAGGATTTTCATGATTTTTACATAGGATCACATTCACAACAAGCTTTCCAACAAATCACAGGACACATCTGTGGAGGTGACCTATGATTTAATAGTGATTTGGAGGGAATCCCTTCTTCTTCTTCTTCTTCTTCTTCTTCTTCTTCTTCTTCTTCTTCTTCTTCTTCTTCTTCTTCTTCTTCTTCTTCTTCTTCTTCTTCTTCTTCTTCTTCGTTTTAAAAAATAATTATGAAGATCCAGAAGGTTCCATGTCTCAGATCCATGTTTTTGAACCATGGCAAGGCTGGATGATTTTTATGGTTCTATCAGCAGAGACAGTTGTGATCTGTGATTTTATGATGGTTTGGTGCCAGAGATCCGTAAACAGACTATGCACTTGCAAGATTATCTGACTTAATGGATTTCATTTGTATGTGTGGGGGCACCCCACTTTCTCCCTTCGACTCACCCCACTTTCTTCTCCCAGATCGCTTTCCCTCCAACCTTCGTGTATGCTCTGCTCTCCCTTTCAATGCTCACCTGAGCTGTGAAAAGCACATAGAGCTGAAATTGGAAGCTGGAAAGAACAGCACACTTCCAACTTCTTCCTTCTCCTCTATGGGCTTTTCAAGCAGGCGGGAAAGGCAACCACAAGAAGTGTGGGTGGAGAGGCTTCAGGTGCTTCATGGGTGCCAGGGGAAGTTGTCAAGGTCACCACACCAGTGATGTCAGCAATATTCCCTGACTCCTCCTGCCCCTCTAGGTCCATGCCACACCTGGGGGCCAGGCAGAAGACCCCAAGGGCTTGTTCTGGATTCTGGATGAGGAGGCCTTGATCCAAGGCTCCGATGACAGCACTGCGCTCAATCGTCTGTGCTCTTACTTTGTGAAGGAGGGTCCGATCAATGAAGGTAAAATGGAAAGCTTTTCTGTATCCACTTTCTCCATGCCAGGCATAACGTTATACACTTCTATCATGTCTCCTTTTACTCCTCTTTTCTCGAAGCTAAAATGTTCCAAACACTGCAACCTCTCATCATAGGGGAGTTGCTCCACCCCCTCAATCATTTTAGTTGACCTTTTCAGAAAGGTCATTTCATGTTTTAAGGGACAATGGGGCTCCCTGTGTGGACTCTAACCCTTGCTGAGAGCTCCCAAGTGGTGCAAGGCAAGAATTCACCCAGGTCACTCATTCACACTGTTTTGGAGATTTCCCTTGCCATTCCCCTGGCCTGCACCTGCCATTTCCTCCCACTTGAGTAACCCTCTCCTATTTTCTCGCTGTCTCTTCACTGCAGGACAAGGATCCCTGCGCAAGTGTGAGCAGGCCCTGCAGTTCGAGATCGCCCACCAGCTCGGCCAAGACCCCGTCCGCTACGATGCCACTGGCTGGGTGAACAAAGCCAAGTGGAACCTCTCAGTGCAGAATGCCACCCAGGTCCTGCAGGAGTCGAAAATGTAAGTTCTTCTGCATGGGGGAAGTTTAACTGTTTAGTTTTATTTCATGCAATTTATTTATCACTTGATATTGGAATTTAAGTACCAAGTGGAACATATATTAGGAGGTGCAATCCCACAAGACCCCAGGTTTTTTTGTTTTGTTAAATTATACGAATGACTTGGTAAAAGCAAGCAGACAAAATAGTCTCCTAGATGGTCATTACTACAAGGGTTTTATTTGCAAATAATAATAATAATAATAATAATAATAATAATAATAATAATAATAATTTCTTATTTCTACCCCGCTCATCTGGCTGGGTTTCCCCAGCCACTCTGAGTGGCTCCCAATTGAATATTAAAAACACAATACAGTACAGCATTAAACATTAAAAACTTCCCTAAACAAGGCTGCCTTCAGATGTCTTTTAAAAGTAGGATAGTTGCTTATTTCCTTGACATCTGATGGGAGGGACATTGCTAGGGGCTGCCCCTTGGTCTCAGGTTTGGGCCCTGAAATCTCAGGGTCTGGGATTCTTGCATCCCTATTTTGACCTTGCATCCCTATTTTGGAGTTGCACAAGGGTCTCTCTCCCTCCATTACGCACACTAACCAAGGCCCATCTTACATCATACAAGGGCAGCTCTTAAGGTTGGGCAATGCCTTTCCCTCTCCCCAGAGACTCTCTGAAGAAGCTGTTTCTGTTGCGGTCCAAAGTGCCCCTGATATGCCGGTCTGTTGCGGGGCTGGAGGGGAACTCCCAGCAAGCACTCCAGCGAGTTGGCTGCGTGAGGAAGACCTTCACTAGCAGCTTTGCAGCCGTGAAGAAGAAGTCTGTTTGTGCTCAGATCAAGCTTCAGCTGGTGAGCAAAAGGGTTGCCTAGAACTGGCAGAGAGGCCCAGGACTTTTGCTTTAAGTTATTCAGCTATTCTGCTGTTGCATGCATGCCTCCAGTCCCCAAGTGGCACCAGGCTCCAGGGGTGCCTGCACTTTCCCGGGGTTTGGTTTCCTTGGAATGAAGTTCAGCCATGTCAATGTGAAAGTCTTTAGGCTATAGGGCTTTATTTTCACATGTACACAGCCTGAGCACAGGATGCATGGTTTCATAGTGTTAACTCCGCAACAGATTTTGTTTCCCCATAGGGTTCCAGGGGACCCCCAAACTCACAGCTTTTAATCCAATAGGCATGCTCCTCTGTCTCTCAAACTTCCAGCACCAGCCAAAACTCTTCTCCCCCTGCCCCTCATACACGTCTTGGCTTATTGTTCTCCCCACAAGGATGATGTGGCATCCAGGCAAGTGAGGGGGGAAAAGGACTGCCCATTTTTCCTCTATGGCAACAGAGCAATCACTTTGGGCATGTAAATGGCAGCACTTAACTGGCCAACCAAGGAACTACTCTGACTGGTTCAGCAGGTTTCCTCTCATAGATTCTAACCCCAGACACAGTGGATCACAGATTTGGGATCCACAACCAAACCAATACATTTATCCTCCCGCAACCTGGGGCCTTCCATATTTTCTTCCTCCCATCAGCCTCAGCATCATACAGCTATGCTGACAAACCTCTGGAGGGCACCACATGGTGAAAGTACATAGCATATTTACTCAAATCTAATGTTCACCTTTTTGGGCCAAATTATGTTGCGAAAATTAAGATGCCATTAGATTTGATGGCACATTTAAATTCACTAGCAAATACCTTTTTTTTCAAGGTTCTGAAAATTGAGGTGCGCATTAAATTCGATGGCACATTAGACCCAAGTAAATATGGTATTTTGGTTGTGATCCTTGGTATTTTTCCAGGGAGTGTTCAATTAGTGAGCTTTTCCCATTCTATGATTTTTAAAAGAGTTTGTAAGAGAGGATGGAGGCAGCTTTTGAAACCCCACCAGGGAAAACCAAGTAACGCTAAGAGTGTTAGGTTTTTATTGTTTCTCATTTTTAAACAACAACAACAACAGCATTAGCAACTTGAGAATCTGATTGAGAAAGCAGAAAACAAATATTTTTCTATTTGAGTGATATGTTTCTAGATGCTTAGCAGTTCCATTTACTTGATGCCGCTTTTTCTGTGAACAGACAGTGGTCTTAAGAGTGTTATCTATGTGGGTTTTTCTTGCTGCTCTGGCTGATTTTATTATTATTTGTGTGTTTGGCTTTCTGCTACATTATGATGCCTTTTGTCCTTGTTTATTTTATTGATTGATTGCATTTATATCCCACCTTCCTTCTCCCAAGGAGCTCAAGGCACATATACATGTACCTGCTTCTTCCCTCTCCATCCTCTTCCCTGTTATCCTCACAAAAACCCTGTGAGGCAGGTTAGGCTGTGAGTGAGGGACTGGCCCAGGGAGCTCTATGGCCGAGTGTGGATTCGAACCTGCACTTTGCAGTCAGATACAAAAAATGGGTGGGAGGGTGAGAGAGTAAGAGAGAGAAGTGAAAAAGTGCTTGACTGTCCAGAGTTCCCTGTGATTGTTGAATCTCTCTGGAAATTGTAGCTCTGGAATAACAACTCTCAGCACCCTTAACAAACTACAGTTCCCAGGATTCTTGGTGGGGGACGACGACAACCCCATGATTCTTTAAAGGGGCATGTAGCGCTTTTAATGTATGGTGTGAATGTGGTCTCTGTCTATAATCTTCAAGCAGAAGATCAGGAACTCAATTCCTTTGTGTTTTCCTCCATTTCTGTAGGATTCTCTCATCAACCTAGTGAAGAGATCCCAGATTCACTTTGTCCATTGTCTCATTGCGAGAACAGAAATGGACGGAGAAGGAGGCACCATTCTACAGTCCTGTCTGATGCCAGGGGGAACAGCAGGAGGATGGGACATCTCCGCCCTTCGAGCCCAGCTCTCTGGGGGCCAGATATTGGATGCATTACGGCTCTGCAGGATAGGTGCAGGAGGGTTTCTGTTGCATGGATTGGCTGGGCATCCTGCATCTACTCACTGGTAGACATTTATAAAAAGAGGCATGGGATGGAAAAAAAGTGGATGAAGAATATTTTTCTTTCACTCTCTCATAACACTTGAACACATGGACATCCAATGAAGCTGAATGTTGGAGGACTCAGGATAGATGAAAGAAAGTCCTTCTTCATACAGCACAGAGTTAAACTATGGAACTTCCTCCCACAGGAGGCAGAGAAGGTCTCTGAAGCCCCGTCTCATGCTGCTGGTGCGCGGCGAGGCGGCGGGGTGAGAAGCGCTTCTCCCCCCCCCCGCCGTCTCCCGCCTGTCTTCCCCGGCTGTGCGGTGCGGTGCGGTGGCTCCGGGGGATGGAGCCGAATCGCTGACAGCTGATCTTCCTTTGCCGCTTTCTATGGCCGCGCTTTGTAAGACGAAGCGGCGGTCATAGAAAATTTTGTTGTCTTACGAATGCCTCGCGCAACGCAAAACTCTTTCGTCTAGCGAGTTTTTTTGTTGTGCGAGGCATTCGTAAAGCGAGGCACCACTGTATCTATCTAATTTTTTTGGCTTTTGAATGTGTCCACCAAGCATGATAAAATGTCCCTTCATGTTCTTTACATTTCCAGCAAATATTTTTATAATATAGTTTCTAAATAATTTCTTTAAAAAAGGATTTGTTAGGTCTTGAGGATTTGCCAGGTTTCTGGTGGGTTGGTTTGGATAAGCAATGTAGGCAGAGCACTAATTACTTGTGGCAATGTGGAAGACCCACATTCAAATCCTTACTTAATTGTGGAACTCTTTGAGACTGTTGGTATTTGAGTGCATGTCACAGGTTCCTGGGGCTTCCCTGAAGGTTGCCAGGGGTTCCCGATAATTAAACATGAACACATTAGGTATGAGGTAAAGGTAAATGAACCCCTGACCATTAGGTCCAGTCGTGACCGACTCTGGGGTTGCGCGCTCATCTCGCATTATTGGCCGAGGGAGCCAGCGTACAGCTTCTGGGTCATGTGGCCAGCATGACAAAGCCGCTTCTGGTGAACCAGAGCAGCACATGGAAACGCCGTTTACCTTCCCGCTGTAGCGGTTCCTATTTATCTACTTGCATTTTGACGTGCTTTTGAACTGCTAGGTTGGCAGGAGCTGGGACCGAGCAACGGGAGCTCACCTCGTCACGAGGATTCGAACCGCCGACCTTCTGATCAGCAAGCCCCAGGCTCTGTGGTTTAATGACAATAATGTAGAAAATGCATTATGCTGGGGTGAATTACTTGCAAAAATGTATATGAACAGAAGGCAAAACAGCATATGAAAATATGCATTTTAGGAAAGATACACACTCAAATTTGGAGGGAGACTTTTAAAAATTAAAATTGCAAACTGATGTGGGAACGTGGCAAACTGAATTTAAAATCATAAAAATGAGAAACTGAAAGAGAAATGGATGGATTTGCCCGTCTTTGGGAGGTGGCCTCAGCGGCTTCTTGTCCTCTGGCAACTGAGTGAGCCTCTGCAGTTTGGCACTCAGAAGGAACCAGACTCTCCTTTGCCAAATTTGCTCAGCCCCTCAGGAGACACCCCTTTTGCTTGCACCTTGCAGGGTATGCGGATCGTATGGTGCGCAAGCAGTTCCGACACCAGTTCCAGATCCTGGCTCAGCCAATGATGAAAAAATACACCTCAGCCTATGAGATGACAGATGAAAATAAGGTGAGCCATGGGCGGAGGAAGAGCAGGCAGCGGAGGCACTTTAGAAATATTAATATATCGGTACCACGGCTAAGCTGCTGTTGTTTTTGCTGCTGCTAATAACAATAACAACAACAATAATAATAAACAAATATTGTTTGTTATATAAAGGTTCAGAAATATGCTTTCATAACATCATTCACCTGAGATGAATAACATTTACCTGCTATTATAGGTGTAATAGCATTGGCTCATCATTGTGTTATGAAGGTGCCTATCTAATAAAAAAGAAAAACAAATGAATGGGAAGAAAAAGAGATTGTTAGATAAGGAAGACCATATAAACAGACATCATGAAACCATCTGTTAGAATATTAAGAACCTGCTAATAACATAAATCCTTTTAAAAAAGGAGGAAGCTCATTTTTATAAATATATTTAATCTATCAATACTCCAAACAGAAAGTGTCAGGGGGTTGTTGCGGCTGCTCTCGAGTAAAGACGCTCCAGTCTGCTCTGTCTTTCAGAGCTTTATTGTTCATACTATTTACAGTGCAGAGAGATCAGAAAACAGGACTGCCTAGTCGCTCCCAGAACCTGGCAATGGCTGCCGCCTGCTTTTCAGCCAGCATAAAAGCCTGGGCACCCCAAAACGCCGCCCCTTCGCCATACGTGTGGGCGCGCGCCTCAATTCGGGCGCCGGAAGGAAAGGTCTCCCCTCTTGCTGGCTGGCGCGGTGCCTGGGCTCCGACGTCTCACTGAGCCCCTCATCCGCTGACCCTTGACCAGAGCCAAGGCTCTGATGCGTCTCTGAGCCCCTCCTGCACATTCTGTTCCCCATAGACGCCTCACTGAGCCCTCTCTCCATTTCGCTCCATTCCTCATTCCCTCCTCCTGACTCGCTGCTTGTGCTGTCGCTGGGCGGGTTGTGCGAGAGGTGAGGGCTGGAAGCCCAGGAAGATCATTTCATCCGAGTCTGTGGGAGTGAACACCTGGCCCCAGTCAGTCTCCTCGGGCGGACCGCTGGAGAACCCCCTGAACGAGTCCTCCTCCTCCTCCTCCGTGTCTGCACAGACTGTGTCCCACTCCCACATGGACCGCTGCTGGTGCTTGCCTTCTAGCTCCTGTTCCGCTCCAGGTGGAAAACCCTCCAGGTCTCCCCCCCCTTCTGCCCTTGATGGAAAACCCCTCAAGTCTGCCACCCACTCTTCACTCGGCGGAAAACCCCTAAATTCTTCCTCACTGCTCGTGGGCACAAACACCTCCTCTACCCAGAAACATGGTGGCTTGGGTCTATGCGGAAACAGTGCATGGAACTCCTCCACTAGGTACTCATCCTGCACACAGTCTGCTGGCACCTAAGCGTTGGTGGATGCTGGAGCCCCCTCCCATGCCACTAGGTACTCCAAACTGTCCTTCCCCCATCGAGAGTCCAGAATCTCTGTGGCTTCATTGGCCCCTTCCTCCCCCAGGTCCTGCGTGAGTGTGGGTGGGGATGCTGCATTCTCCCTGAACTTATGTCCCTCCCTGTATGGGGAGAGGAGCGATCTGTGAAACACGGGGTGGATCCTCATGGACTCCGGCAACTTCAGACGAAACGCCACTGGATTGACCTGCTGCAAGACTGTCCCAGCCTTCTGGGAGCCAGTTTCTTGCACCTCCCCACCGTGGGGAGCCCTTCTGAGGACAGCCAAACCCTATCCCCCTCTCTGATGACCCCCCCGGTGTCCAATGACGATCCGCCACCCTCTTGTAGGCCTCCTTGGCCTTCTCCAAGTTCTCCTTGAGTTGTTGGTGTACCATCTCCATTTCCTCCGCCCAATCCTCGGCTGACAGACCTTCCTCTGCTTCCACCCCTCCCCCTGGGAAAGCATGTGGGTCCCGCCCATAATTGGCCTTAAATGGCGTGAGACAAGTGGAGACGTGTACCGCGTTGTTGTAAGCGAATTCTGCTAGGGCCACCCAGTCCGTCTGCCTCTGGTTGACATAGCACCTTAGGTACTGCTGGAGGATTGCATTGGCCCTTTCCGCTTGGCCATTGGTTTGGGGGTGTCTAGCAGTGGAGAGGCTCACTTCCACGTGTAAGAGGCTCATGAGCTTGCGCCAAAACCGGGAGGTAAATTGCCTTCTGCAGTCTGAGTTCACCCTCAGGGGCAACCCATGTAGCCTAAAAATGTGGTCCACGAATAGCTTTACCGTCTTCTTGGCCGACACCGCACGTGCACACTCTACAAAGTGGCACATTTTGGTCTGTCTTGCTGCGGGACGGGGGCAGATCGGTGATGAAATCCACTGACACCACCTCTCAAGGCCTACTGGGTGTTGCTAAGGGTTCCAACAGCCCTGCCGGCGCTGCTCTTTCTCTTTTTGCCCTTTGACAAGTATTCCCTCACATCTTCCCGTACCCTGGGACACCAGAATTGCCTCATGACCAGTTGTGTAGTCTTTTCCCTCCCAAAATGACCCACCGTCAGGTTGTCGTGCAACTGCTTGAGGACCCTCCCCCTCAGGGAGTCAGTGGGCAGGTACAGGGCCCCATGGCGAAAAAAAACAACCCCCCTTTCTCCACAAACCTGTCCTCTGCCCCTCTTCCCACCCTCAAGTCCCACAACACGTTCTGGGCAAAAGTGTCTTCCGCAGTGAGACAAAAGTGTCTTCCCAACCACCGTCCCCCCACAGGTCCATGCCGACTGGGGGAAAATGTTCCAGGGCACTGGTGGTTCTTCCTGCCCCATGTGCTCAGGCTTCCTGCACAGGGCATCTGCCCTGACATTCTGCTCCCCGGGGATGTAGTGGGTGGAGAAATTGAAATGGGAGAAGAAATCTGCCCATCTGATCTGGCACTGATTGAGCACTCTGGCCGTTCTCCAAAACTCAAGATTCTTGTGGTCAGTACACACTTGGATAGGGTGAAGAGCTCCCACTGGGAAGTGGCACCAGTGTTTGAACACTGTGTGGATTGCGAGCAGTTCCCTGTAAAAAACTGTGTAGTTCTGTTCTGCTTGGTTCAGCTTCCTTGAGAAGAAGGCGCACGGTTTCCAGTCCCTGTTGGCGTCCAGTTGCAGCAAAATGGCGCCGACCGACTGGTTCGATGCATCAGTTTCAATACGCATCCTGGACTACGTGAAACAGGTGTTGCTCCGACGCGAAAACCTCCTTCAGGCGTTCAAAAGCGCTCTGCACCTCCTGTGTCCACTGGAACCTCTTCTGGAACAGGCAATCTGTGATGGGCGCTGTGACATGGGAGAAGTTCTTGATAAACTTCCTGTAGAAATTTGCGAAGCCCAAGAGACGCTGGGCATCCTTGTGTGTCCTGGGGCTTTGCCACTCCAGGATTGCTCTCACCTTTTCCTTGTCCATCACCAGTCCTTTCTCTGAGAGCGTGTAGCCTAGAAACTCCACCTCCTTGTGTGAAACAGGCACCTCTCCAGTTTCACATATAGTGCTGCTCCTTGAGACGTCCCAGGACAGCCCTGACGTCCTTCACGTGCTGCTCCATGGTGTCTGAGTAGATCAGGATGTCATCCAAAAAGACCACACAGTTCTTTGAACAGCAGCGATCCCAGGATGTGGTGCATGAAGGCTTGGAAGCAGGCAGAGCCACCCTGCAAGCCGAATGGCATGACCAAATATTCAAAGGCTCCCAGCGGGGTGTACATGGTGGTCTTCCATTTGTCCCCTTCTCGCACCCGTATCAAGTTGTACACACCCCGCAAGTCCAGTTTGGTGGAAATCTTTCCCCTTGGCACTGCAGTCAGCAGATCATCCACTCTGGGCAGCGAGAAGGCTACGAGCTCCATCATAGAATCATAGAATCATAGAGTTGGAAGAGACCACAAGGGCCATCCAGTCCAACCCCCTGCCAAGCAGGAAACACCATCAAAGCATTACTGACAGATGGCTGTCAAGCCTCTGCTTAAAGACCTCCAAAGAAGGAGACTCCACCACACTCCTTGGCAGCAAATTCCACTGCCGAACAGCTCTTACTGTCAGGAAGTTCTTCCTAATGTTTAGGTGGAATTTTCTTTCTTGTAGTTTGAATCCGTTGCTCCGTGTCCGCTTCTCTGGAGCAGCAGAAAACAACCTTTCTCCCTCCTCTATATGACATCCTTTTATATATTTGAACATGGTTATCATATCACCCCTTAACCTTCTCTTCTCCAGGCTAAACATACCCAGCTCCCTAAGCCGTTCCTCATAAGGCATCGTTTCCAGGCCTTTGACCATTTTGGTTGCCTCTTCTGGACACGTTCTAGCTTATCAGTATCCTTCTTGAACTGAGGTGCCCAGAACTGGACACAGTACTCCAGGTGAGGTCTGACCAGAGCAGAATACAGTGGTACTATTACTTCCCTTGATCTAGATGCTATACTCCTATTGATGCAGCCCAGAATTGCATTGGCTTTTTTAGCTGCTGCATCACACTGCTGACTCATGTCAAGTTTGTGGTCTACCAAGACTCCTAGATCCTTTTCACATGTACTGCTCTCAAGCCAGGTGTCTCCCATCCTGTATTTGTGCCTTTCATTTTTTTTGCCCAAGTGTAGTACTTTACATTGCTCCTTGTTAAAATTCATCTTGTTTGCTTTGGCCCAGTTGTCTAATCTGTTAAGGTCATTCTGAAGTGTGATCCTGTCCTCTGGGGTGTTAGCCACCCCTCCCAATTTGGTGTCATCTGCAAACTTGCTCAGGATGCCCTCAAGCCCATCATCCAAGTCATTGATAAAGATGTTGAACAAGACTGGGCCCAAGACAGAACCCTGTGGCACCCCACTAGTCACTACTCTCCAGGATGAGGAGGAGCCATTGATGAGCACCCTTTGGGTTCGGTCAGTAAGCCAGTTACAAATCCACTGAATGGTAGCATTGTCTAGCCCACATTTTACCAGCTTCTTTACGAGAATATCATGGGGCACGTTGTCAAAGGCCTTGCTGAAATCAAGATAGGCTACATCCACAGCGTTCCCTTCATCTACCAGGATTGTAATTCTGTCAAAAAATGAGATCAGATTAGTCTGACATGACTTATTTTTCAGGAACCCATGCTGACTTTTAGTGATCACAGAGTTTCTTTCTAGGTGCTCACAGACTGTTTGCTTAATGATCTGCTCTAGAATCTTTCCTGGTATTGATGTCAGGCTGACTGGGCGGTAATTGTTTGGGTCCTCTCTTTTCCCCTTTTTGAAAATAGGGACAACATTTGCCCTCCTCCAGTCTGCTGGAACTTCGCCTGTTCTCCAGGAATTTTCAAAGATTATTGCCAGTGGTTCTGAAATCACCTCTGCCAGTTCTTTTAATACTCTTGGATGTAGTTCATCTGGCCCTGGAGACTTGAATACATCTAAACTAGCCAAGTATTCTTGTACTACCTCCTTACTTATTCTGGGCTGTGTTTCCCCTGCTGAATCATCTGCTCCATATTCTTCAGGTCGGGCGTTGTTTTCTTTCTTGGAGAAGACTGAGGCAAAGAAGGCATTGAGGAGTTCTGCCCTTTCTCTGTCCCCTGTTTGCATTTCACCATCTTCTCCTCTGAGTGACCCCACTGTTTCCTTGTTTTTCCTTTTGCTACGGACATACCCATAAAAGCCCTTTTTGTTGCTTTTAACCTCTCTGGCGAGCCTGAGTTCATTCTGTGCTTTAGCTTTTCTGACTTTGTCTCTACACGTGCTGGCTATATGTTTGAATTCCTCTCTGGAGATTTCCCCCCTTTTCCATTTTTTGTACATATCCCTTTTAAATCTTAACTCAGTCAAAGTTCTCCATCAGGGAATTGACGATGCGAAGGTCCACCACCAGACGTTTTTGTTTGCAGACCCGTTTGTCGACGAAGAACACAGGGCTGCCCTGGCCGCTTTGGACTCCCATATAAAGCCGCGCTTGAGGTTTTTGTCAATGAATTCCCATAACTCTGCCATCTCCTGGTCAGACATGGAATACAACTTTCTGGGGGGTAACCTGGCCCCTGGTACCAAATTGATCTGGCAGTCATAGGGTCTGGGGGGGGGGGAAACTGGTCAGACTCCTTTCACTGAAAACCTCTTGCAAGTCCCAATAGTCTCTCAGAATTTTGCCCCCCCCCTTCCACGCTTACCGTTGCTAGGGTATGCTGGGTCTCTCCCCCCCCCCCAAGCAATTCTCCATGCAGTAAGTGGAGCCAAAGGTGAGGGATCTCTGATGCCAGCCCACGATGGGGTCATGCAACTCCAACCAGCTCATGCCCAAGATGATGGGGGGCCCAGACTGGGGGGTCACGTTAAAAACCAGTGTCTCGGAGTGCCTCTGCCTCCCAATCGTCATCCTCATGGGGGGTGTCTGCTGAGTGACCTACCCCCCTAGCAGCTCCCTCCCGTCAATGGTCATGACGTGGAGGGGGAAGTCCATGGGCAGAAGGTGGATCTGATGCTGCGCAGCAAAGTCCCGGGGGAAAAAATTGGCGCTGCCCCCCGAGTCTAATGAACGCGTCCACCTCTAGGGGGTAGCCATTGGGCAGCTGCAGGATCACCCCTGCAACGATGCCTGCCTTGGGAGGGGTGGGTGGGGGCTCTTTCACTGCTGGTGTGCCTGGCTGTTGCCCCTGCTTTCCTGTAGCCAGGCGTTATCGTTTCCCTGTGGCTGGGTTTGAGCAGTGGTTTCCTGAACCGCTGTTCCCGCCTTCCCCTGCCATTCTCTGCGTTGGGGGCAATGCTTAATGAAATTGCTGGGGCGGTTGCAAAGGAAGCTGACCCTCGACCAGAGTGGTGCCAAGGCTCTGATGTGTCTCTGAGCCCCTCATGCACGTTCTGTTCCCCATAGCGTTGCCAGGGCTCAGATGCCTCACTGAGCCCTTTCTCCATTCTGCTGCATTCCTCATTCCCTCCTCCTGACTTGCTGCTTGTGCTGTCGCTGGGCGAAGTGCTGGTCAGGATGACGGGGGAGGCTCCCTGTAGGGAGTCCCCCTGGCAGAAAATAATATCTATTAATGGTGGGGGGGAATCATTGAAAAGATAACTGAAAAGGAGAATCAGAAAGTACAAATTGCATAGTTAGATTAATTGCAGACAAATTACAAGCTTAAAATTTCATGTAAGATTAAAGTAATTCAACATTCTATTAATTCAACTCCCTTCCCAATTATACTGATTAAATCAGACAAAATGGATTAAATAAATGAGAATGAATTAACTTCTATTATTATTATTATTATTATTATTATTATTATTATTATTATTATTTATTACTGTGTTAACTGATACTACTAGGTGATATTAATCATCGAGTGGCTGTCAAAAAATTCATTTCCCCCAAGAGATCAGAGGCTATAATATAAGCAAACAGCCACTTACAAAGAAGAGGAGGAGGGATGAAGAACAGTGGCTAAATTCTTGAAAATTCAGCCCCCCCCCCCTGCATAATGGAAGCCTCTGTGCAAAATTGATCTCCTTCTCTTAATTTTCTGAGGGATTTTGCAAGCTCCTTCATAGATTCTTCTCCCCTCTTACAAATCCTAATTGCAATGAGGCTGTGTGTGAACCAACTGCTTTTTCTGATGTGTATTCAGGGGGCATCACACAGCTGGGAGCTGAATTGCAGACGTGTGTGTGTGTGTGTGTGTGTGTGTGTGTGTGTGTGTGTGTGAGCGAGAGCTGCATGGGGCAGCAGAGGCTGTGCATGTGCATTTCAGTTAAGACTTCAAGGTTTCAATAAGAAAATCTTGACAGTCAGAAAAGGTCAATGTTGTTACTTGGTGCTGCGGGGAAATCAAGGGTATGGGTGGAGGAACGCAGCTTGTCCCTATTCTTAGTTCATTGGAAGTTTTGCCAGGCTGTTGGTGGGTTGGGCTGGCAAGATAGTCATGTTGGTCCCACAAATGTCAGAATTCCCTTGGTCCCATCCCAGGCACAGTGAGAGTGAGCCTTTCCTGTGGCCGCTTCCATGCTGTGGAATCCCATCCCAAGAAAGGCTAGACTGGCTCCCAGTTTGTCCTCCTTCTGCCAGCAGCAGGGCCGTCTTAAGCGCCCCTCTCGCCATGGTGCGCCGGATCTCTCCGGCGCCCTCCCGCCCTGTTTCCCAGCACGGTGGGCGGGTGGGCGCAGCGCGCAGCTGCGTGGCGGACCGGCGGACCGGCGGACCGGCCGGCCAGCGGGCGGGCGCAGCTCGCGGCGCCCTCCTGGCAGGCCGGCGCCATGGTGCCCTGCGCCACCCAGCCTATACGTAGGGCCGGCCCTGGCCAGCAGGCTAAGGCCTTCTTGTCTAGACAGGCCTTTGGAAACTGAGGAGCATCTGTCAGGTCAAACTGCATTTTAATTGCTGATTCTAAATGTCTTTTGGTGTGTTTTAATTTTAAGTGGTCTTTTCTTGAAGACCCATGTTCAGTCCCTTTCTTACCTACAGGAATCTTGAATGTGGAGAGTTTTATTCCTGTGTCTTCTCCCTTTCTCTTCAGGCTCTGGAGGAGCTCATCCAGGCGCTCAATTTGGAGAAGAAGACCATTGCTGTGGGTCGCACTCAGGTACAGAGGAAGCCAACGGGGGTCCTGAGCTCATCCTGTGACTAATGCCTGCTTTTGAGTTTTCCCTTTGACACCTCCAACTTTTATCCTGCTTGGATCCTGTGGAGTGATTTTCTCTCTCTTTCTTTCTGGGCAGGTGTTCCTGAAAGCTGGAGTCCTCGCTAGGCTAGAAAAGCAGAGGGAAAAACTGGTGTCTCAGAATCTGATTTCCCTCCAAGCAGCTTGCAAGGGGTTTCTCTCCCGTCACAAATATAAAAAATTAAAGGTAACCTCTTCTTTGAAGATTAGCAAAGCCAGGGGTTGTTGTCATGGTAAATGTTGGGATGCTCCTCAGGAAACCCACCACCACAGCTTCTTCATAGCTGTGATTCTGTTGTCATAAACAGCTTTGGGCAAATTAAAAAAAATTCCATTTTTGAAATACGGGAACCCTAGTTTAAGACTCTCTGATGAAATAGCACCCAGCACCTGTGAAGGACATCTGCTCCACCCTCAACCAGCTCTTTTCCATCTAATGAACAGTAGTTCCTGCGTGAGGGCTGGATTACTGCAATGCAGTCCAAGTGGGGCTTCCCTTGCGCTTACTTTGGAAGCTGCAGTTGGCTACAGCACGATTGTGGAGAGGGAGGCCTTGTCAGCATATCTTTCCTATGCTCAGAGGGCTGCACTGGTTGCTCATTTGCTAGTGGGCCAAGTTCATGATGTTACTGTTACTACAACAAGTCCTTAACAACTTGGGATCAGTTTAGCTGCCAGATGCACCCACTCGACTGCTTTCATCTGCGGAATCCCTGTTCTGCATTTATAAGAACTCTGTCTTTTAGTGTGGCAGCAGGTACACTTTGGAACTCCCTGCCTGTTGCTGCTCTTTTGGGCACCTGCTAAAAACATATTTGTTTAGGCAAACCTACCCAGGTGTTTACAAAGTCTACTGTTATTTTAACATTTTGAAAGTCTTAAATTATTGCTATTGTTTTTTCTTATTGATAAGTTCATTGTAAATCACTTCAAGCTTTCTATAAAAAGCAATCAAGCTGTGTATAAATGTTATGAAAATAATAATATTTAGGGAAGAATTGTGCTGTTATGCTTGTTCCATCAGCACAAGCATTTCAGTTTTCCAGACAGAACAATTTCCCCTCTCTTCTCTGCCCCATGCAGTGTTGGGGGTGGGATTGGGGGGAAGGAATCCCTATTGCACCGGCAGCACGCGCTTGCTGCCACTGTTTAGTAGGTGAACCCAAGCTCCAGTGCCCAGGCTAGCAACAGGGCAGGGGTGGTTTGCTGCCTCTGGGCTCTGGGGGTGACTCCTGCTCTCCTTTCAGATTCAGCATTTGGCTGCTCGGTGCATCCAGAAGAATCTGGCTGTCTTCCAAGCTGTGAAGGGCTGGCCCTGGTGGCGACTAATGTGTGGCATCCGGCCACTGTTAAGTACCAGCCTTGCAGAATGTCAGCTCCGAGTCAGAGAAGTAAGTGACAACTGTAGCAGAGGACAGACATGGTGAGGTAGACCTCTGAGGGGTTCTGCTGGGACTCCCATGAGCCACAGAGCAAAGCCACTGTCCATATCATTCTTTTCCATACATTCGGCACCAAATCTATTGGGTACATTGAATGTATAGAGATGTAGGACTAGAAATTATAGAACCCCAAAGTCATCATGTTCAGTACTTTAGTAATTCCTAGAACAGTGCTTAAAAGGTGCTGTCTCAGAAGGCCCATAGATCTGTGACAGGCAAGGGAACTTCCTCTGCATGCAGAAGTCCCAGGTTTGATCTGCAGCAACTTCAGTTAGAAGGATCAGGTCACAGGCTGATGCAAAAGAGATGATTTCCAAAGGATTAGACAAGTTCAAGAACGTGAGGGCTATCAGTGGCTGCTGCCCATTGCAGTTTTGCTTCCACAGCTGGAAGCAGCAATGCTTCTGGACACCCCAGGAGGGGAGAGGGCTCTTGTGCTCAGATCCTGCTTGAGGGCTTCCAATAATAGGCACCTGGGTGGCCACTCTGAGGTCAGGATGCTGGCCTGTTCCAGCAAGCTGTTCTTATGTTTTGATGAAATACGAATAATCTGAGCCAATACAAGGCAGCTTTGCCTGCCTGCCTGTTTATATCTTACCTGTTGCCATCTGACCAACCAGCCAACTGCTGAACTTAATATATTTTATAAATGAAATATGTCTCTTTCCCTTCATCACAGCATCCTGTCACATTGGGGTGTGACCAAGCCTGACAGAACCCATGAAAATGTGTGGCAAATGAAGAGGCGGACTTGATTCTCACTGGCGAGTCCCCAGGGGCTAGTTTAAGTTTTGCCTCAGTGGTGTCCCCAAGTGCACCCCCATTTAATTTCTCCCCTCATATCCGTAGGTGGCTGCCATCCAGCACTTTGCCCTTCAGTGGTTGATGGCTTCCCACCTCCCAGCAGCCAAATGGGCTGGTTGTTGAGGATGATAGGAGCTGGGGCCCAGCAGCCCCTGGAGGGGTCCACAGTACCCTCACCCTTGCTATCCACCCATAGCAACCAACAGGACCCCATGGAATGCTGACTCCTTGTGGGAAAGGAAATGGAATATTGGGAGGGAAGTGAATGGAACAGCTGCTGGCTGGACACTTGAAGAGGGGCATTCAACACTCTGGGGTTTTGTCACAGTGCCAGCATCTGCTCACACTAAGTGCAAAACCTCTGCAAGGCTGATGCTTGGTGGTCCCATCACCTCCAAGAATAATGGCATGAAGAGGGGGTGCATTGGTGGTGCTGTTGAATTATACATTGTGGTTGCTCCTGCACACACCCCAGACACACAACTAGGAGTCATTGGAGCACACAACTGCACTCTCTCTCACACACACCTTCGATAATGTGATGGTGACTAGAAATCAGGGAACTATTCTGTGACCATCAATGACATAATTGTCTAGGATAGTGTTGTCATTTATGTTGTATTCTGCTGGCATCTGTCTCTCTCTGGAGACAATGGAGCAGGGTGCCTTGGGGGGGGGGGGTGAGATCAAGCTGTTAGAAGGTTACAGAGCCTTCTGGGGCTGTAGAGACCGATGCAGGAAAGACATGTTTTGTTGCAGCTGGGGCAGATGAAGGCATCCAGTTGTGCTGCTGCAAATGCACCATGGCGTTTCTTCTCTCTGTGGCTCCTCCCAGCAATCATTCCTCCTCTGGTCACCTGTCTGTGTGTCTCCAGGCACTGTCAATTGTCTGCAAGGGATTCCCACACAGCATGGTTGATGTTGCCAGCCTTCATGTCAGGTTTGCAGACATCTTTGTAACACAGAGTTGGCCTGGTGCCTGAAGTCAGCTCCCCATTGTGCACGTCCTTGGGGATCCTTACATCTTTCATGCTGTGGATATGACCAGGCCAGTGTAGACATCACTGGGACAGAAGTGTGAACATGCTGGGAATGTGGGGTTGGGAGAGCACATCCTTGTTTTGCACTTCTATAAAGCAGTGTGCTCAACACACAAGCCTGGTAGACCTTCATCCTGGTATTTGATGCGAATATTTTGTATCCATACTGCACCATCAAAGTATACCATGATGTACAGCAAAGCAAAAAGGGGGTATCTACCTAAAAGGAGCATACAGTCAAAGATTTTACAGTTGAGAGGGGGAGAAGCACAGAATCAAATGGAGGGCACAGGAAGGCTCAAAGAGGGTGTGTTTTCTTCTTTCTCCCCATTTTTAGGAGGAGTTGGCATTGCTGCGGAAGAAATTGGAAAAGTCAGAACTTTCACGGCAGGAGCTTCGGCAGAGCACAGAACAGCTGGAAAGCAAGGTCAGAAATAGAAAACCACGTGAGGTTCTGTCCTTGCTTCTGGTTGCAAGATCATAGATTTGTAGAGTTGGAAGGGAGCTCAAGAGCCATCTAGTTCAACCCCCTGCAATGCAGGAATCTTAGCTAAAACCTTGGCTTAAAAACCTCCAATGAAGGCAGTGGACTTTTCCTCACTGGAGGTGTTTAAACAAAGATTGCTTCTTCCTTAATTCACACAACAACAATTCAAGCTGGTCCTTATAAGAACAACTGTTTAGGAATTGGCGTTTGAGAGTGATTCTCCCTTCCCTCCCTTTCTCTGATATAACATATTTTTAAAGTTTATGATTACTTTTATACTCCATCTTCCCTTGAAGCAGCTGAAGGCGGCACACACAATTCTCCCTCTCCCTATTTTATCCTCTGACCCAAGGTCACCCAGTGAGCTTCATGACTGAGCAGGGACTGTTTGAACCTTGTTTTTCCAAGTCCAAGTTCAGCACTCTAACCATTCTGGCGAGGTTTTTAATATTACTTTCATTAATATATGCATTTAGTATTTTGATATAGAGCTGTGCTCAGTATGCATATTGTTTCAGGAGCGTAAATTTAGGAAGGTTTATATTTTAATAGAAGCCAACCCAAATATCTTCACCAGCCCTAGGGAGTGATTGTTGGGATTCTGGACAGCAAGGAGTTAAAAAACCCTCTCAGGCGTTCTTATTTCTCTGGGTGCTAGCCCACAGCTGTGCGCTGATTGCTAATTGCCGTGTAGTCATAAATCATGCTCTGAAGAGAATGCTCTCTCTCTCTGTCTGTGTGAAGTTTGAGTCGGAGCATGAGAGCAGAAAGTTAGGTGAGAGGAGTGTTAAGAGATAAGAGTGCTGCTAAAATGCAGCTTAGTTCAGTTGGTTTAGATGTATTATGTTAAGCTTCAGTAAATAAAGTTTAAGTTAGTCTTTGAAGCTACAGTGTGCTTGTTTTCTTGAAGACACCGGCAAACTGCTATCTGGTTCCAGTTGCGCAGTAACTCTGCTAGATACAAGAAGAGGATTTTAAACTGGCACAGCGGGAACATGGCTGGGCGCCATTGCAACTTGGCAGCATGGGTCCACGAGTGTTTTATGACCCACTAATGAACTTTATAGCACCACGATCATACAAACATCAACAGTGATTGCATTGGAAATGTTCAATCCAAGTTGGTTTTCTTTTCTGTCCCATCTTAGTTGCTTTTGGGATTCTAGCTGCTCCCTTCTCTAGCACACCTTCATGGGGACACAGCATATGGGGCACAGGAAAGGCCATAACTCAGCTACAGGGCATGTCCTCAGAAAATCCCTGGTTCAATCCCTGGTATCCACGGGCATAGCATGGGGGCTGCTGGGGTGAGTGCCCCAGGCCCATGGGGGGCATGCTGCTCACGCCACCCTCCCCAAGCCAGCCCTGTGCTACTTTATGATCAGATCCCAGCCTCCCAAAGTGGCTTAGGGAGGGAGGTGTGAGAAGGATGCCACAGCCTTGTGCCCTTCGATCCCAGTCTGAATTGGATGTGCATCTCCATTTGGCCAAACCACCCTCATGTGCCCCCTGACATCACAATGACTTCAGGATGTGCATCTCCATTTGGCCAAACCACCCTCATGTGCCCCCTGACATCACAATGACTTCAGGATGTGCATCTCCATTTGGCCAAACCACCCAAATGTGCCCCCTGACATCACAATGACTTCAGGAATGGGAGGGTAGATAAAATTCTGACTGTGCCAAAAGGGAGATCAGGGGTTTCAGGTGTGATCACAGAACAGTACTCCCTACTGAGTTGTAACTTCACTGCAGGGTTGCTGCCATCAGGTGGGGGTGACTATTCTTTAGAGCAACACCCCGCTTCCTGGTGAGAACTCAAGCACTCTCCCAGGTTTCTGAACAGATTTGGAAGGCGGTGGGGTATGAGATTCACTGCTTTGCACTTTGATATTATGGCAAGCCAATTTATTGGAGCTTTCTTCTCCCCCTGTGACATTTGGGGAGCACAGGGTTCTCTCGGAAAAGTGTTGCAACCACTGTATAGCTGCCAAGTTATCCCTTTTTTTAAAGGGATTTTCCCTTATGCTGAATAGGCTTCCTCGTGAGAAAAGGGAAAACTTGGCAGCTATGAACCACTGCTGTGAATATTTGTCCTCCCTTTCTATGATCCCCATCAGAGTTAGCAGTGATTCCTGCAATTTGCTGTGATTTCTTCACTGCAGGGGGTTGGGCTAGATGGCCCTTGTTGTTGTTGTTGTTTAGTCGTGTCCGACTCTTCGTTTTTTTTAAAATAATTTTTTATTGATTTTACAAATTACAAAACGGTACATACATAAACACATTTTCCTCCTTCTTCCCACCCCTTCCATGGGTCCTCCCCTGCCACAGGAGTATCCCATGCAGGTGAACAGTCAGAGATGGTCCATTTTATAATTGGATTTCTGTCCTCCCCCCCTCCCCTGCCCCAGAGCCCCCCCCCTGCCACCAGAGAGCTCCAGGAGGTCAGGGCAGGGAGCAGGAAGGCATCCATCCAACCATCCATTCTCATACCAAAAAGAAAAAATTCTACACCATAAAAAACAGAAAAATAAAAATAAAATAAAAAAGAAAGGAAGCGACAAAAAAAAAGAAAATATCAAGGAAAGAAAAAAGAAAAGAAAAAAAGAAAAAAATTAATATTTTCCCACTCAACATTGATAAACCATATTTTGTGGGCTTCCCCAACCTCCCCCCTTCCCCGGTTTTCATCCCTTTTTTATCCTCTTTAACAGTTTCTTAATCTATAAAATAATTACCTTTATACCTCGTAAAATTTTAAAACTTAACTATTATCATTTTCACCAAATATCTTAATCACTAAAAATCGAACTCCAATTTTTCTTCCCGTGCCTAATTTTACCCCCTCTATAGACCTCCTTAATTTAAACTTTTTCCAAAATCAATTCTCATTTAAACTATAACTATTCCCAATATAACCTTTCTTCCCCAGTTTCCAGCTACGTCCCTCCAATCCAGCAAGTTCCGTGGTCAGCAGTCCAGTTTTAATCCTGATAATCCTGATTATCCATCCTATTAATCACAACCCCACTCTCCCTTCATCCCACCCCCTTTTTCCAGTGTTTTGCCGTCCAGGCCTCCATACAACCCCCCTGAGTTTCTCCCCTTCTTTGGTTGTTTTTTTCTTCTTCCCTGTGGGCATTCTGAAGTTCCAGTAAATCCAATCATTCCCTCCTCAAAAGAGGGGCACTCCACATGTCTTTTTGTAGAAAAAAGTCATCTTTTCCTTCGTGGTGAGCTTCATTTTGTATTATGTTGTCACAGTCGTCGTCATCATCTTTAGGTTCCAAATCACAGTCACCATCATTGTCAGAATCCTCCAAATCACTGTCACTATCATTTTCACACTCTTCCTCTTCAGTTTCAGTAGCTTCATCCTCTAAGAAATCATATTTCGCAATCACCATCTGAAATTGTTGCCTTAACTCTTGCTGTTGTGTCTCGTCTCGACATAGTCCTATTCTTACTTCCCACAGGGTTGTCAAAACAATCCGCTGGAACTCAGGCGAATACCTTTTTGTTGACATAGTTCAATCCTGTCAAGGTCAGAACTTGTCACATGGGGTGGAAAATGGTCGCAGTTTGTTTTCTCGACCCCATTTTAGCGAACTGGCTGCATTCTCCAATTCTTGGTACATAAAAATCCAGACTAATATTTCAAAGACATATAGACCAAAGATTCTAGAAAGTCCAAAAAAGAAAAGAAAATTTCGCTTATAAGTCCTAATCAACTCACTGGGCTGTTTGGGCTGCTGGCTCCCGGGGGGAGGAAAGGTCTTTCTGAATCTTTTTCCTCTTTCTGCAGGGCGTTTATAGCCACTGTCCTTCTCCCCTTTTACCCTGCATCTAGGGGAGATCTTTTTCAATGTCTTTAAGGGAACCTTTTAAATTAAAATCTTCTGTTCGCGGCTTCGGGTATTTGTTTACTGTTTCTTAAATTGCCAGTGGGGGTGGTGGCTTCCGTTTCCCCCCCCCTCTCTCCCAAATCCAAATTAATTTGTAATCCAGTCTTTTGAGGCTACTTACAGTCTTGTTTCCAAATCGTTTTTTCGAAAGATTCCAGCGCTCTCCGCCTTCGGCTCGGAGCTACTCTCCGCTCGGTTAACGCTGTTGTTCAAAATGGCCCCCGCGACTTCTACCCTCCTCGCTCCGGGGCTCTTATTAGAGCTTGCCAGAGAGTTGGGGAGTCCGGATTGGGGCTCCGCTGAACAAAATCCGCCCCCGGGACGCTCTTCCTGGGGTTCTAAGGGGCGCAGTGTCGCTCTCGCTGCCCTCCCCACTCCTAGCAGAGACGGGTCGCCTCGGAGACGAGACGAGACCCCACCAATCGGCGCTGGCGCTGAACCGGAAGCCCGTGTCCGACTCTTCGTGACCCCATGGACCAGAACACGCCAGGCACTCCTGTCTTCCACTGCCTCCCACAGTTTGGTCAAACTCATGTTTGTAGCTTCAAGGACACTGTCCAACCATCTCATCCTCTGTCATCCACTTCTCCTTGTGCCCTCAATCTTTCCCAACATCAGGGTCTTTTCCAGGGAGTCTTCTCTTCTCATGAGGTGGCCAAAGTATTGGAGCCTCAGCTTCAGGATCTGCCCTTCCAGTGAGCACTCGGGGCTGATTTCCTTCAGAATGGATAGGTTTGATCTTCTTGCAGTCCATGGGACTCTCAAGAGTCTCCTCCAGCACCATAATTCAAAAGCATCAATTCTTTGGCGACCAGCCTTCTTTATGGTCCAGCTCTCACTTCCATACATCACTACTGGGAAAACCATAGCTTTAACTATGTGGACCTTTGTCGGCAAAGTGATGTCTCTGCTTTTTAAGATGCTGTCTAGGTTTGTCATTGCTTTTCTCCCAAGAAGCAGGCGTCTTTTAATTTCTTGACTGCTGTCACCATCTGCAGTGATCAAGGAGCCCAATAAAGTAAAATCTCTCAATGCCTCCATTTCTTCCCCTTCTATTTGCCTGGACGTGATGGGACCAGAGGAGAGCGCAAAATATGGTCTGAAGCTCAACATCCAAAAAAAACCAAGATCATGGCCACTGGGCCCATCACCTAATTAGTGCACCCTAATTAGTTTATTTACATAAAGGCCATTGTGGGTTAACCTGCCTTTCCCCAGTTTGCTCTAGGGCTGTTGGGAACCATGGGAAATGTATTTTCATTTGTTCCCAGGGTCCCTATATATTGCCAGCAGCATTTGGAGCCTAATGGAGACCCAGACGTGGGGTTCCTCATTGTCATTGCTTCATTTGGGGTCCTTGAAAATGCATCGGGGAGAGAGAGAGTGGGACTTGCCTGATGGGTTTGGCCTTGGGGAGGCTTTCCTTTTTATGCCTAGAAAAAGAACATTTGCAACCTTAGCTCATTCTGGATTCTGCTGGGGTCGAGTGGAGGGCAATGAAAGACTAAATCATAGAATTGTAGAGCTGGAAGGGGCCAATCTCCTGCAATACAACAAGAAGAAAGCAGCTTAAATTTTGGGTACTTCTGAGCACCAGGAATGCTTGAGAGGAGCCCTTGACTGCACAACGCCACGCCCCCCCGGCTTGACTGATTGGAGCAAGTTCAAAGTTGCCTCATGTGACTTGTTGCATTTCTTCCCCCCACTTCAGATCATAGACCTCACGACGGAGCTGTCAGATGAACGCTTGAAAGGTGATGTTGCCTGTCAGGTCCTGGAAGGTGAACGAGCTGAAAGACTGAGAGGGTCAAGAGAGGTCAGAGAGCTGCAGGTATGAGTCCAATGGGAGGGCTGGGGGGTCAGCAAGATGGAACTTGTATGTTGGGTCTTTGCACAATTTCTCCACAGGACATGGAGGAAAAGCCACCTGTTTACCCAAACAGCCCTGCAGAGCCAGCCCAAGACATTTTGCAGACCCTCCTCTTGGGATGTTCATTTTATACATTGTCGGAGAAAGAAGATATGTTTGCATGACATTTAAAAATCCAGAGTGGATTTGCAGTGACTTTTAGGAAGTCGTTAGTTTACACCAGACAGACCCAGTTTTCTGAGTGCATATTCTGGAAGTTGGACAATAGGGGCAGTACAGGATTCCTTTTGGTGTACCAACCTCCCCACCAAGGATTCCCTGGCCGAGCTGCTTCAGGTTGTGGCGGATGTTCTCCTGGAGACACCTAGTTTGGTTGTCCTAGGGGATTTTAACATCCATGCCAATCATGACCTTACAAGGGGCCGCTCAGGACTTCATGGAAAGCATGACCTCCATGGGGCTGTCCCTGAATAAGTCTGGCCCAACTCATAGCCGCAGACATGCCTCAGACCTGGTGTTCACCTCTATGGATGTGGGTGACACTAAGAAAAAGCAAAACTAAAGAAGTGCCATAGTTGGATCTCCACAACCCTCCCCCTCTGCAGGGAGGCAGGATCGATTTGGATGGTCCACCCCTGCCACTTAATGGATCCAAATTGTTTCCAGAGAGTGGTAGGGGATGTTTTAACCCATGTAGATGGCCTTTCAGCTGATTCCCTGGTGGCCCGCTGGAATGCAGAGTTAACCAGGGCTATTGACTGTCTGGCTCCGAAACGCCCTCTTTGATTGCATGGAGCCCGGACAGCCCCGCTGTTTTCTTCAGAGCTGAGGGCGAGGAAACAATCGCTGAGACGGCTAGAGCACCGGTGGCAAAAAAAAACTCATTCTGAAGCTGACCGGACACAGGTGAGAGTTCAACATCGAGCCTACCAAGTGGCGATAGTGACGGCAAAGAAGACTTTCTTCACCGCTTCTATTGCATCTGCAGAAAATAGTAGCAGGAGACTCTTTCAGGTGGTTCGCAATTTAACGGAACCACCTATACCATCAGGGCCTTGTAAAAGACCCCAAGATCTCCTGCAACGATTTTGCAAAGTTTTTTTTTTTTTTGCAGATAAAGTCACTCATATTCGGAAGGAGGTAGACACCACCGTGGGAGCAGGGCCAGGGCGGCAGAGTGCTAGAGTCCTGTCTGGTCAAGTTACATGGAATCAGTTTCAATCCATTACCCCCGAGGATGTGAACAGGCTGCTTGGGCGCATGAAACCAACCACCTGTCTCTTTGATCCTTGCCCATCCTGGCTAGTAAAAGCAAGCGAGGAAGGGCTGGGCGATGGGCTCTACGGGGTGGTGAATGCTTCTCTCTGTGAGGGAGCATTCCCAGACCCGCTGAAAGAGGCGGTCATCAAACCACTTCTTAAAAAAACATCTTTAGACCCGGCCAGTATGGCCAACTATCGCCCAGTCTCAAATCTTCCATTCTTGGGCAAGGTGATTGAGCAAGTGGTTGCTGAACAACTCCAGGCACGCCTGGAAGAAGTGAACCATTTGGATCCCTTCCAGTTGGGATTCAGGCCTCATCATGGGACTGAAACTGCCTTGGTCGCGCTGGTTGGTGATCTCTGGCAGGCTAGGGACAAAGGTGAGAGCTGTTTCCTAGTTCTGCTGGATCTCTCAGCGGCCTTTGATACAATCGACCATGACATCCTTCTGGACCGTCTAGAGGAGCTGGGAGTTGGGGACACTGTTATACAGTGGTTCCGCTCCTTCCTCCTGGGCCGTGTTCAGAAAGTGATGGTGGGGGATGAGTGTTCAGACCCCTGGGCTCTCACTTGTGGGGTGCCTCAGGGTTCCGTCCTTTCCCCCATGCTTTTTAACATCTACATGAAGCCGCTGGGAGAGATCATCAGGGGGTTTGGGCTGGGTGTCCATCAATATGTGAATGATACCCAGCTCTACCTCTCTTTTACACTGGAACCAGTGAAGGCAGTGAAGGTCCTGTGCCTGGAGGCGATTGGAGGATGGATGGCGGTTAATGGATTGAGGTTGAATTCTGACAAGACAGAAGTACTGTTCTTGGGAGACAGGGGGCGGGCTTGTGTGGAGGACTCCCTGGTCCTGAATGGGGTAACTGTGCCCCTGAAGGACCAGGTGCGCAGCCTGGGAGTCATTTTGGACTCACAGCTGTCCAGGGAGGTGCAGGTTAATTCTGTATCCAGGGCAGCTGTTTACCAGCTCCATCTGGTACGCAGACTGAGACCCTACCTGCCCTCAGACTGTCTCACCAGAGTGGTGCATGCTCTAGTTATCTCCCGCTTGGATTACTGCAATGCGCTCTGTGTGGGGCCATCTTTGAAGGTGACCCGGAAACTGCAACTAATCCAGAATGCGGCAACTAGACTGTTTAGTGGGAGTGGTCACCAAGACCATATAACACCAGTCCTGAAAGACCTACATTTGCTCCCAGTACATTTCCAAGCACAATTCAAAGTTTTGGTGCTGTTCTCTAAAGCCCTAAACAGCCTCAGCCCAGTAGACCTGAAGGAGCATCTCCACCTCCATCGTTCAGCATGGACACTGAGGTCCAGCTCCAGGGGCCTTCTGGCGGTTCCCTCGTTGCGAGAAGCCAAGTTACAGGGAACCAGGCAGAGGGCCTTCTCGGTAGTGGCACCCACCCTGTGGAATGCACTCCCACCAGATGTCAAAGAGAACAACAACTACCAGACTTTTAGAAGACATCTGAAGGCATATTGCTTTATTGTTGTTGTTGTCGTCGTCCGTGGGAGGAGGGGGAGGCCAGATTGGATTACAGGGATCCCCAGTCCCTCCTCTCCAGCACCACCTCTTCCTGCCGGGATAGCAGCAAGTCGTCCAATGGGGAGGAAGAAGGGGTGGTCAGAAAGGTGGAGAGAGGGCTCAGCGATGGTAGCGAAGAGCCCTTCCCTGCCTTCAACAGGAGGGTTCAGAAGGGGAGACGTTGTTTCCGGCGCCCTATCTGCGCAGAGGGGTCAAGCGCAAAGAGGGGAGGCGGAGAATGGGGGTGTCCAAGTTCTTCTGTTGGGCTTGTAACAGGAAGGGGGCACTCCCAGATTCTGCGAGTGACTGAGTTGGACGTGTTTTAGTTAGCTCTGCACTGTACATAGTATGCACAATAAACCTGTAAAAAGCCAGGTTGGAGTCCGGCGTTGTTACTCATGAGTATCCACCTCACGCCCATTACAATTATTATTATTTATTATTTTATAAAAAGATCCTTAACCTCTTGAGGGGCTCCGTGGGAATAGCTGTGGGTGGTGGACATGAATATGAGTTCATATGTACCAGCCCTCCCTTTAACAGCCATGTATATTTACAGGTAGATAGCTGTGTTGGTCTGAGGCAGTCAAAACAAAATAAAAAAATCCTTCCAGTAGCACCTTAGAGACCAAGTAAGTTTGTCATACCGTAGGTATGAGCTTTCGTGTGCATGCACACTTCTTCAGACACACTGAAACAGAAGTCATAAGGGCCTGGTGACTTCTGTTTCAGTGTGTCTGAAGAGGTGCATGCATATGAAAGCTCATACCTATGACAAACTTAGTTGGTCTCTAAGGTGCTACTGGAACCATGTATATTTGTGAGGGATTGACTGGAGCTCTCTTTTATGGACACACACTTGGCACTTGGGCTCTTCTGGGATTGCTGGTCCCTGAGAGCCTGCAAGGAGCACAGTGGCTGTGCAGCATGTGGAGCAGGCCATCTGAATCGCTCTTCTGTTTCAGAACAAGCATGACCAACTACAGAAGAAGCTGGAGTCTGCAGAGAAGCAGCTGGAAGAGGCACAGCAGCAGCTTCATTGGCACGAAAGTGGGGCAAGCAGCTCTGGCAAAGGTAAGGGGCATCCTTGAAATGGCAGGCTTTCTTACTTCATGGCAGCCTGTCCCACGTGTCTGCTAACCCTTGTCAATATGTGCCGTCTCCTTCCTCCAAGTCTAAGTTCACTCTCTGAAATTCTGGACCATATTTTAGGTAACCAAAAAGTTGTGCTTTAAGATGTGGTTTTCTTCCTTCCTTCCCTTGAGCCTTAATTTCCAGCCTCCTTGTAACTTAGTCACCTGCTTCCCTCCCCTCCTCTTTTCTTTCTGCCATCATTCCTGATTGATCCATCCAAGGAGTGACACCTGTCTTTCCTCGTCATTCTGACTGGAGAGAGGCAGCAGCAGCAGCAGCAGCAGCAGGGCAGTGCTGGGAGTATGTCAGTTTGTGTAAAACCTCATATTGGCTGCCCTGGAGAATTTGTGCTCCAGATATGTCAAGAGGACTTTGTAGCAGCAGATTGCTCAGGAAGCCTTGCAAATTGGTGTCTCAGTGTCCGCACACAACAGCTAAGGTTATTGTGAAGGTTGAGAGAGAAAAGAGCCGAGTTTTATTCGCTCAACTCCCCCCCCCCCAATCCCCAGTACCAAGACTGTGTGGAGATGTGCAAAGGCTCCTAATTTGTGGGGAAATTGCATTAGGTGGCTGAAGTTATGGCAAATCCACTTCAGAATGGGAGCAAAGAACAAGGAGCCTTCTTCCTGCATACAGAAGACAACTGTGCTGGCACCTGAATCTTACATCAGCAGCACAAGCAACAGGATTCATACCTGAAGCAGGAGACTAATTTAGGGAGTGCATAGCAAACTGTGTGACATGCATAGCTCTGTCTGCTGATGGAGATGAATGGTCGGGAAGTTAAGAAAGAACAGTTAAGGGATGCCACCACTGTCCCCCCACCATCTACCCCCTGAAGCACTTGCTCACTCTGCCTATGTCGCGAATTCCTTCACGGCGCTTTAGCAGAGATGTTCAGAGTTCCAGTTTCTTTAGTGCAGTATATTTATTGTGAGCTATATACAAATATCTACAGGCAGTTCATACACAAGCAGTTGATACACTCTCTAAACCTCTCACTGACCACACCCTTCTACAACACCAACACCACCACAAACATTGCTGGATAGGTTTCCCTTTTAAACCACTGACAGCACATTCCTGCTGAGTCATTCTGACCCAGCACTTCTACAGAAAGTATTGCATCAGCCAGTTTCACTTTACTAGTACACTCAGGCCTGCAGACTTACTATTTCACACAGCATTCTGTGGATCCCAACACTCCTCCTTAAGTCAAAGGCTTGAGACCTAACAATTCTCTCAAGTCTCGAAATTTAGGAGCATCTAAACATTTTGTATATAAGTCTGCCACATTACATTTTGTGTTACAATGTTGTACTTTTAACACATTTCTTTCCAAAGCATTTTTAACATTGCCATATCTTATTGCAATATGTTTACTTTTACTCTTAAAGTTCTGTTGGTTGGCAAGTTGCTGTGCTGCCATGTTATCACCGAACGCAGTGATTGGCATTTCTGAAGGTATTCCTAGTTCTTTTGTTAGGCAAGCAAACCACTCTATTTGTGACACACATTCGCTTATGGCTGAGTACTCTGCTTCACAAGTACTTGTGGCAACAAACGTTTGCTTGAGGCTTTTCCATTGAACCAGGGCATTTCCAATATATATGGCATAGCCAGTGGTAGATTTTCCATTTTCTCTGTCTCCCCAGCTGGCATCAGCATATGCATATACTTGCTGATCACATCCTGTATCTAGCACCAGCTTGTAATCTTTTGTGCCTTTCAGATACCTCAGGATTCTTTTAAGTGCTACCCAATCTCTCTGAGCCGGGTCTGCACTTCCTTGGCTTAACATGTGCACTGCCAGTGTTATGTCAGGTCTCTTCCAGCAACTTAAATATAACAGAGAACCCAACAAAGAATGAAATGCTGTTGTATTTTCACATTTTTGCCCTTCTGGTTCATTTTTATACTGTGTAGTTATGGGAGTGTCAACCTCATTTGCCCTTTCCATTCCATATGTCTTCAGTAATTTTTCAATCTTTTCCTTCTGACTTAGGGAGTAGACACCCTCTTCATTTCTCTGAACCTCTACTCCTAAGTAATTTTGGATTTCTCCCAAATGCTTCAGTTTGTACTTGTTTCCTAGGTTGTTCATGAACCAAGAAACTTGCTTTTGTGCAGTTGTTATTAGACAAATATCATCAACCTACAAAAGTAAATAACAAACACTCCCTTGCACTGTTGCTGAATATAAACAGGAATCAGCCAGGCTTTGTTTGAATCCCATCTTTTTCAAAGTTGTGTCTATGCATTCATGCCATAAACGTGCACTTTGGTGTAAACCATATAGTGCCTTCTGCAGCTTTAACACCATGCTGTCTCTTTCCAGCTCATAACCTGGTATTTGCTGCAAATACACCTCTGCATCAATGGGAGCATTTAAATATGCTGAGGCAACATCAAAATGATGAACTTTTAACCTCCTCAGGCTTGCCATTGCTAAAACTGATTTTACTGTTTCAACTTTTGTTGTTGGGGCAAAGACTTCATCATAGTGAATCAGGTTTTTTTGTGTGTAAAGCCTCTGGCAACTAGCCTGGCTTTCCTTTGGTAACTACCATCAGCCAGCGTTTTCACTTTAAAAACCCACCTACAGCTTATGGGCTGTTTACCTTTAGGCAATTCTGCAGGTACAAACACACTGTTGTTTAGCAAAGAGTCATACTCTGCCTGCATTGCCTTTAACCACGCCTCTTTCTCTAGAGCAGTGTTTCTCAACCAGTGTGCCTCCAGATGTTTTGGGACTACAACTCCCATCATCCCTAGCTAGCAAGACCAGTGGTCAGGAATGATGGGAGTTGTAGTCCCAAAACATCTGGAGGCACACTGGTTGAGAAACACTGCTCTAGAGTAGGTAACTCTTGCAGTTCTTCAAAGCTTTCTGGCTCACTTACACAAACCTGGTTTATGGTGTCTGTGAACCCATAACGGGCTGGAGGTTGACCTTTATTACTTCTCTCAGACCTCCTGGGTTCATTAATCTCACCCCCTGGGCTACTTTCAGGACTGCTTTTGGGGTGGATTGACACTGGAGATTTACCTCCTCCTGTCCTGGTTACACTTTCCTTTTCCCTCTGCTCCACTCGAGTAGTTGGAGAAAGTTGCTCAGTCTTTACCTCCTCCCTTTCAACTTTACTGGGAGAGCTGCCAATTCTTAGCTTTGTTTCAACTGCCTTATCAGTTACACTCGGCAGTAAAACACTTTCTGGCAGTTGGTTTGCATGTATCTTGGGCCAATTTCTTTGCTCATTAAAACTGGCTGACCGACTAAAACTCCAAAGGTTTTTATCATTTTCAAACCTGTAAGCTTTTGTTCCACTTTCATACCCAAGAAATAACAACTGCTGTGCTCTTTTTCCACCTTTTCTTCGATTTTTCACAGGTATGTCCAACCATGCCTTTGTTCCAAAGATTCTCAAATGTTGCAAACTGGGATTTTTGTTATAGAGAACCTTGGGTATATCATCTAATACACTTGACCATAGGCGATTTCCAATATAATTAGCTGTTTTAATACTCTCAGCCCAATATTTAATTGGAAAATCTGCATCTGCTAACAATGCTTTCATTTGTGTCTGCAAAACATTTCATTTGTGTCTGCAAAACATTGGCAAGCCTATGTTTAATCCCTTGGGATCGCAACCAGTCTCTTAGAGAGCTTGCCATAAATTTACCTCCCCTGCCTGTCTGAATAGAAAACACCTTTTGGCCAAGTTGCCTTTCTACCCTTCTGACCCAGAACTTCAATGTTTGGGGCACTTCAGACTTTTGCTTTAATGGGTAGACCCAGCCAAACCTAGAGTAATCATCCACTAGGATTAAACAATACTTGTTACGGGAGACACTTGGTGGAAAAGGACCAGTTACATCTCCATGAATCAACTCCAGTGGTCTTTTGGTTTCTTTCTGGCTTGCTCTTGCTACTGGGCAAGCCCTACTCTTAAACTCCTTGCAAATATTGCAGTCCAAGTACTTATTACAACTCTTAATGTTTTTCATCCCCCCCCCCCACAACTCCAAAGTTTTGTTCAGCACCTTAAAGCTAGCATGGGCCATGCGTCTGTGCAGGAGATGAATACACATATTGTGGGTTGGGACATTTTGCACATTTGCAACCTTAGACTCACTCCATAGTACATACATATTGGTTCTAAGGTCAGCATTTGCCAACACTGCCCCATTTTGCTTTATCTGGCACTGGTCTCCCACAAAGTTTACTTCAAAGCCTGCTTTTGCCAAGTCAGGAATGCTAAGGAGATTGTTTTGCAAACTAGGCACACACAACACATTCCTGAATGTGTGTCCCAGCTGCGGGAACACAACCTCCCCCTCACAAACCACATTAGCTTTCTGGCCTGTAGCAAGACTTGCATGTTTTTTTGTTTGAAGCCCTAGCATCAGACAGCAATGCTTTTCTTTTACAAAAAGTTTGAGAAGCTCCACTGTCCAGAACCCACAGCTCTTCATTTTCTTGACCATCTGCAGACACCCAGGCGGTAGGCTGTGCTTCTGCTGTTTTTGGTGTTTTTTCGGGCAGTCAGAGCCATGCCCATCTCCCAGGTCACATGCAGGAGGAGAAAGCTCCAGACCAGTGGGACAGGAAGTTACACTGACTGGATGTCCCCCTGCCTGCGCCCACTCTAGGGAAACAAGGAATGTTGCACTTGACTGCACCAATGAATTACATCCAACACTTTTCATATCATGTCACCTCTTCTCACTTTTTCCATCCCCTTGATCATTTCCCTTACCCTTTTCTGCACCATATGGGATGCCCTGTCCTTGGAGTATAAAATCCAGTTGTTCCCCAGGTTTGGCATTTTAGGTGTTCCTTCAGCTGCGTAGGCATTTTAAGGCCCAATCAGGAGCCTGTGGTTAGAGTCCTGGACAGCGACCCAGGAAGCCAAGGTTCAAATCCACACTCAGCCATGAAGCTCCCCAAGTGATCTGGGGCCAGTCATGGTCCCACTACCTGATCCACCCTGCAGGGTTGTTGTAAGGATGAAATGTGGATGGGGAGAAGCATGTACGCCACCTTGAGATCTTTGGAGGAAAAGCAGAAGACAAATGCTCAAATAAAATCATAGGAATGGGGACATGGGGACATTTGGTTTCCTGTAAACAGCTGCTCTTTACAGCTCAGGATTCTGGTTAACACTTCTCTGATAAACACAGCACTTCACTAGGTGCCCTGATTTGAGCAGTTTGGATGTGCAATGTAAATGTGTCTCTTTTGGCATTAACAGGAGATGAATGGCAGATGCGCCTGGACTGTGCACAGACTGAGATTGGATTTCTCCGGAAAAGAATCACACAGCTGGAGGAAAGGCTGGAGGCAGAGCAGACATCCAAAAAGGAACTGGAACAAAAGGCAGGCCAAGGAGCATTGGCTGGGGTGGGGCTGTGTGTTTACATTTCCCCCCAGTTGGCTTCCATGTGCAGATCACTGAGCCTGTCCTGAGAGTCTTCCTGAAGCTGCCCTTGGATGTCAGGCAGTGCATAGTTAGACTAGGGAACTCACTCCCACAGGAGGCAGTGAGGACCATCAACTTGGATGGCTTTAAAGGGGGATTGCACAAATTCATGGCTATTGATAGCTATTACCCACAATGCCTCTGCTCTGCCTTCAAAGTCAGAGGCAGCAATGCATCTGAATACCACTTGCTGGCAACCACAGGAGGGGAGAGGGCTGCTCTTGCGCTCAGCACTTGATGAGAGCATATTTTATATTTTAGTTTTTATATTTAAGACCATTTCTTTAAGTGGTATACAAAAAATTAAAGCAACAGACAACTTGAACCACAACGGATTTTACAAAAACACACAGTTGCATATAAAAATGTTACAGTAAAACAAAAAATCCAAATACAAGTACATGTAAGGCAGTATCAATTTCTCCTGCTCCTGGCATACCCACCCCCCTCAGCCTCACCCAGGACTCAACTTACCCACCCTGGCACACAGCTGTTCCTGGGAAATCTCCCATAGAGGGGAAGGTTCCTGGAAGCTCCTGCCACCACCCTAGTCTCTCCCTCCAGGCCTGCTTTTTATGGAGCCTCCTCAGGCTGCTGCTCACAGGTGTGACCCACTCAGCAGCCAGCTGCCCTCTCCACACCCAATTCCAGGTGCAGCAGGTTTGGTGAGTTCCCCAGGGGGTCCCAATAATGGAAGAAGGACGCCCCTCCACTCACAATTCATTCTCCAGCCTCTGCCCTCCCCTCCTCCAACTGCTCCCTCCAGCTGTGGTCCAAAACATTTTGAGGGATCTGGTGGGCTTCACGATTGGATATGACTGGCTCATTCAGAAGTGGTTGATGCAGCAGAATCAATTTAATTTTAATTGGTCTTAATTAATTAGATGATGTTCTGCCCTGCCGTTCAAATTCAAATGTTTGCAAAGCAGCTAATGACAAAAAATGCATCAAAATATCAGTGAATACAAAGATCAATAAGCAGCAATAAAACAAGACTATTGTTGTTGTTTAGTCATTTAGTCGTGTCCGACTCTTCGTGACCCCATGGACCAGAGCATACCAGGCACTCCTGTCTTGCACTACCTCCTGCAGTTTGGTCAAACTCATGTTCGTAGCTTCGAGAACACTGTCCAACCATCTCATCCTCTGTCGTCCCCTTCTCCTAGTGCCCTCAATCTTTCCCAACATCAGGGTCTTTTCCAGGGAGTCTTCTCTTCTCATGAGGTGGCCAAAGTATTGGAGCCTCAGCTTCAGGATCTGTCCTTCCAGTGAGCACTCAGGGCTGATTTCCTTCAGAATGGATAGGTTTGATCTTCTTGCAGTCCATGGGACTCTCAAGAGTCTCCTCCAGCACCATAATTCAAAAGCATCAATTCTTTGGCGATCAGCCTTCTTTATGGTCCAGCTCTCACTTCCATACATCACTACTGGGAAAACCATAGCTTTAACTATACGGACCTTTGTCGGCAAGGTGATGTCTCTGCTTTTTAAGATGCTGTCTAGGTTTGTCATTGCTTTTCTCCCAAGAAGCAGGCGTCTTTTAATTTCGTGACTGCTGTCACCATCTGCAGTGATCGAGGAGCCCAAGAAAATAAAATCTCTCACTGCCTCCATTTCTTCCCCTTCTATTTGCCAGGAGGTGATGGGACCAGTGGCCATGATCTTGGTTTTTTTGATGTTGAGCTTCAGACCATATTTTGCGCTCTCCTCTTTCACCCTCATTAAAAGGTTTTTTAATTCCTCCTCACTTTCTGCCATCAAGGTTGTGTCATCAGCATATCTGAGGTTCTTGATATTTCTTCCGGCAATCTGAATTCCGGCTTGGGATTCATCTAGTCCAGCCTTTCGCATGATGAATTCTGCATATAAGTTAAATAAGCAGGGAGACAATATACAACCTTGTCGTACTCCTTTCCCAATTTTGAACCAGTCAGTTGTTCCATATCCAGTTCTAACTGTAGCTTCTTGTCCCACATAGAGATTTTTCAGGAGACAGATGAGGTGTTCAGGCACTCCCATTTCTTTAAGAGCTTGCCATAGTTTGCTGTGATCGACACAGTCAAATGCTTTTGCATAGTCAATGAAGCAGAAGTAGATGTTTTTCTGGAACTCTCTTGCTTTCTCCATAATCCAGCGCATGTTTGCTATTTGGTCTCTGGTTCCTCTGCCCTTTCAAAATCCATCTTGCACTTCTGGGAGTTCTCGGTCCACATACTGCTTAAGCCTGCCTTGTATAATTTTAAGCATAACCTTTCTAGCGTGCGAAATGAGCGCAATTGTGCGGTAGTTGGAGCATTCTTTGGCACTGCCCTTCTTTGGAATTGGGATGTAGACTGATCTTCTCCAATCCTCTGGCCATTGCTGAGTTTTCCAAACTTGTTGGCATATTGGGTGTAGCACCTTAACAGCATCATCTTTTAAAATTTTAAATAGTTCAGCTGGAATATCATCACTTCCACTGGCCTTGTTATTAGCAGTGCTTTCTAAGGCCCATTTGACTTCATTCTCCAAGATGTCTGGCTCAAGGTCAGCAACCACACTACCTGGGGTGTACGAGACCTCCATATCTTTCTGGTATAATTCCTCTGTGTATTTTTGCCACCTCTTCTTGATGTCTTCTGCTTCTGTTAGGTCCTTTCCACTTTTGTCCTTTATTATGGTAATCTTTGTACGAAATGTGCCTTTCATATCTCCAATTTTCTTGAACAGATCTCTGGTTTTCCCCATTCTGTAGTTTTCCCCATTCTCTTGTCTCTCCTTGCTCTTTTTTGGAAGTCTGCATTTTTTGGAAGTCTGCATTCAAACAAGACTATTAACCCCTTTTAAAACAGCAGCAGGAAAGGAGTGGAAGAAGGGTATAATAAAAGCAGAGGCAGAGCAATCAAAGGGAGAGGAGCATCAATAAAAACACACTCAGCAAAGCAGTAATACATTTATTATCATTATCATCATTTATTTCTGTCCCACCTTTGGGGTAACTCCTCACAAGAGGGCCTCCCTATGCAATGGCTAGGCAGCTATAATAAATGCACCAACAAGAGTTCCAATGATTAAAACAGCAATGAAAGGAAGTCCCTCTTCACGCAGCACAGAGTTAAACATGGGCACTCCCTTCCCCAGGAGGATGGGATGGCCACCAACTTGGATGACTTTAAAAGAGTCTTGGACGAGTTCATGGAGGAAAAGGCTGCCAGTGGCTGCTTGTCAGGATGGCTCTGCCCCGCCTCCATGGTCAGAAGCAGTGATGCTTCTGGGTACCAGATGCTGGAAAGCAGAGGAGGGAAGAGTGTTGCTTTTCTGCTCAAATCCTACTTGAGGGTTTCCCTTTGGGGCATCTGGTGAGGCACTGTGAGGGTGGACTGGATTGGCCCTTGACCTGATCCAGCAGGCTCTACTTATGTTCTTAATATTACACAAAATATAAGCATTGCTGGTTCCTTTAGGTACTGTTTTAGAGGACTTTTAAGTGTGTGTGTGAAAAGAGCATGGGCGTAGGCGGGGGGGCAGGAGGGGGCAGTTGCCCCCCCTAGAAGCAGGGCCGCTGGTGGCCGGCCTGCCCCACCGCCCGCTGCCGCCCACTGCCGTCTCCCTTCTCGCTGGCTGGCTGTGGGACGGGTGGAGGGAAAGCCCCAGAGCGGCTGGCTTTCCCTCCACCCGCCCCACAGCCAGCAAGGGAGAAGGGAGATGTCCCTTCTAGCCGGCTGGCTGTGGGGCGGGCGGAGGGAAAGCCAGCAAAACGCTTTGCACGGCTATGGGGCTTTCCCTCCACCCGCCCCACGGCGATCGCGGAGGGGGAGGAGGGGGTCGGAGCAGCCCATTTTCGGGCTGATCCTGGTGCTCCCTTGCCCCTTCCGAACATGGCTTTCCTTGCCCCACTGTGGCCCCTCCCCCGCGCCTTGCCCCTTGCCCCCCCCTAATTTTGATCCTGGCTACGTCCCTGGAAAAGAGAGACATGTTTTGCTAAAATTAGGGCTGGGGCTTGCAGATTTCATTAAAGCCCCTCTCAAATAATGCAAGCATTGCCGTGAGATCACCTTAGGGCAAACTTCAGCCCTCCAGATGTTTTGGACTACAATTCCCATCTTCCCCGACCACTGGTCCTGTTAGCTAGGGATCATGGGAGTTGTAGGCCAAAACATCTGGAGGGCTGCAGTTTGGGGATGCCTGGTTTAGACCACCTGCTTTGCATGCAGAGTCCCTGGTTCCTGTTGCTCCCTCTGTGGCAGCATCTCCTTGCCTGAGAGCCCAGGGAACCACTGCAAACAGTGCAGAAGCAGAGCTAAATGGACCGATGCTCTGACTCCGCGTAGCTGACTCCATGTAGGGCAGATGCCTGCCTTCTAAAAATAAACCCGGGTTGACTTGCGGTTTGCTTTCCAGCCCAAAGCCCCCTTGAAGAACTGCTGATGATCCCCAGCCTGAAGGAATGGGCAAGAATAACTACATCAAGTCATGGCACATTAAAAAGTAATGAAGCTTCCGTCATTCTGGAGGGCTGTGGTGAAGGCAAACAACCCATTTGCATTCAGACACTTGTCTGGAATTACAGGCTTCATTAATTCAACATTCAGCTGATTTAAAGGGACTCCTTAATAGCAATTGCTCTCTCTGCCACCTTCTCTGCAGAGGTTGGAGGACATGAGTTCTAGTGAAAAGGGGAGACCTGACCTCCCTCAGGAACAGTTGTTTCATTCTGGCCCACAAGCAAAGCACCAGGAAATGTGGCTTCCTACTCGAAGGAGATAGAGGCTGCTTGATAACCAGCCCAGACTATTTGCCCATCTAACCTGCCATTATCCACTGTGACTGGCATCAACTCTCCAGGGTCCCATAAGGACAGTAAAAGTCTAGTCTAGCCACCTGTTTGAACCCCAGCAGCTGTTACTTGGGCAGGAAAGAGTATAGCTCTAAGGACTAGTAGCTGTCCACAGCCTTCCCCTCCATAAACTTGGTTAATTCTGTTTTAAAGCCATCCAGGTCAGGGACCATCACTACCTCTTGTGGGAGCAAACCCCATAGCTTCCGCTGCACGAAGAAGTCCTTTCTTTTGTCTTCAACTCTTCGGCTTCATTGGAAACCTTGGTTTCTAGTATTAGGATGAGAGAGGGAGAAAGACTTATTTCTATCTACTTTCTCTATGGTTTGCATCTGTCTGTCATGGGAGACAGTGGAGGGGTGCTCCTTTGGGGGTGACGTTGGAAGGATACAGAGCCTGCTGGGGCTGTAGAGACCAATGCTGGAGAGGCATGTTTTGTTGCAGCCGGGGCAGATGAAGGTGTGGATGCACAACCTGTCTGTCTGTCTGTCTGTCTATTTCCAGGCACTACAGCCAACTGCAACCAGGGCTGTCCTTCCCATTGGGCTGACTGGCGCGGTGCACCAGGGCACCTCTGCCTTGCCCGCTTCGCTCCTTTCCTGGCAGCGGTGGCTGTAGCGAGGCGGCAGCAGCAGCGGCGGAGCTGCCTCCATTGAGGGGCGGCAGGGAAGAGGAACAGGGCTGCCTGTATTTAACAAAAGAGAAGGGCAGCACGCCCAAAATAGCTGAGAAATACGGTCTGGGGACAACAGATCCGATGTGAGTGCGGCCCGCCGGCCGACTGCTTTAAAAGCTCTTTGCTTGCTCTGCCCCATGGGCTGTTCCTTGTCCACCTTTCCACAGAGACCTGGACCTGGACCTGGGCTACCTGCAAATGAGGTGCCACGGAGCATTGTGGGGCAGCGCTGTCTGTGCTCACTGTGACTTGAAGGAGTGTGGGCAGGTGCTGCCCCACAATGCTCTGTCGGCAAACCTTCTGTCGGGCGGCAGCTAGGGCTCCTTGGACTTCAGCGCCGCTCCGCTGCTTTGGCCGAGCAGGCGGAGGCAGAGCACAGCTGACAGCATCCCTGCCTGTCGGGCTGTGCCCTCCGGCTGCCCGCTGTGCCTGATACACTGAAGACGGCCCTGACTGCAATAGACACCTCTATAATGCCCTCCTTTTACTGGTCTTTCCCCTCTAAATTAAAAAGGCCCAAACAACTTTTCCTATTACCTGATCCTTTTTTATCTGAAGATGCCTTTGGGGTTTAAACCTGGGGTCTTCTGGATGCCAAGCAGCTGCTTTTGATGTGAGTCTGAGACCTTCTCATCACCTCAAATGTACATATGCAATTTTTTATTTAGGGTGAAATGCTCAGGAAAACATTTTGCTCTTTTGTAAAAAGGGATTTGAGAAATGCATGGAGGGTTTTTTAAACTTGGATTTATAACCTGCACCTTCTGTTCCAAAGAAAACACTAGACAGCTTACCAACATGATGTAAAACCAGCCATGGTTCAATAAATAGTCAGGAAACCTCCACCCACATGAAACAATCAATTATGGACTGTAATACTGTAATAACTAGACAGAACTAGACAGTTCAGGAGCAGTTTCTCCCTGAGTATCATAAAAAAATTCCTTCAGTAGCACCTTAAAGACCAACTAAGTTTTTATTTTGGTATGAGCTTTCGTGTGCATGCACACTTCTTCAGATACAGTGAAATGGAAGTTTCCAGGCACTTATGTAGAGAAGGGGTGGGGAGGGGTGGGGATGGGGAGGGGGGATCACTCAGAAGGGTGGTGGAAATGGGTGATTGACTGACTGATAGCTGTTGATGACCGCAAACGACTGCAAATGGTTTTGCATGGAAAAGCAAGGGTTGAGATGGCTGAAGATCGCTTATCATGTATAATGAGATAAGAACCCGATATCTCTGTTCAAACCAGGTCCCTCCATGGTTTTGAGCTTGGTGATAAGTTGCAATTCAGCAACTTCTCTTTCCAGTCTATTTCTGAAATTCTTTTGTAGTAAGACAGCTACTTTGAGATCTTGTATAGAATGTCCTGGGAGATTGAAGTGTTCTCCTACTGGTTTTTCAGTCTTCTGGTTCCTGATGTCAGATTTATGTCCATTTATCCTTTGGCGTAGGGTTTGGCCTGTTTGTCCAATATAGAGAGCTGAAGGGCACTGTTGGCATTTGATGGCATACACAATGTTAGAGGATGAGCAATTAAATAGTCCTGAGATGGTATGTTGGATGTTGTTGGGGCCAGTAATGGTGTTGTCTGGGTGTATGTGGCAGCAAAGTTGGCATCTGGGTTTATTGCAGGCTCTGGTACCAGTGTCCATGTTAAGTCTGGTGGTTGTATTATTGTGGGTGAGGAGTTGTTTAAGATTGGGTGGCTGTCTGTAGGCAATGAAAGGTCTTCCTCCCAGAGCTTGAGAAAGGGAGCGGTCATTGTCCAGGAGAGGCTGTAGATCTCTGATGATGCGTTGTACTGTTTTAGCTTGGGAGCTGTATGTGATGACTAGTGGTGTTCTGTTATTTTCTTTTTCGGGTCTGTCTTGCAGCAGGTTCTCTCTAGGTATCTGTCTGGCTCTGTTGATCTGTTGTTTAACTTCATCAGGTGGATATTTTAGTTCTAAAAAGGTTTGCTGTAGATCTCTTAGGTGAGATTCTCTGTCTGTAGAGTTGGAACAGATGCGGTTGTAACGTAAGGCCTGGCTGTATACGATGGATTGTTTGGTATGTTTGGGATGGTAGCTAGAAGCATGTAGATATGTTTGTCGGTCAGTTGGTTTTCTGTATAAGGTGGTGTCTATACGTCCATCCTGTATTTTTATAGTAGTGTCCAAAAAATGTATTTCTTGCATAGATTGGTTCATTGTTAGGTTGATGGTGGGGTGAAAGTCATTGAATGTCTGGTGGAAGGTTTCCAGGGTCTGTTGTCCATGTGTCCAGATAATAAAAATATCGTCAATGTATCGCAGGTACAGGAGAGGTTTGAGTGGGTAGGAGTTAAGGAAACGTTGTTCTAAATCTGCCATGAAGATGTTGGCATACTGTGGGGCCATGCGGGTGCCCATGGCTGTGCCGCTGATCTGGAGGAACAGGTCATCACCAAATTTGAAGTGGTTGTGGGTAAGGACAAAGTGGCAGAGTTTGGTAGCAAAGTCCGCTGTGGTTTTATCTGAAATGGTGTTCCTTATGGCTTGTAAACCATCATTGTGTGGGATGTTGGTATATAGAGATTCCACATCCATAGTGGCTAGTATAGTATTGTTAGGAAGATTGTTCAAATATTGTATTTTCCTCAGAAAATCTGTGGTGTCACGTACGTAGCTGGGAGCACTGATAGCATATGGTTTCAGAACAGAGTCCATATAGCCGGAAACACCCACTGTAATGGTGCCAATACCTGAGATGATGGGGCGTCCTGGGTTTCCTGGTTTGTGTATTTTGGGTAGAAGATAGAAAGTTCCTGGCCGAGGTTCCGCTGGTGTGTTTGTGAGGATCTGTTCTTGGATGTGTAGGGGTAGCTCCTTAATAATCTTGTTCAGTTCTTTTTTGTATGCTTGTGTGGGGTCTGAGTCCAATTTCATGTAAAAGGCAGTATTGGAAAGTTGTCTGTGGGCCTCTTGGATGTAATCAGTTTTGTTCATGATGACGACAGCTCCACCCTTGTCTGCCTCTTTAATTATAATGTCTGGGTTGTTCCTGAGATTTTCTATGGCTCTCCTTTCAGCATGGTTTAGATTTTGTTGTAAGCGATGGTGTTTTCTGGTCACATCCGTTTGGATTCTGTGGCGGAAGCATTCGATGTACAGATCTAGTGTGGTATTGCGTCCATCAGGAGGGGTCCATGTGGAGTCCCTTTTTGTGTAACTTCTTTTCGGTGGTAGTTGGTGGTCAATGTTCTGTTCATTGATGCGTTTGGAGGGTGATGGTTGTTCCCCAGTAAGTTGAGAGGTGTTGTGTTGTGGGGATGTAGTTTGTTCTACTTTGTCTTGTTCTTGTGTGTGATGAAAATACTCCTTCAGGCGTAAACGGCGGAAAAATGCTTCCAGGTCCCCGCAGAACTGAATCATGTGTTGGGATTTGGCAGGGCAGAATGATAGTCCCCGTGAAAGGACGGATTCCTCAGCTGGGCTGAGTGTTTGCTGTGAAAGATTGACAATGTTGTTGATCTTGTTTTGATTGGTGGCCTGTAGGTTGGAAAGGTTGCAGAGTTTTTTATTTTTCTGGTTCTTCAGTAACTCCAGTTGAGAGTGGTAAATGGTTTGTTTTTCCTTGTGGAACTTCTGCCAGGCCGGGTGATTCCTGATGGAGTTCTCCAGTGCAGAGAGTTCCTCCTTTATTAACTTCTGTTTGGAATACAGAACGCCGATAAGATGTTTCAGCAGTTTCTTAGATAAAGTGTGGCATAGTTTTCTGGCATATTCTGTGGGATAAGTTGATTGAAGAGGGTTCTTAATTCTAAGACCCTTAGGTACAATGTCCAGGTTTTTGCATTTAGATAGAAAGAGGATGTCAGTTTGTATCTGGGCAAGTTTCTTGGTGAGGTTGATGGACTTCCATTTCATGCGGCTCAATGTGGTGCCTTCCATAGTTCTGGTTACAGGTAGGTAGCCGTGTTGGTCTGGATCGAAGTAAAATAAAAAAATTCCTTCAGTAGCACCTTAAAGACCAACTAAGTTTTTATTTTGGTATGAGCTTTCGTGTGCATGCACACTTCTTCAGATACAGTGAAATGGAAGTTTCCAGGCACTTATGTAGAGAAGGGGTGGGGAGGGGTGGGGATGGGGAGGGGGGATCACTCAGAAGGGTGGTGGAAATGGGTGATTGACTGACTGATAGCTGTTGATGACCGCAAACGACTGCAAATGGTTTTGCATGGAAAAGCAAGGGTTGAGATGGCTGAAGATCGCTTATCATGTATAATGAGATAAGAACCCGATATCTCTGTTCAAACCAGGTCCCTCCATGGTTTTGAGCTTGGTGATAAGTTGCAATTCAGCAACTTCTCTTTCCAGTCTATTTCTGAAATTCTTACTAAATTTGTCTTACTACAAAAGAATTTCAGAAATAGACTGGAAAGAGAAGTTGCTGAATTGCAACTTATCACCAAGCTCAAAACCATGGAGGGACCTGGTTTGAACAGAGATATCGGGTTCTTATCTCATTATACATGATAAGCGATCTTCAGCCATCTCAACCCTTGCTTTTCCATGCAAAACCATTTGCAGTCGTTTGCGGTCATCAACAGCTATCAGTCAGTCAATCACCCATTTCCACCACCCTTCTGAGTGATCCCCCCTCCCCATCCCCACCCCTCCCCACCCCTTCTCTACATAAGTGCCTGGAAACTTCCATTTCACTGTATCTGAAGAAGTGTGCATGCACACGAAAGCTCATACCAAAATAAAAACTTAGTTGGTCTTTAAGGTGCTACTGAAGGAATTTTTTTATTTTACTTCGATCCAGACCAACACGGCTACCTACCTGTATCCCTGAGTATCACTTTGTGTCCTTCCTAAAAGAGGCTCCTGGGAGGCCGGAAGGACATTGCTGGAACAACTCCTGGATTGGGACAACTGGCTAAAATGTTTTAAAATGTTTTAAACGGTTCTAATTTTGATTCCTCTGTTTTGTTTTTGTCAGGTTGATGTTGGTTAAATGTTTAGTTGGAGTTGGCGGTTATTTTTATTTGGGTATAATTGTAAACAGTTTATTACTGTTGTTGTTGTTATTGGTTTGTTTGTTGCTCGTATAGGATATTTTGTTTTTTAATGTTTGATGCTTTGTGGTTTTGTATATGTTGTAAGTCGCCCAGAGTGGCTGGCGAAACCGAGCAAGATAGGTGGGATATAAATTTTGCAATTATTATTGTTATTATTATACCAGGTGCTGGGAACAAAGAGAAGAGCTAAGTTCCCTGCTTATGGTTTTCCCAGCTGCCTGGCTGGCCAGCCACTGTGGGAAGCAGAATGGCCTTTGGGCCTGATCCAGCACAGTCGTAGTTTTGTCCCAATGGACCCTCCATGGTCTAAGGCAGCTACCACTGAATTCCAGCTGCTGTTGGCAAGCAGTGGGAGAGGGCAATACCAGCTGCTTGTGGTTTTTCTGCAGGCATCTGCTTGGCAACTGGGCAAGTGGCAATGGGGTTTTCAGGGGCCCACATCCATGGGGTGATATGCTTCAGAGAACACGTGACACTCCTGTGCGGGTCTTTCTTGTTTTCACTTCTCAGCCCACCATGCTCCCTGCCTTGCAGATAGGTGAGGCCCAGAAGGCGTACGAAGGTGCGCGGCGGACAGCGCAGCAGCTGAAAAGAAAGTGTAAGCAGCTGACGTGTGACTTGGGAGATACACGAGTGTTGATGGAAAGTCAGCAAAGCCGGAACCATGAGCTGGAGAAGAAGCAGAAGAAGTAAGATTTGTGTGTTGGACTGGGGAGTTAGATCTTTTTAAGACTTTCTGAGATCTGCTATTTATTCAGCCCAACACAATTTGAACATACCTGAAGCGGGGCACTGGGGAAGCCAAGGAAACACCCCATTTCCTATGGGCCCTCTTTCAAAGGAAATAGTGTGGCTTTATTTCACCAGGGTTCCCAACCAGTGTCGTGCAGCGGTAAATTAATCAACGCAGTCTTCTTCATAAAGAGAATACAGTGGTACCTCGACTTACGAATGCCTCAACTTCCGAAGGTTTTGACTTCCAAAGTCTGCTAACCCAGAAGTATTTTCGCCGCGCCCGCAGTCTGCGCATGCAGCAAAATAACGCTTTGCGCATGCACAAAATGGATGCTTCGGCATCCGAAGTTTTCGACTTCCAAAGAGCGCTGAGGAACAGATCGCCTTCGTAAGTCGAGGTACCACTGTAAAACTTTACTGAAGAAAATAGGGTTGCCAGACTCAATAGAGGACAGGACTTCTGTGCCTTTAATTGCCCTGCTCGCTTTTGAGTCTGGAAACCTTAAAGAGAAACCAGCAGACCCTTTGCTTGGAAATTAAACAAAGGGTCTGCTGTTTTCTCTTTAAGGTTTCCAGACTCAAAAGAGAGCAGGGCAATTAAAGGCACAGAAGTCCTGTCCTCTATTGAGTCTGGCAACCCTAGAAGAAAATAAAATTGTTCAGAAACAACATAGTTAAAGAACATACACAGAGTGCTCATAGCAGCTACCTGACTCTTCACAGACACACATCTTAGTTCCTGATTTTCTAGAGTCCTGGAGTCACTCTGTTTGCAATAACACAACACACACACTGGCTGAGACACAAACACTGAGGCCCATAGAGAGGCTGGCTACTTTTTAAGGGAGAATGAGTCATCACTCAAGATGAGTCACGAGTCACAGTGACTTAGCAGTTTGCTGTTAACAGCGGTTAGCAGGCTTGAATGATTGTACAGTATAGGCTTACGTAGGCCTTACTGCTTCTGCTCTCCAGAACCTTTGTCTCATGAACTAAGAGCATTAGAAACGTGTTGGACTGAAGAAACAGTATTTTGGGTCATATTAGACAGAGGTGGACAGACTTCAGGCTGGACAGATGTACTTGGACTGGGAGATCTCAAGGTGTGAGTGAAAACCCAATCAGATGTGTGTTGCAACAGCAGCAAAAAAACACAGTAATGCTCTTCTAGGCCTCATCAACTGAGGTCTAATGTCCCTCTCAAGGGAAGTCATAGTCCTGCTCTCTTCTGCCTTGGTCAGACCACACCTGGAATACTGTGTCTGGACGCCACAGTTTAAGAAGGTCCCTTCCAGCTTTACAACTTTCTTATGTTGTGCATTTAGAACAGGATCAGGGTGCCTCTGAGAACATGCTCAGCACAGCCTGCTTTTCAGGAAGGAGCTGGTGATAATAACACATTAAAAACTATTTTGCAGTCAAGGCCATTTCATCAGATTTAACCTGAACAGATTTAGCTTGACATCTAGTTGATTTTTACATGACTTCTCTAGTGGAGGTTTGTTTTCATTGGCTTCTCCTACACCTGGAAGTTTGATTGTTCAGCTGCATTATTTCATTGCTTATTCGCATGGCCAGGCATGGTTGTGACTTCTTTCACAACACAACATTCTATCCAGTGACACACACACACACCCTGAAGTACAACTGTGCTGGGAAGTAGCCAGAGATGAATCCCATTTCTTTCCACCCAAGAAACTGAGCACATCCATCCAGAAACCAATGCTCTCTAGGCTCTCAAGCAGAGATTGTTGCAAGCACTGCAAACAGATGCTTTAACTCAAGGATTGACGGTCTACCACTGACCTTTGACCCCTGCTCCCCACCTCAAGGCCTCCCTGCTTCATCTCTCCTCTGCTTTCACCCTGAGATGTTTCTAGGGTGCTGGGGCCATAGAGCAGGGGCCTCAAATCTCTTCCTGAGCACCCAATGTGTTACTGGGTAGGTAATGAATTTGGATTGTTGTACAGTTTTGGAGAAATAAATGCATTTAAGATGACCTTATCTAGAGGTTATATGGGGGTGGGTAATTAAAAACAAATCAAATTGATTTGGAACAGGATCTGCTAGGAAATTCATTGGGGGGGGGAAACAAATTGAAGAGAAGCTTTTGGGGGTGTGATCTGAGGTGATTATATTTGGGGGAATTTGGACTGGAAATTAGTTGAGTTTCCTCTTGCAAGATTTACACTCTAAATCTGCTTCTATACCTATTAAGTTAGCAGCACATAAACATACGCAGCCAAGGTCAGTCAATGCCCCAAATCTTCTAAGTCAGGCATCCCCAAACTTTGGCCCTCCAGATATTTTAGCCTACAACTCCCATGATCCCTAGCTATCAGGACCAGTGGTCAGGGTTGATGGGAACTGTAGTCCAAAACATCTGGAGGGCCAAAGTTTGGGGATGCCTGTTCTAAGTCCCCAGCAAAGCTTCTACTTTGGCCTCGGCCTGCTGTAGTTGCCACCCAAATCCTGTAGTTGGTTAGATAAAGCCAAAAGCGTTACTACATAAGGTGCTGTGGAAAGGTTTATAGCAGGGGTCCCCAGACTTACTGCGCGGCGGGCCGGTGCCCGCCACGCCGACCGCGCGGTGGGCCGGAGGGTAGGGGAGTGCGCGCGCAGCGGGCCGGAGGGCGGGGGAGTGCGCGCCCGTGCGCATGCGCACACGCACACGGGCGGGGAAAAAATCGCCGAAAATTGCTTGTGCGCATGCGTATGGGCCTCCCCCGACCCGGAAGTGCACCAGAAATGACCTCTTCCGGGTCGGGAGAGGCCCATACGCATGCGCACAAAGGATTTTCGGCGATTTTTTGCCGATTTTTTAGATCGTCGCTGCGCCGCGCGCCGTGAGAGCGGGCGGCGGCAGCGGGCGGCGGGGGTCGTCGCGGGCCGGATTGGAAGGCCGATTGGGCCGCATCCGGCCCGGGGGCCGTAGTTTGGGGACCCCTGGTTTATAGTGTGGTCTAGGAGAGCCAAGGTGATCTAGTGGTTAGAGTGTTAGACTGGGGCCTGGGAGACCCAGGTTCAAATCCCATCTCAGCCATGAAGCTCACTGGGTGACCTTGGGCCTGTATCTGCCTCTCAGCCTAACCTCCCTCACCGGTTTGCTGTGAGGATAAAATGGGGTCGAGGAGGACTATGTACACCACTTTGAACTCCTTGGAGAAAAGGTGGGATATAAATGCTGCTTCTGCTAATAATAATACTCAGAAAGGTGGTGTCTGTGTCTGTGTCTGTGTCTGTGTGTGTATTTGTGTGTTCTTAATCCCACCCAATATATTTCATATTCGTTTTAAAATATATGAAACAAAATTGCAATAGAGCTGGGCTTGCAAGCTGGTCCTGGCTCCAGCAACTCTCCTTAAGGACCCTGAGGCCACGATCGTCCCCTCCAGGTCAAGATTCAGGTGTGGCCATCTATAGCTCTGGCCAAGACCTGGCAGCTCCCAGCCTGCACCTTTGCCCTGCCATGGGACTTCCTGCTGGGAGTGATGGAGGGCCAACTCATGGGACCTTTTGCCTCTCTCAGATTTGACCTGCAGCTGGCGCAGGCCTTGGGAGAATCTGCCTTCGAGAAGAGCCTTCGGGAGAAAGTGTTGCAAGAGAACACCAGCCTTCAGTTTGAGCTGGGGAAGTTGCAGCGGAGCTTAGAGGTAAGGCAGGGCAGGGCAGAAGGAAGAGGAGCAAAGGGCACGAGGGTTCTGTGGTGGGTCTAGATGACCCTTGAGGTCCCCTCCAACTCTACAATCCTATCGTTCTGTGAAATGAGACACAGCAAAATGCACCCAGATATGCATTTGTGGGGCACCTACACAGGTCAGACAGCTGCACAAAACTGTCAGAATCTCAAAGTCTGAATTCGAAAGCCAACCTTCCCAAGTTTTTATTAATTGATTTAATTTCATGAAATTTATATACTACTTGGTTGTAAGAAAAAAGCCTCCAGGCGGTTTGCAAAACAGTAAAACAATAATATCAATAAGGACAGTTCAAAAAACAGCTACAGTGGTACATCTGGATGCGAACGGGATCCGTTCCGGAGCCCCGTACACATCCAGAGCAGTACTCAACCTGAAGCGCTGAATCTGCGCATGCTCGCCGCTTGATTTGGTGCTTCTGCGCATGTGCGTGACGTCATTCGGTGTGTCTGCGCATGTGCAAATCGCCGAACCCAGAAGTAACCCATTCAGTTACTTCCGGGGGTGCCGCGTTCATAACCCGTGTTGTACGCAACCTGCAGCATTCGTATCTAGAGGTATGGCTGTACATAAAACTTTTGAAGAAAAAAATTCAAAAATGGCTTCAGAATTCAGGATCTCAAATTTTTTATTTTGAAATGTTTATTTTTGAGATGCACTTTAAAAAGAAAGCACATCTTTTTTAATTTTTTTAATTAATCTTTATTGAAATTTCAAACAAAATCATACAGTTAAAATGCATACTGTACAAACAATAATTTTTAAACAATAATATATATAAGCAAAACAAACAAATCATACATACTTTTTGCATAAATCTACTAACAAATATCAAAATCATATATTTAAATCACATAAACTGTCTTAAGTTAATGGCTTTTATTATTTTTATATAAATTCATATTCAGCTCGACTTTCACTCGTCATCCTCCCGGGCTAATAAATTTACTTCTTTTTGGACTGCTTTCTTTTAATTATCATCTTGGGATCTCTACAGAATATTTGACGTAAATCCAAGTCTTTTCAAATACTGTAATCTCTGAATTTTTCCCAATTGTATTTAAGCTTTTGAATACTACCCCCTCTGATAGAATTTGCTAATTTGGCCAATTCTATATAACTACAGTAATCACCTTTTCTTGCCATTCCCTAATACTGGGAATTTCTTGTTTTTTCCAATACATGGCAATTAATTTTCTTGCCGCTGCCATTGCATAGAGGAAAACATTTTAGAAATAATTTTCTGATTATTCTGTAATAAATTTATTTCTAATAAGGAAGGTTCATTCCTAAATCCTTTTATTATAATTATTATTATTATTTATCCTCATTAAATCTGCTGTGAATTTGATGAAATTGGAGCCAGCCCATTAAATATTGTTTAATATCTTCATATTTTTTAACTTTAAATTCCCCCTGTTTTCCCCTCTATTAAGTCTCAATTCCCCTCTATTCCCCTCAATTTCCATCTGAATTTAACTTCCTTATTGTAATTATTTCTATTGGTGATAACCATTTTGGAATTTTGGGTTGCAATAAACGCCTATGTTTTTCCCACACTTTCAATAGCGATTTCTTAATAATGTGAGTGTTAAACCCTTTATGTATTTTGACCTTCTTATCTTCCAAACAGTGTGCCAACCGAACTTATTGTCGAATCCCTCTAGGTCTAGTAGTTTCCGGTTTTCTAAGGTAATCCATTCCTTTAACCAGAGGAAACTTGCTGCATCGTGGTATAAATTTAGGTCCGGTAGCGCCAGCCCTCCCCTTTCCTTTGAATAAATTAATAGTTTATATTTTATCCTGGCTGGTTTGTAATTCCAAAGAAATTTTATGAGGTCCTTTTCCCATTGTTTGAAGATGTTCCCAATATTGGCAGCATTTGAAATAGAAAGAGCATTCTGAGCAAGATGTTCATTTTAATAGTTGCAATTCTTCTAATAATGTTAAATTCAATCTGGTCCAAATTTCTAAATCTCTTTTCACCTCTTTCCATATTTTAATATAATTATCTTTCACCAAATTGTTTGTATTATTGGTAATCCAGATTCCCAAATATTTAGATTTATTTACAACCTTCAATCCTGCTTTATCCTGTAATTTCCCGATCTCCTCCTTTGTTAAATTTTTGACGATCATATTCATTTTATTCCTATTTATATCAAACCCTGCCAATTCCCCAAAATCTTTAATTATATCTAACGCCTGTGGAATGCTTTCGATTGGGTCCTCCACTGCGATTATAACATCATCCATGAATGCTTTTACTTTATGGACATCTCTCCCAATTGTGATTCCTTTAACCTATTCCCCTTTTTATTACTTCTGAGGAAATAAATTCATTCCCTAATTTTTTATTCACAAGTAGTCTGCGGTGATTCTTTGTAATATGTGTCTCTTGTAGGCATATTACATGTAGCTTCCTTTTGACCAGCAGGTGTTCCAGTCTGTTTCTCAACTTTACTATTTAGTCCATAAGTAGCAATTTGTCACGGTCCGGTCGGCGGGCGTCAGGACCAGAGGCAAGATGGTGGGGTAGAAGCAGGAACAGGTGCAGGGCTGAGGGTCCAGCCGCAGGCAGTTGCAGGGTCAAGGAGCAAGGCAGAGACGAAGGTCCAAGGAGCAAGAAGCGAGGCGAAGGCTCAAGGAACAAGAAGCAAGGCGAAGGCTCAAGGAACAAGAAGCAAGGCGAAGGTCCACGGAGCAAGGATCAAGACGTCGGCAAGGCAAGGGTCCACGGAGCAAGGATCAAGACGTCGGCAAGGCAAGGGTCCATGGAGCAAGGATCAAGACGTCGGCAAGGCAAGGGTCCACGGAGCAAGGATCAAGACGTCGGCAAGGCAAGGGTCCACGGAGCAAGGATCAAGATGTCGGCAAGGCAAGGGTCCACGGAGCAAGGATCAAGACGTCGGCAAGGCAAGGGTCCATGGAGCAAGAATCAAGGCGTCGGCAAGGCAAGGGTCCAAGGAGCAAGAATCAAGGCGTCGGCAAGGCAAGGGTCCAAGGAGCAAGAATCAAGGCATCGGCAAGGCAAGGGTCCACGGAGCAAGGATCAAGATGTCGGCAAGGCAAGGGTCCACGGAGCAAGGATCAAGACGTCGGCAAGGCAAGGGTCCACGGAGCAAGGATCAAGGCGTCGGCAAGGCAAGGGTCCAAGGAGCAAGAATCAAGGCGTCGGCAAGGCAAGGGTCCAAGGAGCAAGAATCAAGGCGTCGGCAAGGCAAGGGTCCATGGAGCAAGGAGCAGGAGGCCAGATGCAACCAGGCAGGGAAAGTGTTGCTGTGGCAAAGAGCTGAAGGGAAATGCTGGGCTTTTATCCCTCCCAGCTCCTGCCACCAGGTGCAGTGAGATAACAAGTGGCCTCACCTGAGAGACTACTCCTTGCCTCTCCAGCACAAGCTGAGGTCTTCACCTGTGTGGCCACGCCTTGCTTCTCCAGCACAAGCTGAGGCAGGCCCCAGTCCTGCAAAGCACTACAGGCCCCAGAGCCTGACTCCTGCCAATACTCCTGACTCAATTCTTAATTCCATTTTTAATTTATTCTTCCTTTAAGTATATTTTATACCGTTATCTTCTCTTTGTTTTTTCCTTAATTTCAGCAAAATACAGCAAAATTTACTAACAGTTCAATTTACCAATGAAAAACTCAAAAAATAAAACGAAAAGAGAAAAAAAGAAAAAGGAAAGAAAAAAAGAAAAAAAGAAAAAGGGGGGAAACAAATAGAAAAGTATTACATTATAAAATTATATCCAATCACAACATCAGTTAAAATCACATTATCTATATCCGGTCGACAAAGAGCAGTTAAATCATCAATTTCCTTACTGTTCCTCCTAAATCAACTTAATCCTCCTCACTATCTGACTTATCATTATTCCCTTTTTTCTCAACCCCCACCCCCTAGTTTTTTTTCATATTTTCTCCAGAACTTTTTTACTTCAAACTCTGAGGTTAGTTTTCTCCAGTTTTGCTTATAAGTAAAGGAGATCCCTTCTGGGAATTCCCATTTATAGAAGATGTTGTTCCTCTGCAGTGCCTCAGCTAACAGTTTATAGTTGGATCTTTTTCTCAAAAGTCTTGGCGGGATCTCTCTCATTATCACGATTTCTTTGTCTTCTATTTTCAGCTTCTGTTTCTTCTTTTGTTGCATTATTCTGTCTCTTAATATTCTAGAATTTAAAAAGACTTGGCCAGTTGCCAGATCTTGCTTGTTTTGATTTCAATCTAAATGCTTTATCTTCTTGTAATTCCATCCATTCTGCCAATCCTTTGATAAAGAAAGTTTCCACATTTTCCTCTGGGTTCTCCTTCAATCCTCTGAATCTCAATGTCAAATCGTTCTGCCTAAGTTCTTGCATCGCGAGAGCATCCCAAATAGATTCTTGCATGTCCTTTAATTTTTGTATTTCTTCTTTTGTTCTCTCTTGGTTTTTCTTACATTCCCTGCAGTCCTCTGTGTTCTTCTTCACCACTTCTTCCTGCTTAGTTATTTTAATTGTCAAGTCCTGGGTAACTTTTCCATCTCTCTGTTTTTTCCTTGTAGCTCTTCCTGTTGTTTATTTAAGTCCACTATTGCTTTAGAATTCTGTTCAATCATTTTCAGATTCTCTTCAATCTTATTTCTCATCTTATCCAATTTTTCATTCAGAGAGTCCATTTTCTCGTTAATCTCTGTTTTCATTCCTAAAATCAATTCTCTAATATCCATGGGTTCTGTTTCTGCAGTTGATTGGCGTCTCTGGATGCCTGTTGCCATAAGGGTAGTTTGGTTTTTCAGTCTTTTATCCATTGCTCTCTATTCCAAATTTATTTTACAATTTAGACAATTTAGTGGATGTCCTTATTTTGAGTTTTGTCTAAGATGGTTAAGTCTCTGGGGGGGGGGGGGAGAGATTTTCCTTCCTAAGTAGACATTTTCCTGGAGGGTGCTTATGGAAAAGTATTTTCCAGAGGAGTGTTGGGTGTAGTTTATCTTCCTCTATCTAGTTTAGTCAGCTGTTTGTTTTACCTGGTTTTGACAATTTTTTATTAGTCCACTAGGTGTCGTAATTCCTTCCTTTGTTCTTCCTTTTATACCTATCTTTCTTCATTTTTTCCTCCCCTCTCCTTCCTCCTTCTTGTGGCTATCGCTTCCGGTTTGTGCTGATTCAGCAATTTCTTGCCGCCATTGCCAGCCTTTATTCCCCCTGCACTTCACTCCTATATTGTGTGCCCGAAGATTTAATTCCTTTCTTTATGTGTCCATATCAAGCGCAAGCTTTCTCCAATTCCCCTCCTTCTCTTTCGTATGATTTACAGTATTTTCTCTCTCTACTTATCCGGACCTATCTCTCTGCCTCTTTGTCCTCCATGTCTCTTTTAATGTTCAACTGTTAAAATTCCAGACTCCTTTACCTCTTTGTATCAAAACTTAGAAAGATTGTATCGGCAAGCAGCCACCCTGTTCCTCTCTCCCCCTTCTCTTTTCTCTCTTTTTACTTTGTTGCAGCTCTCCGCCTCGTCCTTTCCCCTCCCTAATTGAGGGTACCTCCAGACTAGGCACTTTGAGGGGGGTGGGGTGGGGGCTCCCAAAAGAAAGCACATCTTGCCTGGCTTCTGATTTTGAATCCTGTCAGCACCAAGAAATGGTACCTGTATTCTTTTCCAAGACCTTTTTCAAGGTATCTGAAATTGTTTAACTTTCCTGCCTTATGGATGCTGCATTTTAATGTTTTATTGATATTGTAAGTTGCCCAGAGAATGTTCTTGCCTGATGGCACTTGTATATAGATGGCAAATAAATAAATGATCCAGTTGACTAAACTGTGGATGTTTCGATTTCCCCCCTTGTTTTCTATGAACCCCCCACCTTAACGCCCCCGCTGCCCCCAGCAAAAAGAATTGGACAATGCCAGCCTCAACCAGCGGCTTGTGCTGTTGAGCAGCCAGGTGCAGGAGCTCAGCACCCCCAAGGACCTGGATGCCAATGCGGTGGCTGCCCTCCGGAAGAAACTTTGGGACCTGGAGTCAAGAGCCTCTGAGCAGCAGAAGGAGCTCGGCTCCCAAGCAAGCACCATTGAACAGCTGGAACAGGTAAGGTGGCCTCCTGAGGATGGGTGCTGAGTGATTTGGCTTTCATCCGCGCTTCGGGTGCAGCCTTGCCCTCCCTCTGTTCCAAGAGCACCAGCTAGGAAGTACTGAGTTAGGCAAAAGAGCTTGGGAAGAAGAGGACCCTGCAAAGCTCTCTTCTCCACAGCCCTCAGTCTCCCCACCCCCACCCCGCTATCTAGAGTCAACAGGACTGACCTTAATTACAGGGTTATTTTAAGGAGCACAGAAAGGTGACACGCACACCCCCGCCATGGACTTCAAGATGGAGAAAATAAGGCGAGGAAGTAGCAGAAAGGGGGGGAAGAGGGTGCCTTCAGTGATGTTTGACTCCACCCACTACAGATCAGTGGCTCCCAACAAATTTTCCATAAGTGAATGTGGCCCTCAACAAGTCACCCTCCCCAACTGAAGGTGCTTGTGTTAGTGTTCAAAACCCCGAACGTCTCAGGTCCCAAATATCTGAAAGACCCCTCTCCTTCCCTTGAGTGCTCAGGTAACCCTGCCCCCCAGGAGCTCACAGTGAAGGGTGGATAATTTTTCATCTTCATATTGTCCTGGTGCTGCCTTTCAGCTTCACCTGAGACTCGAACTGGCAATTGAGAGGACGAAACAGCTTCACCAGAAGGAGCTGGAGGACAAGGAGGAAGAGCTGGAGGATGTCCGGCAGTCCTGCCAGAAAAGGGTATGGCATGGGGAGGCAGCCACCTTGGTCCTTGTATGTCCTTAGTCTTGCAGATTTCTGTAACTCTGGGCACTCCAGCAGACAGAGCATTTCACGTAGGAAGCAGCTGTGGTGAATAATGGCCAAGTACCTATGTGTGGCATGGAGAAAGTGCTGGACAGAGAGAAGTTAGAATCATAGAATCATAGATGTCAGAGGTTGTTGCGGCTACTCTAGAGTAACGACTCTCCACATGCTTGTCTTTTAACAGTCTTTATTGGTGCACTCTATTTACAGTGAAACGGGGTGTTGGAAACATGTCTGCTCATTCCGATCCAGAATCCGGCACTGCCGCCCCCTGCGCGACTTTCCCCAACATAAGAGTCGTGGCACAGTGAATCTCCTCCCCTTTCTCCTCCATCGTAATTACGGAACCGGGGGAAAAGGTCTACGCTCCGTGCTTTCCCTTTCTCCCCTTTCCCCTCCTCTCTCTTCCCGCTTGTGGAGCAGGGGCTCTCCCATGCTGCTAGAGACCTGCACTCTCTCTCCATTTCCTGACTAGCCTCTTCAGAGCCCGCGCTTCCATAGCTACTTGGGGAGGAGCTGCTTCTGATGAGAGGGGGAGGTTCTCTATACTCTCTTCCCCTTACAATAGAGTTGGAAGAGACCACAAGGGCCATCCAGTCCAACCCCCTGCCAAGCAGGAAACACCATCAAAGCATTCCTGACAGATGGCTGTCAAGCCTCTGTTTAAAGACCTCCAAAGAAGGAGACTCCACCACACTCCTTGGCAGCAAATTCCACTGTCGAACAGCTCTTACTGTCAGGAAGTTCTACCTAATTTTTAGGTGGAATCTTCTTTCTTGTAGTTTGAATCCATTGCTCCTTGTCCGTTTCTCTGGAGCAGCAGAAAACAACCTTTCTCCCTCCTCTCTATATCACATCCTTTTCTATATTTGAACATGGCTGTGCTTGTATTAAGAAGACTATGTATGCAACTTGTAAGTTTCAGCCCAGCAGGGCTTCAATGGATTCAAGTTACAAGAAAGGAGATTCTGACTAAACATTCTGACGTTAAGAGCTGTTTGACAGTGGAATGGGCAAAGGAAGTTTTTAAGCAGAGGCTGGATGGCCAACTGTCTGGGATGCTTTCACTGAGTTCCTGCATTTCAGGGGGGTGGGTTAGATTACAACTCTACAATTCTATGATTCTAAGTGAGTGGCTATCATATCACCCCTTAACCTTCTCTTCTCCAGGCTAAACATACCCAGCTCCCTAAGCCGTTCCTCATAAGGCATCGTTTCCAGGCCTTTGACCATTTTGGTTGCTCTCTTCTGGACACATTCCAGCTTGTCAGTATCCTTCTTGAACTGTGATGCCCAGAACTGGACACAGTACTCCAGGTGAGGTCTGACCAGAGCAGAATACAGCCCAGAATTGCATTGGCTTTTTAAGCTGCTACATCACATTGTTGACTCATGTCAAGTTTGTGGTCTACCAAGACTCCTAGATCCTTTTCCCATGTACTGCTCTCAAGCCAGGTGTCACCCATCCTGTATTTACGCCTTTCATTTTTTTGGGCCCGAGTGTAGTACTTTATATTTCTCCCTGTTAAAATTCATTTTGTTTGCTTTGGCCCAGTTGTCTAATCTGTTAAAGTCATTTTGAAGTGTGATCCTATCCTCTGGGGTATTAGCCACCCCTCCCAATTTGGTGTCATCTGCAAACTTGCTCAGGATACTCTCAAGCCCATCATCCAAGTCATTGATAAAGATGTTGAATAAGACGAGGGCCGGCCCTACGGCCAGGCTGGGTGGCGCAGGGCGCCTGCCCGCCCGCCTGCTGCGGAGCTGCGCTCGCCCACCCGCCGCACTGGGAAACGGGGCAGGGCAGGGAACCCCGAGGGATCCGGTGCACCACAGCACCAGGGCGCCAAATATACTTAAGTCGGCCCTGAATAAGACTGGGCCCAAGACAGATCCCTGTGGCACCCCACTAGTCACTTCTCTCCAGGATGAAGAGGAGCCATTGATGAGCACCCTTTGGGTTCGGTCAGTCAGTCAGTTACAAATCCACTGAATGGTAGCATTGTCTAGCCCGCATTTTACCAGCTTCTTTACAAGAATATCATGGGGCACCTTGTCAAATGCCTTGCTGAAATCAAGATAGGCTGTATCCACAGCGTTCCCTTCATCTACCAGGCTTGGAATTCTGTCAAAAAATGAGATCAGATTAGTCTGACATGACTTATTTTTCAGAAACCCATGCTGACTTTTAGTGATCACAGCGTTCCTTTCTAGGTGCTCACAGACCATTTGCTTAATGATCTGCTCTAGAATCTTTCCTGGTATTGATGTCAGGCTGACTGGGCGGTAATTGTTTGGGTCCTCTCTTTCCCCCTTTTTGAAAATAGGGACAACATTTGCCCTCCTCCAGTCTGCTGGGACTTTGCCTGTTCTCCAGGAATTTTCAAAGATTATTGCCAGTGGTTCTGAAATCACCTCTGCCAGTTCTTTTAATACTCTTGGATGTAGTTCATCTGGCCCTGGAGACTTGAATACATCTAAACTAACCAAGTATTCTTGTACTACCTCCTTACTTATTCTGGGCTGTGTTTCCTCTGCTGAATCATCTGCTCCATATTCTTCAGGTCGGGCATTGTTTTCTTTTTTGGAGAAGACTGAGGCAAAGAAGGCATTGAGGAGTTCTGCCCTTTCTCTGTCCCCTGTTTGCATTTCACCATCTTCTCCTCTAAGTGACCCCACTGTTTCCTTGTTCTTCCTTTTGCTACGAACATACCCATAAAAGCCCTTCTTCTCCCTGTCTCATAATACTCAAATCTCAGGGACATCCAATGAAGCTGAATGTTAAAAGATTTAGGACAGACAAAAGAAAGGACTTCTTCACGCAGCACATATTCAACTATGTAACTCTCTTCCTCAGGAAGAAGTGGGATGGCTTTAAAAGAGGATTAGACAAATTCATGGAGGAGAAGGCTATCAATGACTAGCAGGCATACTGGCAAAACTCTGCCGCCAGAGCTGGTCCCAGTAATGCTTATGAATCCCAGTTGCCACCGGAGGGAAGAGGGCTCTTGCGCTCAGGTCTTGTTTGATGGGTGCTGTGCTGGATGAGCTGTTGACCTGGCCCAACAGACTCTTCTGATGTTCTTGTGTTCAGCTGATTTGTCCCATGGACCATTCTGTCTTGTCGGATACAGAATGCGGAGCACAGTGGACACTGGAGCTTGACCGCTGTCATTGGAAGGCAGATCTCATTGATATATAGGTGGGATTAGTTCTGCTTCTATAAATTAGAGATAATTGTGGCTCATTATATATATGCTTTCTGGTCCCACTGAGTAAAAGCAAGACTGGATTGAAATTAATTTCTTTTTAATTAACTATATAATTGTTTCTGCCTATGATGCTTCAGAGGCACTTAAAAAAATATTAGGCAAAGCTTGTTTTCAAAATTATGGTGATATATTAGAAAGCTGAATCTAACATGTAATGTGAAGGTCTGCTGCTTGGTATGCATGGGTCTTCATGGAGTTCCATTTCCTTGCGCTGCTGTTGATCTTTTCACAGAAAAGAGAGATATTATTTTAAAGAACTACAAATAAATCATGATATGGGTGAGTGGTATGGGCTGTAATTAAGAGATAAAATGATGGGCATCAGATCGTGGCCCTGATCTTGAAGCTGTTGGTTTTAATGACACCTTTGATGGTTGTCTCTGCAACTGCCCACTTGTTGGGACTTTAGTCTTATTTTAAATGCATCTGTTGTTTTGTGTTTTAAAATGTTTTAAATTATCTTATATGAAAATCACATTGAGGTGTTGGTTTAGAATATGATAATTAAAGATAATGATGACAACAACATCATCAACAACAACATGCAAGGAATCCCAAATTAACCCAGAAACCTTAAGAGGATAGTTTCAATTCTTATAAGCAATGCTTTCAATCCAACCAATCAACAAGGGTCAAGCTGTATTTGTTTTTCTTTCTTGGGTCAGTTTTCCCCAGTCAGGAGCTGCCTTTGAAACATAAAACAAAGAGCAATTAAAGACAAAAATACCACCAGTGCAGTTTCTGGACATAAGGAAAGTTGTTCTGGTGAAGAAAGGATGGCATTAGGAATGGCCGCTGCAGGCTGCTGCTATTCGCTGGCTCCCCCCTGTTCCGCTCAGTGCATTCAGACATCGCTCTCTTCCTTGGCCTCTTTTACAGCTGCGTCAGCTGGAGATGCAGTGTGAGCAGGAGTGCGAAGAGAAGCAGGCAATTCTCTGTGAGAAGCGAGACCTGGAAGGGCTGATTGCCACACTCTGTGAGCAGGTAAGGGAACGGCAATCTGTCCGTGACTTGGAAGGATGTCACAGTCAGGGCCTGAGGAAACACCAGCAGTGGAACAGGTGCCTTGTCTCTACCTCACCATCTTCTTTCCTGGAGCCACACGCAGGGCGGCAAGGGGGTCGCTTGGAGGAGCACAGCCTCCCATGCCTTCCTTTCCCCCTACAGAATAAAATAAATGTGTAAGCCAAGGCAGTAGCACACAGGCAATTGTCACCACACAATCTAAACAGTGCAGAATCGCAAAGCCTTTTAAATACCAAAGAGCTCCACAATGTCTAGAATCGATCTCATGCTCACAAGCTGATGGGAAACCAGCTGATTGTGCAATTTCAGGGTGTAGAAGGGAACTCACATAACTGAATGCCCTTCCTTAACTAAAAATTTAAAAAATCACAATCCTTGCCTATAGAAAATGAGCATGTCAGGGCAAATGTGGACCTGACCACTTTGCCCCTGAGACGTTAGCTTTCTCTGTGCAAGAATTTGTGTTTTGGGCAGTGCAATGCTATGAGCATCCTGCTCAGAAGTAAATCCCAGTGAGTTCATTGAAGCTTACTTCCAGGTAAGCATATAAGAGGATATCCTAACTCTATGTTACATACCCTTATCATGGCAAGCCACCCAGAGTGGCTGGGGCAATTCAGTCAAATGGGTGGGGTACAAATAATAAAATTATTATTATTATTAGGTTGAGCCAGGCCCTCATAAAATACTCAAAATATCCTCACCTTCTGACATATGTGCTGATGAGATTATCATCCATAAGTCTAAGCCTCATTATCTGAACCCAATTTCTCTCATCGTTCTTCTCCAACTTAAAAATAAAAATAAAAATCTTTCCAAGTTTGAAACCTCTAACAAGCCTACTCTAAGAGTTCTTGGACCATATCTGTTTGGGGTTTATTTGGAAGAGGAGCCGCATGTCTCTTTCACAATAGAACAGGATGGCGCACAACTCCCACCCATAGCTGCCAAGTCCGGGTCGTAAAGATCCGGGATCGGCAGCGCGCACATGACTGGAAGTTGCAACTTCCGGTGGCGCTTCGCCCTTCGATGGGCACCAGAAAATAGCGGCGCCAGCGCCAGAAGTCGCTTCCGCGCATGACCGGAAACACGTAAAAGCGACTTCCGGCGCCGCCATTTTCTGATGCCCATAGAAGGGCGAAGCGGCACCAGAAAAATGGCCGCCGGGCAGAAGCCAATTTAAGGGACAATACCGGGATTTTTCACCAAACAGGAGACTGCCGGGAAACGGTAAGAAAAAAGGGGTTTTCCCGGCGGATACGGGATACTTGGCAGCTATGCTTCCACCTGGGAACTTTCTGGATGCTTCCTTTCTGCTTCCTGGGACGGGTGCAGTGCCAGATTTACGCATAAGCTAAACAAGCTATAGCTTAGGGCCCCCCCCAAAAAAAAATTAAAGGAAAAAAAACCTGGATGTACATTTCCAAAATATAAGATAAAAAACAAATAAAACCTACATACAGCAACCGTGTTTTGTGTTGTGTAGGCTCCTATGAATTACCTTATTCAACACAAAAACAGGAATTTGCTTGCAAGAAGTGGAATTAATACCTTTGCTAATTTGTTAGTTTTAACTTCTTTGAGTCTGGCTGTGGTGTGTGGAGGGGGAGAAGGAGCTAAATTTAAGGTGCTTATATTTAATAACAAGATATTGGTGTGTTTTTTTAAAGGGTGCCTCACTGAAACAGATCTCAAAAGCAAACTGGCATTTTCAAAAATCAGAACTGCAGATTTGTGGAGTAACTCTCTTCAATTTCCAGGTTCTTGCTTTGAACCTACTGGCCCATTGAAGCTGAGAAAGGCAGCCCCTGTGGCCTACACAGGGTGTCCTACAGGGTGTCCCAAGGGTGTCCCACAGTGTTCTGTGGCCTCTGCTCTGTGCTCATGGCTCCTGAGGGCCGCTGGAGGCGGGCAGGCAGGCAAGAGATCGCTGCTGCCGCTGGAGCCACCGCCTCCCTCTGACCTCCACCACTTGTGATCCATTGGCTGTTTCTGCTAGCAGAAGGAAAGAGCTGCCAATTTCGCCATTGCTTGAAATGCTGCAGAAGAGAGTGATGTTTGCAGCCACTCTCCCAAACCCTTGTTTGTTAGCGAGACACAAGGTTGGAGATGGCAGAGGCAAACACGGAGGTCTGAAAGCAGCAGCAGTGGCATCAGTTGACTAAATTTGTAGTTGGAGCACGGAATTAATTGATTGTGTCAGATGCATTCTGTGATAAGACCAGCGGAGCATCACAGTGACTGAGGAAGAGAGAGTCCGAGGGGCCTAAGTGGGGAAAGTAGAAGCCATCTTTTGCCCAAACGTTCACAAGCCACAACCCATCTGTCAGAAAAGTGGGGAAGGTCACCGGCAGTGCTGGTTTGTTCTGTGGCAAGGGGACTGTTGCATGGGGGCCCTGCTGGCAGGAATGAGTTCCCCAATCTGATTCCTTCAGATGTTTTGGAATGCAACTCCCACCAGCCTCCACATCATCTGATTGGGGCTGATGGGAGTTGTAGTCCAGAGCATCTGAAGGGTTTCAGGTTGGGGAATGCTGGCATTCCAGCATCAAGCCTCCTGAGTTTTCAGCACCAGGTAGAAACCATGATCTTTGTTTTTCTCTCTCAGAGGAATGCTACCATCTCAGCTGCTGCTCAGCTTCTCTGTCTGCCCTTATGCATCATATAAATAAATAAATATATTTTACATAACAAATTTATTTGGAGAAGTGGCAGGCTTTAAATTGAATCCCTCTAGAGTTGGACACGACTAAACAACAACAAAAGATGAAACTGTTGATCAAAAATGTAACAGTGCAGTAAAAGGAAGAATTGGAAAATACATCTGGCCTCAAGATCTATCATAAAGCAAACTACCTTGGCATCCGGATCACTCCAAAAAACACCAACTTGTTTCAGGATAATTATATGAAAGTTTGGAAATAGATCAAAAGTAACCTCGAGATCTGAAGTAGGCTAAACCTCTCATTTTTAGGAAAGATTTCCAGCATCAAAATGACCGTGCTTCCCAAACTACTTTTTTATTCCAAATAATTCTGATATTGGGTGGAACAGGCTGCCTCAAAATCTGGCAAAAAGATATTTCCAATTTTTTATGGCAGGGAAAAAGACATAGAATTAAATATCAATTTTTAATCGATATAAAGGAAAGAGGAGGCTTTTCCCTGCCAGATTTAAAATTATATTATGAGGCAGCCTGTTTCACCTGGATAAAGGAATGGTGCATGCTTCAAGATCCCGACCTCTTAGACTTAGAAGGGTACGACAACAGTTACAGATGGCATGCATACCTGTGGTATGGGAAAGTAAAAATTCACAAGAACTTCTTGAATCACATTGTTAGAAAATCCCTGTATATGGTCTGGGAGAAATATAAAGAGGGGCACATCTAGGAAACTGTTGTAGGCAACCCAAAACACCCCAAAATAAGCAAAATACCTACATTCCCCCCCTCAAATAACAAATAGATAAAATGAAAGCAGGCAACAGCCCCCAAAACGAAGCCACCCCCCAACCAAGCAAGAAAAAAAAGGAAACCTTTCATTTTAAGAAAAGCTGGGTGGGGTGGTGGAAGTGGCCTTGGCAAGTGCCCAGGGCTCCCCTCTTCACAAAGTTTGCATATGCTAATTTATACTTATGGGTGCAAAGGGCATGAGATTTGGGGCTTGGTGCTAGTTGCCCACCCTAAGCCTGCCCCTGCTTTCTCTTCCCATCCCATTTCCAGATTGGCCATCGAGATTTTGATGTGGAGAAGCGACTCCGGCGTGACCTGAAGAGGACTCATGCTCTGCTGGCTGACATGCAGCTCCTGCTGGAGACCTCAGGGGCAGATCCAGGGCTGTCTGGGGGCAGGGAGGAGCTGGAGAAGCTTCGTGGCAAGGTGAGAAGCTGGGTGGATTATTTATTTATTTATTGAATTTACATACTGCCCTATACATGAGTCTGACCAAACTGTGGGAGGCAGTGCAAGACAGGAGTGCCTGGTGTGCTCTGGTCCATGGGGTCACGAAGAGTCGGACACGACTAAACGACCAAATAACAACAACAACCAAGAGGTCTCAGGGTGGTTCACAAATCAGATCACAATATATAAAATAAAAATAAAAACAATAATAACCCAATAATAGAATTAAAAGAATTAATCTACACCCCCAACCCATTCTTTCTTTCTTTTTAAAAGTGCCTTCAGTATAGACCGGCATCTTTCACAGGAAGCATTTAGATTTTAATTAAGGCAATTGGTTAAACAGATGGTTTCTGTCTTTAATTCCTTGGACCACACTAATTCGTCTCTCCTCTGTGTGTCTGCTTCTGCCTTTCTACTGCTTGCAGTCACCAAGCTGCTCTTTCAGCATCTGTTGTTGGAGGGGAAAAGGGATCCTGGAGGGGCCTGGTGTTGTAGAAAAGTTTGGCATGTGATGATAAAGTAAAGACTAGCTGCAGGTGTTGATGAGGGCACAATGACTTTATTCAGGTAATGTAAGTGCTGTACTTTGTAAATATCCAAACAATAATGTTTGTGTGGAAGGCTCCTCAGCCAGCAATCCGGGCGCAATAGATCAGAGGCGTGTGAGAATGGGATTGGCAGGTGGTATGTGGGGAGAAGGGGTGATGGAGACTGCTCACAGCTCCTCTGAATCAGTCCTGCAAAGCACATCCCTACACCTGACAGAAGAATTGCATGGGAGGGTAATGGCAATTTAGTGACACCAGTCTTCCAGAGCCATTAAATCAATAATCCGCTTTGCTTATTTCCATTCTGGAGACGTAGGCAATTACAGCTAGCACACATCTATAATTAGGATAATAATTCTGGGTAAATAGCATCTGTGAACTGCAGCTGTTTCTACCTGGCTTGATGGGAGGAGGCAGCAGGAGGAAATAGATGGTCAAACCTTTTCTGGGCTGGTGCCCTTGACTGTGTGTTTGCAGCAAATGCTGTCCTCACAGCCAGTCTCCACTTGGCATGCCATTACATGCAGGAAAGTCCAGGTGTCTGGCTCCTTTGCAGAAAAGCAGGGTTAGGAGGGATGGTTAACAATGGAGAAAAATGTTGGGAGGAGGGAATCTAAACCGTTTCTCTGCCTTCTGAGTTTCCTGATAAAACTCTTTCCCCAAACTCAGCTGCAGGCATATATTTGAAAGTGGGAACTAAAAACCTGACCTGCTATGAGATATATTCTCCCCATTCTGAAAATACTGTGAGGGTGGCAAGCATTGCCAAAATCTCACAGGTGTGGGTGAGTTTTCTCAATCCATGTATTTTGCTGTTTTTATGTCGCTATTTGATAAAACTAGAATACTGACTTCTATTCATACATGCATCTGTATTGGACTACAGCATGGATTTTAACCTCATTGCTTTCTTGGTGGTTTGGATACTGAAGCTGTGGTTGCTAGACTTCCTCCTTTGCACCCCACCATGCAAAATAATCTCTACATTTAATATATGGTGGAGGAAGGGGTTGCGGTGGGGGCGGCATAGCTGCCAAGTCTCCCGTATTCCCCGGGAAATCCCCGTTTTCCCAGCTGTTCCTAGCTGAAAAAACGGATTTTTTTGTTTTTTCCCGGTTTATTCTGGCGCGACGGCCATTTTGGAACTGGGCGGAGCATGCTCAGAAGCGACTTTTGATGCTGCTCTGCCCAGTTCCAAAATGGCTACAGTGCGACTTCTGGCGTGGCGGCCATTTTGGAACTGGGCAAAGCAGCATCAAAAGTCACTTCTGAGCATGCTCCGCTCAGTTCCAAAATGGCGGCAGCGCTACTTCTGGTCTGCTACTTCAACCCGGTCCCTTATTTCTCCGACAGCAACTTGGCAGGTATGGGGGGCGGTCCGCTCCAGATGTCATCCCTGAGGGGGGTGACATCGCCCACCCCCTGGGACACTCACCTCGCCCCGCCCTCGAGTGGCTAGTCCTACCCGCGGGTGCACAGCATGTGTGCCGCTCTGGGGGCCAGAGCAGCTAGCTCTGCCTCTGTTTCCCATAATAGATGACTGGAGGTATTAGTCTTCTTCCCACAAGCCTTTAATCAAGGGGATGGAAGAAATCCTTAATTCTTAAGAAGTCCAAGAAAGGAGAGAGAGAAAAGGTTTTCTCCCAACACTGTTACTTGTGGATATCTGATGAAGCTGAATGTTGAAAGATTCACTGGATCCTTCCTGAATCATCTGCAGCTCTGGCTTAAATATTTTGCACGGTGGAACTGTATATCAACAAATGCAAACGCAAAACATCAGCAGAGCCCGTCATAGAGACCCTCTGGTCCCTTCCCACTGCACAGTTCTATAATTCTCTGAAAGGGTTTCCCCCATTTCCCTAGGATGAAGAGCATTGTTCTTCACTGCTGCCTTTGCCAGCATTTGGCAGCTTCCCGCATCTGACATGATGGCTTTCACTTTTAATCTGGCCTGAGGAGAATTTTCCACTCTGTTTTTTTCTGGGTGTTAATGCCACATTTAAAAATTAATCCCCACTGGTCTGCTGGGCTCTTCTTTGGCACCAAAGACAGATGATGTTCATTGACTTTCATTTTCCCTTCATCTCATTGGGGCTTAATTGGGCAATCTGTTATGATTTGACAAAGGCTTTTACGAAACACTGCTTGCTTTTTTTAACCCCCCCCCCCCCAAAAAAGAGTTTTTCCTGCAACATCGACCTTTCTGGGAGCTGTTACCAAAACCTGATGAATCAAGGAGAATAAAACAGGCTTTTTCTTACCCGTGTCAAAGACTCAGTTTGGCCCACACAGCCCATGTGTGTTTGCACACTCACACCTCAAGGCATAAAAGTCAGCAATATATTATTTGAATACAAAGTTTTATTTTTTATATACTATTTGTATTGATTCCTTACATTTTCTTTCAGCCCCTTCCTCTTATGTTAGGAAGGCAGGCATGGCAATATGCACTGAGGCAACCAGCAATGCGGGAACAAAGAAGTAAATAACCATGTTACCTATAATTCCTTATACTGGGGGAACACTTGCAGTGTGTAACAACTTTTAAGGATTTTTAAAATAATAATAATAATAATAATAATAATAATAATAATAATAATAATACATACACACACAAACCCTTTAACTAATGTCTGAAAGATAATTGCTAATTTCCCGATCACCCTAGATATGCAACAGAACCTTAGGAAAACTGGATAAGTTAGGCAAAAGACAGCCAGGTATTTTAAAGTGATTGTTAAATTCATCATACACCCAAGTAATAAATATTACAGTATTTTCTGGTGTATAAGATGACTTTTTAACCCAGGAAAATCTTCCCAAAAGTCGGGGGTCGTCTTATATGCCGGGTATAACCAGACTGGAGAATCTGCAGTTGCCGCATACGGTGGGGGGAGTTCAAAAACGGCCCTGGCCGCATCCCCACGGAATGCGGTGACCGTATGAAAGCAGCAAGGGTGCCGCTGTACAAGTATGGTAAATCCACTCACCAGGAGCGGTGCTGTGCCCACGGAGGCAGTTTATCCGGCCATGAGCCTCCCGGTCACCGAGCCACCTGCTTGGCAAGTCCCTGCAGTGCGGGCGGGGACTTGCTGAGTGTTGCCGAAAATGGCATCTGCGCATGCGCAGAAGGGATTTCCAGCGTCTCGGCATGCCCAGACGCTGGAAATCGCTTTTGCGTATGTCCAGGCATACACAGAAGTGATTTCTGTTGCTGCGCTGCCCATGCCCAGAAGCTGGAAATCGCTTCTGCACATGTCCAAGCAGAAGCCATTTCCGGCGCCCAAGAAATGGGCAGCGCAGCACTGGGAATCGCTTCTGCGTAGTCTTATATGGCGAGTATATCCCAAACTTTGAGGAGGAATTAAAGAACCTTTTAATGAGCATGAAAGATGAGAGCGCAAAATATGGTCTGAAGCTCAACATCAAAAAAACCAAGATCATGGCCACTGGTCCCATCACCTCCTGGCAAATAGAAGGGGAAGAAATGGAGGCAGTGAGAGATTTTACTTTCTTGGGCTCCTTGATCACTGCAGATGGTGACAGCAGTCACGAAATTAAAAGACGCCTGCTTCTTGGGAGAAAAGCAATGACAAACCTAGACAGCATCTTAAAAAGCAGAGACATCACCTTGCCCACAAAGGTCCATATAGTTAAAGCTATGGTTTCCCCAGTAGTGATGTATGGAAATCAGCCCTGAGAGCTCACTGGAAGGACAGATCGTGAAGCTGAGGCTCCAATACTTTGGCCACCTCATGAGAAGAGAAGACTCCCTGGAAAAGACCCTGATGTTGGGAAAGATTGAGGGCACTAGGAGAAGGGGACGACAGAGGACGAGATGGTTGGACAGTGTTCTCGAAGCTATGAACATGAGTTTGACCAAACTGCGGGAGGCAGTGCAAGACAGGAGTGCCTGGCGTGCTCTGGTCCAGGGGGTCACGAAGAGTCGGGCACGACTAAACGACTAAACAACAACAACATCCCCAACTCTATATTTTAACTGGAAAAGTGGGGGGGGGTCATCTTATATGCCCAGTCGTCTTGTACGCCGGAAAATACAGTATATGCAAGCATTTCATTCCATTCAGAACTTGGAATGCGTTTCAAATAATTAAGGCCGGTTGTTTCATTGAGCTACACACAGGAAAGTAAGGGGGGGTGAACAATTTTCCTGCCAAATGCCAGCTGGTCAGCCAGGCTGCGATAGGATTGCAGTGGAAGGACATTTTCTACTTGAAATAAGACTTGCAAAAACATTTCTTCACCTTACCTGGAACCTAGCATGATTACAAAAGTATAATTTCCTGAAATGAGTAATCAAACAAAAATACAACTGAAGGAAGCTTACTCAATAGTAAATTTACACGTCAAAACTCCTTGAAAGGGTTTGCACAGAGATACCATCTATACATCCTTTTATATGTATATAAATTCTCCATTAGGGTATAACATGCTGAAAAATTCACTGTTGCTGCACATGGAAGCGTTACATTTTACTAACAATTTATTTCTCATTTCCCCTTTGGTTATACAGTTATAACCTGGGTGCAGGTTTACTTTGCTGCCCAGCTCCTTGGGGTGCCCCTCCCCGCGGGTCTCTCCTGGTCAGCAAAAGAAGGAATCTCCAGCCAAGTTAAAGAAGCAAAGAGCAGTCAGTAGACCTGATCTTTATTTGTTGCAACAAGGTTCAAACACAGAAAGAGTAGGAACCCTGAGCATGGGGTTGCATGGACTTTTAAGACCTCCCCCCCTTCTCATAATACATTTCCAGATACATCACCAACGTGTCACTAAGAAGGAGGGAATCTGCACAGTAACATGAGTCCATCATTCATCCCTGTGATCAGAATCAGTTCCCGTCACTACCTAAGTACCCACCACCCAGTGGCGTAGCAGGGGGGGCGATGGGGGCGGGCCGGCCCAGGTGCCACCCTGGAGGGGGGTGACATCCAACATGTGCTGAGCGGCGCTGGTGCCGAAGCCCCGTGCTCGCGGCTGCTGCTGCGACTGGACGGTCCCGTCGCGGGGGGCGCGCTGAGCATCACACCCCTCCAGGGTCCTGGATGGTCCCGGCGCTGTCCCTACATGGTGCTGGAGCGGCCTGCCAGCGGCACTGCTGCACAGCACGCATGTGTGTAGTGCGCAAATAAATGAGAAGCACCCAAGCTACCCTCTTAAGATGATATTATAGGTAAGACAATACAGGTAAATTCCAGTAGACATTATTATTATTATTATTATTATTATTATTATTATTATTATCATTATTATCATTATCATTATTTTATATTTTAAAAATAGTGCTTGGTTTTATTATGGATCTTTATTGTTTTATTTTCTATATATGGTAGTTTACTCTTAGACCCTCTAATTAGAAATGCTAATGACTGAGTGGTATATAAAGGTCTTAAAATATCATTACAGTGGTACTGGTACCTCTGGATGCTAATGGGGTCTGTTCCGGAGCCCTGTTCGCATCCAGAGCAGTACTCAACCTGAAGCGCCAAATCCGCGCATGCTCGCTGCGTGATTCAGCGCTTTTGCGCATGCGTGTGATATCATTCGGTGCATCTGTGCATTCACGAATCGCCGAACCCGGAAGTAACCCAGGTCTGGCGCTTTCGTAACCCATGATGTGCGCAACCCACAGCGAACGTAACTAGAGGTATGACTGTATCATTATTATTATTATTTTAAATAAACTTACGTCACTCTTTTTGCTAGTGCAGCCTAAAGTGAATTAAAACAATATGGAAATAATAAATTTCCATCATAAAACAAAGCATAGAAAAATCTAAAATAAATTCATATTTTTAAAATGCAGGATTAAAACATCCCACCCACCCAAGGAGGCCACAGATAATTAAAAGCAAAAGGCTTGGCAGAAAACAAATGTTTTTGCCTGGTGCCTAAAGATGCATTGCACAAGTGGGGAGCCCCTTCTGAAAAGGTCCCATTCTCATGTTGCCACCCTCTGGAGAGGGCAGAAGGAGGGCAACTCTTATGATGACCACAGATTCCAGGAAGGGTCATATGGGGAGGGGTGGTCTTGAGGAACTGGGATCTAGAGCTTTGAATTTGGCCCAGAGGCTGTAACTGGTAGCAGTTGAGCCAGGATTTGTGTTATATGCTGAGACTGTCTTGCCCCAGTGAGCAACCTGGTCTCTACACCAGCTACAGTTTCCAACCCCGTATAGAACACATTGCAGTAATCTAAGCTAGAGGTTGCCAGGGCATAGGAGACAGAAGTTAGGCTATTCCAACTTCTTAGTAAAAGAAACCGAAATGAGATCTCCTCTTGCTGTGGTGTAGCATTCGGAGGTGCCAACTTGAAGAAAATATTGGGGGAGGCAGGTAAGCCCCAACTCCACATAATCAGTCACATGGCATGGTGCATACACAACATTTGAATGGCAATACCCATCAACTTGGGTGGGTGGCCCCCTCAAATATTTTATTGGGGAGGCTGAAGAACCCTCAGCTCATAGGAGGTGGCTCCCATGGCAGCATTAATCTAGAAAAGGCTTCACAAATCTTGTTTTGGCCTTCAATTCTCATCAGCCCCAGTCACCACAACCATATGGGGCTGGTGGGGGCAGGTGCCTTGCAGAAGTTAGAAAGGACCAAGAGGATCCAACTTGGGGCAGAGCGTTGCCGGAAAGCCAGCACACTTTGCAGCCTTCATCTCTCCACTACGCATAGGAAGGGCAGTATTACGTTTGAAAACACATTGTCATTCCCTTTAATCTAAGACAATCATGGATTCCAAGAGTGTCTCACAATCAGCTCTGCAAATTGCAATAACCAGGAGAATTCAACAAAGAGGAGAAAGGGTGTTTTTTCGGAGGAAGGGGAGAGAAATCCCCCAACTTTGATTTTTATTTTTTTTAAAAAAACCACAATCTGTATGTTCATCAAAATCAAAATCTCTTTAGAGTTGTGTTTGGGAAGTCTGAGGCATTCATTTTAAACAGGTAACAGATGGCAGGACGCTGCCAACTTACCGTAACACTGTTGATCCGTTCATACATTATGCATTTTTTAAAATGGGAATTTCAATTTGTTTGTTCCCAAGTGGGAAAATTCCATTATGTAGATGTAAAAAGCAAAAAAGGAAAGAGGAAACAGCAACAGAGATGGGGGGTGGGACCAAGGGAGTGTGTGTGTGTGTGTGTGTGTGTGTGTGTTTTGAACAACCTTGCAGAAGGGGGAGGGTGATAATGTGTTTATAACATGAATTAAGGATGAGGAAGTACAGCTATAGCTGTTAAACAAAGTTTGGGTTTTTTGTTTTTGTTTTTTACAGCTAAAGAGACTTCTTCAGTTGTTGGTGGTGACTAAAAGATGCTTGCATAAGATTAATGGGCCCTGAAGGCTGGTGGCTACTAGCTATTGGATATGCCCCAGCAGAACTAAAGAGTCCAAAATCCTGTTTTCAGTAACGGCAAAGCAGATGCCTCTGGAAAGCCCACAGCAGGACATGCCAGGCAGGAAAGGACCTTCCCCCATTCTATCCTTCAAGATATACTGCTTCTGTATCTTGGAGAGAGAGCATATGACAATCATAGCTAATAACCATCAAGAGGCCTCTCTCTCCTCCTCTGTGAACTTGTCTGTCACATTTCTAACGCTTTCATGCAGCAGTGAGTTTTCTAAGTCAGCTCCATGTTGCATGAAGAAGACCTACCTAAGCTATAATTCTTCCCCAAGACCCGCTTGTGGATTGATGGTAAAGTACAAGGCGTTTCATCAAAATATCACCAAAGGCCTAGCAATATCATTGTAGTAATATCACAGCTCTCAGAAAAGCTAGATGCTTCTCTGGCCTGGTTGTTGATGTTTGTGTTGCATTTCACTATGACTTGTGGGGCCCATAGGGGATCCTGGTGCTTGATGACTCCGAGGGAGATGGATTACCTGGGACTGATATGATCAGAAGCCCAGCTGGTTTATTCCTGTTCTGAAAAGCTCCAGCTATGCATTTTGAAGATGCTTCTTCTGAGAGCATGTTACACTCAAGACAGAAACTGCAGAGGGATGACGGAAAAGGGAGGCTTGAAGCTTAGAAGTGCTCCCCCGCCCCCCGCCCCCCAAGAAAGTCTCCTCTGCAAGGTCCAAAATGGAAATCATGAGGCCAGTGGAGGCTGGTCTGCCCCACCATTTTCAGCCTCCCCTCAGCTCCCACCCACCCAGCTGCCTACTTCGACCAGTCTGGGGGGGGCACTCTATTGGCTTGCTCCCCCTGTCTCTCAGTGTTGCTCCATTCAGGGGAGTCTTTAGCATATGTGCCGCCGGGGTGCAAAGATCTGCCCAGCACACCCAAATTTAGTTTAGCCCCCAAATTAACTTTTATTATGCTTATGTCAGACACCATGCTTACGCCTTATCTGTTGTTTACGAAAGAAGGGGGAGAAAAGAAACAAACTTTTTTATTTGCTCATTTATTTACAATACACTTATACTTGCTGAGTCTGACAAGCACTGCTGTTGTGAATGACAAGCGCCGCCACTGGCATGGTACATCTTTTGTAAATGAGTGCACAAAGTTGAAAGTCCATGCACTTTTCTCTCAATATACTGTATGCAGTTTTGTACACAATTTTGCCATAGCCTATGCAATTTCAACCCCCAATTTTGCCATAGCCTATGCAATTTCAACCCCCCAGTACAATGGTTTTTGTACTGATTCACAAAATTTGGAAAAGAGTGAATTTCAAAGGAGAAACTATTGATTTAGGAAGTGTGGGTGTGATAAATTCACATTTACCAAACAAATCTCTCCTCTATCCCTACCTGCCCTCCTCTTGGAGCTGCAGACCATTTTTTGGATTGAGTAAACTGAGCGAGCAAAAGTCACAGCACCCTCCACCCCCTCCACCCAAATAAATATGCAAGATAGTTCTGAGACCTTCTTTTTGGAGAGTAGCACAAACAAGAAGTAAGAAAGAGAAGACAGAGGTAGATGGGGTCACTGTGGAGCAGTGCAGCGCGTTATATAGCTCACCCTCCCACCCAGCCCGTCCCCCAATCTTGTGGTGTAGAGTACTGTTATGCACAGTCTTAAAGCCTTTCTTGCATTGTATCACTAGATTGCAGGCTTGAACACCCCCCCCCATATGCATTTTTTTAAAGCCAAACCAACACTACAAATATTCCTCACACTTAGAAAACTAGGACAAAATGGCCTTCTACTGAGATGCTTATTTTTTACATGCATAGAGCTGCTTTTTTATCTATGTTAAAAAAAATTAAAGTACTGTAAAAGCTTTTTTAAAAAATCGTTGTTGGAAGAAAGAAAACAGCAGGAAGTACAATCACCAAACAATGCTGGAAGAGAGTGAGGATGTTGAAGTTAATTCTCTCCTGTTCTGCCCGGTTTGGCTGCCAGCAGTTGAAGAAACCACAAGCAGCCCCAGCAGCAAATTAACACTCGCAAGATGCTCCCTTTTGGGTGGGGTGTGTCTGCAAAGTGCAATTTGAGCTGTTTGGTAAAAAATTATTTGTGAACCCCACTTGTAAATCGCTCACATCTTTGCAAACTACATGCAATTTGCATATTTTGGCTAATTAATGAGCCCAGATTTACTGCAAGATTTGCAGGGGTTTGGCATGAGAAGCGGGCTCAAGCTTGCTGTGCAAAAGCAACAATTTCTCTTTGCCTTCCAACTATTGTCACTGAAATGAGAAGGGAATGGGATTGCAAGAAAACCAAGTTTTCCCGCTGTGAGATGCTTGGTACTCTTGTGTCTCTAGCTAGAGCTGTGTTTCATGGGCTGTGTGTGTGTGAAATCAGTGTCGCCAGTCCTCAGAGGAACATAGCTGTAAGCAGGCAGAGTTGTGATGGGCTTCAAAATGTAGAAACTGTCACGGCTAAAAATTGGCCGCTGTTTCTTTAATGCTAAAAGAACTAAGTCAGCAGGAGTCAGCGGCCTACAATGACTCATGCAACCTCTCACCCAATTGTACCTGTATATATAGAGTGGTCAATGTTAGCTGTTGGTTGGTTGGTTAGAGAAAGCTAGTATTGTTGATATCTGTACAGTTAGTCGTTTTGCAGTTAAAGACTTTTAAGAATAAAAGCAGAAAATACTCTGCAAGGGCACTCTTTTCATGGAGTCTTTTGTGCTGGATTTGCTATATTTTTTCAAAACACTGTCAGAAACACTCTTGGAGTGAAATGCAAATGTTGCTTAAGGGCAGAGGGAGAAAGCTAAGCTAGCTAAATGGTTTTCCCGCCAGGTGGGAGGTGATGCTTTGACTGCTTTTTGCTATGCATTTTGCAGCTGGAAGAGAGCACAGCCAGATGTGAAGAGGCTGAGAAGGCACAAAAGATGGTAGCTCTGGAGCTCGAGAACCTGCACCTTGAGCTGGAGACGGTCAGCAGGAACAAGAACTTGGTAGGAGTCACAATGAAAGTTGCTGTGGCCCATGGTTGTACATAATCTTTATTAATTTTCAAATATTAAAATCCAATGACAGCCACATTTTATGAATATCAAATTACAATTCTCATCCAAATATAGATCAATTATACATCCAATACATTTTTAGTAACTTCCTGTGTGCTGGGTTTCAGAGTAAAAAGTACTGTTGAAATTCAAGCTACGTCATTACGCCATCTTTGTTGTTTATGTAAGGGAGTAATCTGGGAGTAATCTGGCTTCCCGTGGCGCGCCCTGGTTGTCATCCTCGGTGTGTGGGTGTGTGAGACAAAATCCTGGCCGTGCCCGATCGCACCCCCTGGCTGGGCCACTGTGGTGGATTGCGCCACCCCCCGGCCAGGCGTGATCGCCCCACCCCCTGAGTCGGGAGTTGCGTGGGGCGGCGCACCATTACCCCGCACTCCTGGCTGGAGGAGGCAGGCAGGCAGGGGAGAGGACAGGAAGGAGGCAGGCGAGCAAACAACAGAGCCCTATGGGCACTGCACTCCCCGTCCTGTCCCTCCCTATGGGTGGTTTGCACCATCCCAGGTGCTGGAGAGACTTCCTCCGCCACTGGTCCCGCCAGAGCTACTGCAGATCAAAGACCATAGTCCAAATTATCGTTCAATTCTTTAATTTCAGTGTACTCACACAGTTCTACTTTCATTTTTATCTATAGATGTAATTCCGTTCTCTTTTTGCTTTTTATCAGTTGTTATCATTTAGGAGGAGGTTTGCCAAGTCATTTATATAGCAAATATAGTATTAATAAAAAAGGGGGTAAAGGCTCCCCTCCCCCCTGACATACCATATTCTCCAACGAAGGAAATCTTTCTGGTTTGAAATGTTGCAACCCAGTAGCTGATTCTCTTGGCAGTTTGTAATCTTGTCCCCTTCATCCTGCACACGTCTGTAAATTAGAGCCAATTTCATCCTAATATACAGAAGAACCTCTGCTTTTAATGGCTGCCAGGGGGTTACCGATATGCAAACCACTTTCCCACTCAGGAGTCTCCTGCCTCTCGGGTTCCATACCAGAGTGAGAGCCAGTTATCAAGACAATCTGCGAGTGACGCTCACTTCTCATGGGCCCTGGGGGGGAGCTTGCAAGAACAATTACTCCCAAATCATCCTTGTTTTCCTCCGCAAATGGTCTCTGCCATTTAAGGATGCAGGAAGTACCGGAAGTTGTAGCTGTGGCCCAAGGATTCAGTTGTAAGCTCTTCAGGGGCAGACCCAAACAAAACAAGCACGACACCCTCACCCACCAGCAACGGGGAAATGCCAATTGGAATTTCTCTTGTGTGGACCGAGTTGAAATGAATGAGAGTTGTGCAATGGCATGATAGCCATCAATCGGAGAGTGTCTCTGAACATGTGCAGAGTCCCCTCATCTCTGGATAAGCAACCATCCCTCTATATCTAGGGTTGCAGGGCATAGGGCAGGCCCTGAGAGAAAGGACAAGGTGGTGCCCTTCCCATTTCCATGCCCCAATCCAACTAGGTTGGCAGCTGAGTCTTACTTCAAGAGTAAGTAACCATACTGGAGGGTGGAAGCCAGCTCAGGAGAAACAGGGGGATGGGGGGGGGGCTACTGCTGCCTCCAGGATCCATCACCTGAGGCAGCTGCCTAACCTTCCTCATAGAAAGACAGCATCTTGTGCCTTCCGGGGAGGTTTGAGGCCCAGAACAAGGTAAAGTCTCATCTGTTTGTGCTGTTGGCTTGCAGTTGGCTTAATTTATCTAGATAAGTGTTAATCAATTAAATTTTGTATGGGCTACAGTTTAAGAATCATAGAATCATAGAGTTGGAAGAGACCACAAGGGCCATCCAGTCCAACCCCCTTCCAAGCAGGAAACACCATCAAAGCATTCCTGACAGATGGCTGTCAAGCCTCCGCTTAAAGACCTCCAAAGAAGGAGACTCCACCACACTCCTTGGCACATTCCTTGGCAGCAAATTCCACTGTTGACAAGAAGGATGTTGACAAGTAGGAAGGAGACCCCAAAGGTCATCTAGCCCAACCCCCTGCAATGCAGAATTGCAGCTAAATAATTCCTGATAGATGACCATCCAACCTCTGCTTAAAAACCTCAAATGTTGAAGGAAAATACACCACCTTCTGAGGAAGTCCAATCTTCTGTTGAACAGCTCTTACTATCAGAAAGTTCTGCCTAATTTTTGGTCAAAATATCCATTCTTGTCATTTGAATCCATTGGTTTGGGTCCTCTTCTCTGGAGCAGCAGAAAACCTTAGAATTATAGAGTTGGAATGGACCCTGTGGGTTATCCCCCTGCAATACATGACAGATAAAAACCTCCAGTGAAGGAGAGGAAGACCGTTCCACTGTTGAACAGCTCTTGCCATCAGAATGTTCTTCTGCCACAATTGGTTCAGGTTCTACCCTCCAGAGCAAGAGAAAACAAGCTTGTTTCCTCTTCCATCCCTTTCGATATTTGAAGACAGCTATCATATCTCCTCTCAGTCTCTTCTTTATCAGGCTAGACATACCCAGCTCCTTCAAGCGTTCCTCATAAAGCTTGGTTTCCAGACCCTTGATCATCTTGCTTGGCATATGTTCCAGCTTGTCACAGCTTGTCAATATTATTCTCAAATTGTGGTGCCCAGAATTGGACACCGATGCAGCATAGAACCACATTGGCCCTTTTTTTTCTCTTTTTGCTGCTGCCTCACACAATTGCACCCCAGGTTTTTTATTTTTCTGTTCTGCTGCAGGTTGATGAGCAGCTATACCAGCTCCAGCATGAGAAAGCTGATCTCCTCAAGCGTATTGATGAAGACCAAGAGGATCTGAATGATCTGATGGCCAAGCACAAGGCCTTAATTGCTCAGGTAAAGCAGGGAGGCAGGTGGAGAGGGAGGCTCACCCGTCAGAGTGGCCTTGCCTTATTTGGGGTGCTTGGACCAGGAGCCCTGGTTGTCTATAGGTGGCACAATCTAGCTTTCCAGTTTTGTAAGGCTTGGAGCCCTGACTGGCTTCATTCCCTCCACCTTCTTTTGCTAGTCAGTGCCCACAGAATTGGGTGGGGCCCTGAGGGTCATCTAGTTCAACCCCCAGCAATGCAGGAATCTGAAGTAAAGCATCTGTGGCAGATAACCACCCAACTTCTGATTAAACACCTCCAAGGAAGGAGAATCCACCAACTCCTGAGAGAGTCCGTTCCACTTTTGAACAGCTCTTACCGGTACTGTCACTCTGTTAGCTGTTAATACATTTCTATCCCATCAGTTTCTCCAAATTGCTCAAGGTGGCACACCGTTTTCCTCTTTCCTAACTCTTTCCTAACTCTGTGAGGTAGGTTAGGCTGAGAAGCAATGATTGACCAAGGCCACCCAGTGAGCTTCATGGTTAAGTGAGGATTTGAATCACAGCCTCCCAGGTCCTAGTCTGACGCTCTGGCTACTGTGCCACTAATTCAAAAGCCAGCTGATTCAACCAAAAAGGTTCCCGTAGCCTCTTTTCCCTTAGGAAGCGCCTCCCTTTCCATTGATACCGTCTCAGCACCTCCTGTAAAGGTTTGCAAGGTTGGCGGGATCCAGAAGGCAATTCCCAGCATGCACACACCTATATGACTTAGGTGCTCCAGTCTTCAAAGGAGCCGCTGCCTTGTCTGACTCTCTTCTGGGGCTCTTCCTTTTTGCAGTCTGCAACAGATATCGCCCAGATCCGAGAGCTGCAGACCCAGTTGGAGGAGATGAAGAAGGAAAAGCATGGCCTGCAAGAGAAAGTGAGTCCTTCCCCCCCTTTCCAGTACAAATGCTCTTCTAACTTTTCTAATGCTGAAGAATCTCAGGGTGAGGACATCCTGAGAGCCCTGACGCTGGATCAGAGGAAAGCCCTTCCTGGCCCAGCGTCTGGAAGCAGCAACTCTCTCCTGTTGTTTATGCTGAGGGACTGGTCTTCTGAGGCACGTGTTTGCCTCTGCATGTCGATGCTCTATAGCTTTGGTGGCTAATATCCACTGATAGACTTAGAATCATAGAATCATAGAGTTTGAAGAAACCACAAGGGCCATCCAGTCCAACCCCCTGCCAGCAGGAAACACCATCAAAGCATTCTTGACATATGCCTGTCAAGCCTCTGCTTAAAGACCTCCAAAGAAGGAGACTCCACCACACTCCTTGGCAGCAAATTCCACTGTCGAACAGCTCTTACTGTCAGGAAGTTCTTCCTAATGTTTAGGTGTACTTCTCCTGAGTACATTTGTCTAATTTTCCTGTTCTGCTGAGGAAGTGGTAGCCAGAGCCAACACTTGAACAGGAGGACAGCCAGTGAAACTGAATGTTGAAAGATTCAGGACAGATAAAACAAGAAAATACTTCTTCATGCAGCACATGGTTAGACAAATTCATGGAAGATAAGGCTCTCAATAGTTGCTTGCCAATAGTTGCTCTGCTCTGCCTCCACGGTCAGAGGCAGCAGGAGGGGAGAGGGCTCTTGTGCTCAGGTCCTGTTTCAGGGTTTCCCACTGAGGCATCTCACTGTGAGAATAGGAGGCTGGACCATTGCCCTGATCCAGCAGGCTGTTCTTGTGTTCATTCCCAAAGCCTCTCCTAGGAAGGTGCGGCAAATCTGGACCCTGGACAGCATCAGGTGGGCTCAGCTCACAGAAGGGCAGACCACCATTTTTGCTCAGGACCAGAGTTATGGAGGTGCCTGACAGGTCTTTCTCGTCTAGTGAGCCTGCCCCTGCCCCACACGAGCTGTGCAGTTTTTAAAGGGTCCTTGCTCAATTCTGCAGGAGCACAAAGCTGCATGGCTGTGGAGCAGCAGAAGCTCCCAGGGAGTCTTCTTCCATCTCCGAGGCTGGTGGGAGAGCCACACGCTCAGGCCAGAGCCCTGTGGAATGGGGTGCTGAGGGATCTACCCCAAATGGGTGACTTGTGAGCCATCTGGATCAGAGTCTGCCTTGTGGCAATGCTGGAGACATGGCTCTGATGATCTTTTCTGTAAGAACTTTAGGAGAACCCCACTGGTTCAATGATCAATGGCCCCTCTAGCCCAGCCTCCAGCTTCTCACAGAGGTGAAACAGGGAGACCCAACAGCAGAAAATGAAGGTGATGGTACCCTGTTGGCTGGCCCTCAGCAGCACATGCAAGAGGTCCGAGGGCAGCAACACAAGAACAGGCCTGCTTGTGGAATGCTCTCCCCAGGGAATCTCACCTGGCACCTTCATTTGGTATAGGCACCAGGAGAAAACATTCCTCTTCAACCAGGCCCTTGGCTAACTGAACAATCCATGACATTTTGAACTGTGTGTCTTATTGTTTATGTTTGTTACTATGTTATGTATTTTTGTGTTTTCGTATTGTAAACTGCCCTGTGATCCTTGGGTGAAGGGCAGTACAGAAATTTAATACATCATCATCATCATCATCATTTAATACTAAGAGGTACAGTGCCTCTGTAGGTGGAGGTTCTGCTTTAGCTGTTGCAGACAATATGTCTAATCCCATTGTGAAATCTTCTACCCAAGAAGCCATCCCCATTGTGGCAGAGTTGCTGGTGACCCACAAAGTATTTATTTTTTTAAGTGCCGAATCCTATGGTCAGTGAGTCATATACTACATTGACTTCTGGGGCTTGATGGAAGTTGTGTTAATTGGATCACAAGGTGCCAGGACTTGCGGTAAGAAATGGGCAAAGCATCAAACCTGACTGAATTCTTCTTCAAATGTGTAAGCTGAGCCCATTGGGTTGCACGGCCTTGCTGTGCTTTATGACCTTAGAGGTGGATTTGTATTCTTCCTATTGATTTCACTGTTGTAGCTTTTAACTGTGCACTGCTTGCGAGAGGCCCCTGGCCTGAATATAAACAGGATATAGCGGTAAATTGTGGAAATTAAATAAAATGGCAGGAATTGAGTTAAATGATCTCTTGTCTGGAAACAGCTGCAGGTGTCCCAGGCCCGGGTTGTCTACTTGGAGCAAGCAATGGTGGAGAGGTCCATCGTCAGCCGCCAGGAGGCCCTGATTTGTGACCTGGAGAACAAGATGGAGTTCCAGAGTGTGCAGATCAAGCGCTTTGAGGTTTGGCTTGTCTTGCCCTTGGCAGACTGGGGAGGAGGTTGATCAAGACCCCCAGAGAACAAACCACAGGGCCCATAGCTCAGGGGCAGGCTTGGTCCCAGGCTCAGTCCCCAAGGGAGGGCTTGGAGAGACCAAGACCCCTGCCAGAAACCCAGGAGAACCATTGCTGCCAGTCAGTGCAGACAACACTGAGCTAGATGCACCATTGGTCCATTGGCAACTCTTCATTTGCACAGGAATTACGTTCCGAACCCGCATGCACATCAGTGAAATTGCATGAAATGAGGAGTCGTCTGTCTGTTCCATAAAAGCCCTGCTGGTGTGTGAGGAAGAAGCTTTCCCATTAATCAGCTGAACTTGTCAACAAGACCCGCTGCCCCTCTGGCTCACACGAGGCTAACAGCTGGCATGCAGGAATGTGCAGCTTTTCTGTGTGTCAGCTGCTGTTAGCTGGGAGTCTCAGCAGAGCCCCGCTGCACCTCCAGCTCATGAGGAGACCCTTCCTGGAGCCCAAAGATGATGTCCCTTTTGGGCTCTGGGGAGGGTCTCCTCAGCAGCTGGAGGCACAGCAGGGCTCTGCTGAGGCTCATCAGGTCTCCCCACACACTTCCAAGTTTCTGGAGCCTCGCATCCGTGTGGTCACGCATAAATTGAACACAGGTACATGGGGGGGGGGTTGCCTGTCAGGCAGCTTTGCATGTTCCTAAACACTATGCTATGGGATGCGGGTGGCGCTGTGGTCTAAACCACTGAGCCTCTTGGGCTTGCCAATCAGAAGGTCGGCGGTTCGAATCCCTGCAGCGAGGTAAGCTCCCGTTGCTTGGTCCCAGCTCCTGCCAACCTAGCAGTTCGAAAGCATGTCAAAATGCAAGTAGATAAATAGGTATCGCTCCGGCGGGAAGGTAAACGCTGTTTCTGTGCGCTGCTCTGGTTTTGCCAGAAGCAGCTTAGTCATGCTGGCCACATGACCCGGAAAAACTGTCAGCGGACAAACGCCGGCTCCCTCGGCCCAGAGTTGTCTGCGACTCGACTTAACTGTCATGGGTCCTTTACCTTTTTTTAAACACTATGCTACAGACTTTAACTTATTTAATTTTCATCCCAACCACCCAGAGAATCATGGGAACTATTTTCCATAAGAAGAGCAAGTGTGGCATTAATGGTTTTAGTGTCTGACTAGGAATGGGAGACTTGGACCATGAAGCTCATAAGGTGACCTTGGGCCAGTCACTGACTCTCAGCCTAACCCCCTCCCCCCGGCATATTGAGAGGATAAAAGGAAGAATACATACATACATACTGTGTGTGACTGCAAGCAATAAAGTTTGCTGTCTAACCAAATACACAAGCCACACTTGGTAAACTCTCTGCCTAAGAATAGATGCCCTGTACTTACCGTATCTCCGCATCCATGAGGAATGAAACCTTCCTTTTTAAGGTTCTTGGGGAGTGCAAGTCCATGGCACAATTTTCACTTGTGCACGGCATCCTGCTGGTGTTGTATCTGTCCTTATAGAAGGCAGGAAAGGAAAGGAAAGGAAGGGAAAGAAAGAAGGGTGGTTGGACTAGATGACTGTTGGGGTCACTTTCAACTCTCCAGTTCTATGATTCTGTGAGTGGGGTTTCTGTTTGGCTCCCCCCTCCCGCCCCTAACTCTTCTCTCTCCCCAGATGCTGGTTCTCCGTCTTCGGGACAGTGTGATCAAGATGGGAGAGGAGCTGGAGAAGGCGAAGGAAGGGGAGGCGCGGGAAAGAGAGAAGACCTGCTACTACCAGATGAGGATGGAAGAGATGAAGGCAGACCTGAGTGAGCTGGCCCAGAGGGAGCTGGAGGCCAATCGCAGGCGGGTGGAACTGGTAAGAGGGCCGGGAATAGGGGTGGCGGGGGGGGGGGGGAATGGATTTGTTTATTTTCAGTTGCCTCTTCATTGAATGTTTCCAATCCCAGAGCAGGGAACAAAGCAGTAAAAAAGAGAGAAAAACAATGTGCCAAAATTACTTATACAAACTCACAACATATGAACAACTTGCATATAAAAGCAGACTTGCCACAGCCAAATTCAATGATATTTGGAATGCATTTTTACAAATACTGTAATAGGTTAAGATCTGGTGAAGTACAATAACAACCTTGTAAAGTATGGAGTTTTGCCCCCCCCTTTATTTTCCCTTCTACATGGGTTTTGTTTCTCTTTTTCTTTTTCTCTCTTTTATTTACGTCTCACAATGTTTATTGCACATATGTTTATGTACTTTTTGAACTTTCAAGAAAGATATTAAAAACAAAAGAAAAAAAAGATGCCAAAATGACAGAATCTTATAAACAGGACCAATAAACAACTAAACAAATGCATCATCCGGTAAACAAGAGAAATTAAAGCATGATGTGTAGGATGTGTATAGAGTCTACGAGACAAACAAGAAAACACACACACACACACACTGCGTTGGGAAGGATGGAAAAGAACTGGGAGAAAATAAACAAGTGGAAAGCCTGGATTACGGATAAACAAGAGATAAACTGAATCAAAATGCCACCAAAATACTCTTTATAAAAACTTTCAGAGATCTAGCAAAGAGTGACAAAGAAGACACTGGGAGAAAGGTTTTATAGAATTAGCTTTCCTCCGTGATTGGACGTGAAAGCTGCCAGCAAACTCCAACACCTCCCCTTCCCCATAATTTCCCTTTATGGTGCCAATTACATTATTTCTGTAATTTTTGAGATGGGCTACTTGGCTTAGATTACATTCCCAAGAGCTTCTGCTTGGATCGCTTCAGAGAGGCCCCCACTGAGATATACTTGGGTTTAGCACACTATCTGCATGTTTCTTTAGGTCTCCACAAGTGAAAGGACTAGAGACTTGCTCTTTAAATGAGGGTGCCAGATCCTCCCAGCCTCCAACCTCATGCCTAGAGACCCTGCCTTTCTGTGCACCCTGTGTAGACTAGTGGTGGTGATAGGACTAGGGAGTCACCTCAAAGGCCATGCTAGGATACAGGGATTAGTCGTGGCAACAGGACTGGTGGGATCGAAAGCCAAGAGGAGGGTGCCAGACTTAGGCTTAGATCAAAGGAGGTCTCTAAGGCTGCAGAGAAGATCCAGGACCGACAAAAGAAAGTTCTTCTTCATGCAGCACATCATTAAAATGTGAAGCTCCCTCCCAGAGGAGGCAGCAATGGCCGCCAACCTGGACGGCTGTAAAAGAGGATTGGGCCCTTTCCTGGAGGAGTAGGAGGCTACAATGGCTTTTAGCCACTATGGCTGTGCTCTGCCTCCACGGACGGAGGCCATGATGTTTCTAAATAGCAGTTCTTGGAAAGCGCAGGAGAGGGAAATCCACAATAGACATATGCTTGGCCACTGTAAGAACTGGAGGCTGGACTGAATGGGCCATTGGTCAGCAAGCTCTTCTTGTGTTCTTAGAGAAGACATTCAAACACAAAATTAACTGGAAAGCAAATGAAAGCTGGATTTTTTAAAAAAATGAAATGCAAAATGCCCACCTTCCCCTTGTGTAATTTTTTTTAGGCCTTTTAGTCCTGCAGCTCTGAATGCTGGTGCCACAGAGTCCCTTCTGAGAGCAGACACCCTTCCTAATTGCAGAGGTTGTTATCACAAAGCCTTCCCCAGGCAGTCTTGCACTTCTCTGCCTTGGCGCTTGCAAAACTGTTCACGCTTTGCATGCCTTAATAGTTTCCCAGCTTTGGTTGTGAGTTTGATGGAAGCAGCAGCTTACCGGTAGTAATAATTTCATGACTCCTGAAAAGGTGTGATCCCTTCTGACTACAAGCTGTGACAGCAAGGCAGTGGGGTGGAAATTAAGATATTTGGGCATTCTTTTCCTGCAAAAAAGGTGGGAGGAAACCACCCCACAAGATTCAGCTGGGAAATTTTTACTGAGGATACCTTGATAACACTCTGTGGTTCTTTGTGGGGGAAAGGTATCTTACCCTACTTAGTAAATTCTGAAATAAAAAGTATGGAGGCTTTCTATCAGCCCAACAGCAATTTATCAGCACTTAAGATCAGCTAATACAAATTACAGCCATTGCCTTCCTTGATGGATTTGCAAGAGATCTCACCTGAGACTCAAAACAGTGGAAGTTTTGTCACTTCAAAACTGGCAAGCAGCCCTGATGAATATTACTTAATATTGATAACAGAGGGATGCTAGTGTACAGTAAACTGCAGAAATAGAATCCACACTGTGAGGGACAGGAACTATAGACTGCCCCCTCCCATCGTAACCACGAGTTCCTCTCCGAGCACCAGCGGGAGCAGGGAAGGAGATTACTCTAGCGGGGAAACAGGAAGCAGAGGGCAGGGCTCTGACAGGGTCACAGAGGAGAGGGAAAGAGGGAGGCAGGAAAACCCGGCTAGGAGACCCCTCCCTCCAGTTCCAGAGTTGCACGTGAAGAAAAGGGGGAGGAGATTAGGGATTCCCAGACTACTTTGTTGGAAAAAGACGCGGGAATCCCCATTCCGGGGTACTGACCCAGACTGAGAACATGTACATTGTACAGCTGCTGCACTGTAAATAGTTTGCACTTAATAAAAGCATGAAAAGGCAACGTGCTGGAGTCGTTACTCTAGAGTAGCCGCCAGCGATCCTGTGACACACACTAATCTCAAACAACTTTAATTAGTTTATAGCAGGCATGTTCAAAGTCTGTTTCGGGGGCCTAATCCAGCCTGCCGGTCAATTTAAGTCAGCCTCGGGTAAAATACTAAAAAAAAAGCTCAAATCCTTAAAAAAGCTCAACAACATGGGTTGGAACCTCACGTGTTCACTTCAACAAATCTGGCCCTCTTTGAAAAAAGTTTGGGCACCACTGTTTTATAGTAGTGTAGTAAAGGGGTGAGTTTGGCAGTGCAAATGGGAATGATAAACAAGCAAGCCATGAAAGAAGCTATTTTGGCTAGCTGTTAATGTGAACATTTTATTATTGAGCCAGCTAATGAGGCAGGAGCTCACTTGGTTTGGACTTCTCTGCCTTCTGCCTGGCTCTTGTGGCCTCTGCCTTGCCCTAGTGCTGCATCTGGGGCCCAGCTCTTCAGAAGGACATAGGCTCACGGGACAGAATTGCTTGGGGAATCTATGCACAGATCAGAGAAGTAAATAGGGGTGCAAAATCACAGTGATTGTATCAAAGCTCCTCAGTAGTTCAGGTCACTTGATGGGATGACTGCACATGCAAGTGGATGGCTGGGGAGAGGCCAAGGCGGCTGGTCTCTTGGCAGAGCCTGATGGAATAGCCCTACTCTCTGCAGCTTAATGGAATAGCCACAGACATTTTCCCCTGAGCACTTGGGAAGTAGGAGGAAGAGAAACCCCCAGGATTGGTTGGATGCATTTCCCAGAAAGGTGCCACTTCGCACACAGAAGGCTCATTGCCTCCTGTCACAGCTCCTCCCCCCCAGGACAGTGGAGGGGTCCTTGACTGGGCCAGCTGGGTTTATCATTGAGTCTGAGCCCTAGAGAAACAAAGCCAGAGGGCAAAGTGATGCTTTCCTCGTTGGGTCAGGGAACAGCTGCTGACAGAGCCAGCAAACGCAGAAGGCGTAGCAGCAGAGGCCTGGAAATAACCGTCTTAAGCTATGGTCATTATCGGAAAGGCTCAGGAGTCTTTCTCAGAAAGGGGGTATTTTGCCTTGGCAACAATTACTTCATGGATCCTCATTCATTAGCCCAGGCCATTAGGGGGGTTTGCGCTGAGGACGGAGGAAAAGACTCTGCCACCAACCAGAGACGCCCACGGAGCGCTTCAGCGCCATGCCAGCCCCAGCACAAAAGAGCCTATGATGTTGCTGTTAATATGGAAGAAAGCAGGCAAAATGACTCACTGTTTGCCTCTTCAATTTGCTCTGGGTTTGTGCTGCTGAGCCGCCCTCCAAATCACAGCCCATTTTCTTCCTTTCTCCACCCCCCCACCTCAAACCCAGGTTCCAGACTCTGTCTCTTGCACATTAGAGGCAACGGAGCCACTTCTATTTTCATTTTACAAGCGTGACTGAACATCACATGAATGAGTGATGGGGAAGAAACAGTGCAAAATTCAAGAGCACAGTAAGAGCCTGTTGGTTCAGGCATCCTGCTCTCATTGGGGCCAGCCAGATGCCCATTATGGGAAACCCTCAAGCAGAACGGGATATTCAGAAGCATTGGAGGCTGCAGCTGTGGAAGCAGAGCAGAGCATCATGGCCAGTCGCCATTGGCTAGTACCCAGATTCTGTGGCCCAATGAGATCCCATTGGAGATGAATAAAAATGCTAATTTAATTATTTATATGCCGCCCATCTGACGGAGGGGCCCCACCCACACAGATGGAGCTTGGAACCGTCTGCATGCAAACCTAACAAGAGGCTGCTGCATCTGGCCATTAGCCCACCTGCTGCTGAGCTCTTTGGATGAAGGGCAGGGAAGAAATCTCAATAAAGAAATGACAATGCTCCAACATCCAGTTCTCACAATGGCCAACCAGATTCCTGGGGGAAACCTGTGAGTTTGAAGCAACTGGTGTTCAGAAGCATCACGGTCTCCAGCTGTGGAGGCAAAGCAGAGCCATCCATAATTAGATTAGATTAGATTTCTTTATTGTCATTGTGTAATTACAATGAAATTGGATGCTATCCCATAAAAACAAAAACAAAAAACAAAACAAAAACATTTTCAACAACCACATGCCTACACAACTCTTCAGGTCAATTATTTAGTTACAGTATTTAAGATGGATATAGCTTTTGGATAGAAACTGTTTTTAGTCTATTTGTTCTTGATCTTTTTTAAAAAATAATTTTTATTGAGTTTTCCAAATTGTTCTATATCTCTTGCACGAAGGCAGTAGTACAAAAAGGCTATATCCCGGATGAGATGGATTCTGTAAAATATTTTTTACTTTTTTGAGGCAACGGGAACTGTATAGATCTTCCAAAGATGGGAGGGGATGACCAATAATCATTCTGGCTGTGGTTATGACCTTCTGGAGCATCTTCCTCTTCATTTCTGTATAAGTGGAAAACCAAGCACAAATGCAATATGTAATAATGCTCTCTATTGAGCCACGGTAGAAGGATACTAGCAGTCTCTCACTCAGATTGTTCTTCTTCAAAAGTCTAAGGAAATAAGTTCTCTGTTGTGCCTTCTTTACCAGAGCAGTGGTGTTTGCACTCCAAGTCATACCCTGCTTGATAAAGGTAAAGGGACCCCTGACCATTAGGTCCAGTCGTGACCGACTCTGGGGTTGCGCGCTCATCTCGCATTATTGGCTGAGGGAGCCGGCGTACAGCTTCCAGGTCATGTGGCCAGCATGACAAAGCCGCTTCTGAAGAACCAGAGCAGCACATGGAAACGCCGTTTACCTTCCCGCTGTAGCGGTTCCTATTTATCTACTTGCATTTTGACGTGCTTTCGAACTGCTAGGTTGGCAGGAGCTGGGACCAAGCAACGGAAGCTCACCCCGTCACAGGGATTCGAACCGCCGACCTTCTGATCAGCAAGCCCTAGGCTCAGTGGTTTAACCACAGCGCCACCTGGGTCCCTCCTTGATAGTCCCTACCCTGCTTGATAGTCACTCCCAAAGACTTGAATACAGCCACCCTCTCCACCCTCTCCCCTCCGATATACAATGGCTGAATATCCGCTCCCCCCCCTATAATCTACCACTAGTTCCTTAGTCTTGGCAGTATTAAGAGCCAGATTATTTTCTCTACACCAAACACAGAGCCGCTCCACCTCATCCCGATGGGCGGATTCTTCCCCTCCTGAGAGGAGCCCCACCACCGTAGTGTCATCAGCAAACTTGATGATATTCTCCTTCATGGATTTGTCCAATCCTCTTTTAAAGTCACCCAAGTTGTGGGAGGGAGTTGCACAGTTTAACTAAGAAGGATTTTTTTATCTGTCCCAAATCTTGCAATGTTCAGCTTCATTGGATGCCCATGAGTTCTAGTTTTCTCTTGCCCACTTTTCCCATGCCATGCATAATTTAATATTTCATGGTGCCATTTTCAAAAAGAGCTGGAGGTTCTGAATCCCTGATGTCTCCTGCTGGGTGTTGGTGGCACTCTGTGCATCCTGAGCATCATTAGCCTTATTGCAACACTGTTGGTGTTGGAAGTTGGACTGGGGCTGAACCAGAGCTGTCCTTGGTCTCTAGAAGGGAGATGGTCAACTCTCTCTGGGGAGGAAGACAGGCAGGACTTGTCACTAGGAGGACCTCACACCTAGGAAGAAGTGGCTGTGGTGGTCTTATGAGAATGCATCTGTTGCCCCTGTAGGGATGGAGAAACCTGTTCAGCCTGGAGGCCAAATTTGTCTGGGCCCTTGCAAGATGGACATTTAATGAATACAAATAGTATGCTGCTGGTGGGTTGTGGATCCAAAGCCACAAGCAGGCAAAGCATTTGATGTGGCTCTTAGGGCTGTGCAGTACAGTTTCTAGGCTACATTCTGGTAATGCAAAAGTCGGGTTTCTGTACATGTGTACACACAAAACTGCAAGAGGCATTGCTGCACTTCAGCTATGCCTCCATGGCAGGCAAAAAGACAATTCCCAGACATGCTGTTATGCTCCCAGTGCTCTAGAGAAAAGGCAGGCTTGAGGTTAATCCCAACAACGTAGATTTTAGGTGGTATAGTCTTTGGGTGGGGACTGTACCACCTCAGTTTTTATGTGGGGCATTGCGTGAAAGAACACATCCCCCCCCCATTTGCAAAATCCACCTGCTTTCCATTTTTAAAAAGTAAAATTGAATGAGTAGCCATTTTTCCTTTCAAGCAAACTCCCTGCAGGTGGAAAACTGCAACATCTCATCCCCACATTTGTAATGAAAGGCTGGCATTTATGAGGTGTTAATCAGAACTCTTTGTTAATCCTTTTCAGGTAATAATTGCTGGGGGTTTTGGCCTTCTGTTCCCTGATTTTGGTTAGTCTTTAACTTTGCTGACTGATGGGATTGTAGAAATGCCTGAACGCCTTTTGATTTTAGAATATTTTGCCAATAGACATCTGGGCTGGAGGAAAATGTTGCAAGATACATATTTACTAAAAGTGTTTCTGGACATATTTATTTTGAAAAATGTGCCACTAGCATTAAGGGGGGGGCACCAATCCTGATGGTGAACAGCATAAAATCTACAGTAAAAACCACATTCATAAAACAAAGGGTGGGTTCCAATGTTGCACTATTGTAAATGTTCTGCCTGTGCAAGAGTATCAGCTTGTCAGATGGAACAGCCTCCCCCTGACACACATGCTCTTCTGCGGGTTCTCCTGACCTCTAGCCAAACTCGGAGTGGAGGGAGGAAAGGAGGGAAAGCCCCATTGCAAGATTTGTTAGCAGCTGAATCCCACCCAAAATACCCTCAGGGTCAATGAACCCGTCTGCAGAGGTGAAGGGAGACCCCGAGGGTTGAATACAGGGAGGCACCACCATCTGCACTGGCATGAACACTCAGCAAAGCCCAGGGCAGTCTCCAGCAGGTCGCACGCCCTGACGCTGAGGGGCGGAGATCGCTCCGGCGCCCCCGCCCTCACAGGGCGCAGCATGGTTTCCGTGCGGCGCCCTGCCTACCTGCCCGGTGCCCTGGCACACCGCACCACCAGGGGTCTACCTAGAGCCGGCCCTGGCAAAGCCCCCCTCCCAGCCCATAGAAGCACTTCCTTGCAAGTTCATTCTCCTTGCTCACACAGAATCATAACACTGGAAGGGATGCCAATTGTCATCTCAGGAATCTCAACTAAAGCATCCATGACAGATGAGCATCTAATCTCTGCTTTAAAACCTCCAAGAAAAAGAGTTCACAACCTCCTGAGAGAGTCCGTTCCATAGCCAAACAGCTCTTACTGTCAGAAAGTTCTCCCTGATGTTTAGTTGGAATCTCCTTTCCTGTAACTTGAAGCCATTGTTCAAGTCATGCCCTCCAGAGCAGGAGAAAACAAGCTTGTGAAAGCTGTGGATATATTTGAAGACTAGCTGACCCGGCCACGCATTGCTGTGGTTCTTTCCTGTGATCCCCCCCACCAAGTCCCGATCCCTGGCGTATCCTGCCCCTCCTCCCTCCACCCCGGCTCATCCCTGTGTTTCGGTAGAATACCCTTCCCTCTGTTGTCCCTGGGGAGTCTTGGCCCCTCCCCCCTGTATCTCCATACCTTGGCCCCCACCCTTCGAAAAGGAACTGTTAGGTTCTGGGTTCTATTTCCCAGAATGCACTTTTGTCTGAACCCTCTGTTGTCCCTGGGGAGTGTTGGCCCCTACCCCCAGTATCTTCCTACATTGGCCCCTACCCTTGGAGAAGGAGCTGTCAGTTTCTGGGTTCCATTTCCCAGTATTTACTTTTGTCTGAGCCCTCTGTTGTCCCCTCCCCCCTGTATCTCCATTCATTGGCGCCTGCGCACGCATCGTGAACATTTCTGTCAGGGGTGATGATGTGCCCTGGGACCAAGAGAATTACTTAAAGAATCCCAACCCGGGGGGGGGGGTCAAATAGTGAAGCCCCGTAGCAACAGACAGGCCCAGATAGAAGAAGGGGGGGTCATATGGGCCACTTGGCGCGGGCCTCCGAATCTAAAGGGGGCCTCGGTCAGCATATTCACAATCATTAAAATGAAAAAAGTAACAAAAGGGTTAAAAACAGGGCCACATTATCTACCTGGCCCGGGCCCTGAAAGGGCCTGGCAACAGAAGGCGCATTCTGAAGCATCCGAGTTGTTCAGTTCCATAAAAAACCCAGGAAGTGGCAAGGGGAAGGTAGGGAATTGTAAATGGGGTGGGGGGTGGCCACTGCAAATATCTGGGGAGAGTAAGTGCATGGTTGTTGTTGTTTTTTTAAAAAAGACACAGATGCTTACAATCAGTTGTTTCTCCTATAATAAGCCATAGCAGGATTTGCGGAATATAAGCCATACCCCGAAAATAAGACATAGTGATAGGCGCAGTTCTGGAGGGCCCCAAGGAAGAGGCAAGGCTGGACGCATAATAAAAAAATAAGACATCCCCTGAAAATAAGCCAATGTGGGGTTATTTTAGGAATAATAAATATAAGACGGTGTCTTATTTTTGGAGAAGCACGGTAAAGCCTAGGTTAAAAGGGGCACGGCTGCCTTTACTTAAAATGGCCGCCGCAGCCTCGCATATGACACAACGCCCACTAAATTATAAAGCGAAAATCCCTCACTGTGCCCCCAAGTGCGTGTTAGGAGAAATGATGAATGACTGCCTAATGCTGCCAGGCGTTTATTAATGCAGCCACCGGGAGAGGCTTTGGGCTTGGGGTGGAATAGCTGTTTTGGTGGTTGCAAGGCCTCCTGTTTTACAGGATCTCGTGGCTTGTGGGTGTGGCGTGTTGTTGTGGCTAATCCCTGTGACTGCCCCCATGTGTCCCGATCCATGATCTATTCAGTTTGCCCCCCCTCCATATCTCATGACGTTTTGAAGGATGGTATTTATTTTTGTCTTGTGGATTTGGGGGCGGGGTAGTGGTGCTAAATTGTAAAGTAAAAAACCCTTGCCGTGCAGGGGCCTACATAAATCAATGGCCGTGCTGCGTTCTGTGCCACACACACCCCCGGGCAAGCCCCGACCTCCACTTGGCAATGTTGGTTTTTTGGTGGGTTTTTTTGGAGGGGGGTAGTGGTGCTAAATGGTGAAGTAAAAAACCCTTGCCATGCCCCCAAGTGCGTTGCTGTGGGTTATTCCCCCCCCCCGGGCCTGTCAGGGGCCGAGGCCGTGCTGCGGCCTGTGATAATGGCCGACTTGGTGGTTTCAGTTGCTTGGTTGATGATGTCATTTGGTTTGTGGGTGTGGCTTAGATTTCACAGGAAGGGAGGGGGTGGAGGAGGGTATAACGCCACTTGAGGGCGCTGTTTGACTTGGTGGATATCCAGGTCTGTACCTGCCCTGGTGTGTGATTTGAGGGATTTTTGCCCCCCAAAACACTTGGGGAGTGGCCTGGATCGTTGTGTCAAAATTTCAGGACGATCGGTCAAGCGGTTACGGAGAAAAGTGTAGAACGCAGTTTCACAATTTTTACATTTTTTTATATATAGATGGCTATCATATCTCCTCTTGGTCCCCTCTTTTCCAGGCGAAACATACCCAGCTTCTTCAACCATTTCTCATAAGGCTTGGTTTCCAGACTCTTGACCATCTTGGTTTCCCTCCTCTGCAAACATCTCAGCTTGTCAACATCATTCTTAAATGGAGGGCCGAAGTTTGGGGATGCCTGGCTTAGAATTTCAGTTGTTTTTTTTTAAATGAGCCACACCCTCCCCTACTTTCCAAGCAAGGCTTGAGTGATGCTTCAGTGTTAGAATCCCAGATGAGAAAAGGAACAGGATGTAGCCAGTTCTTCTTTTGTGATGTTGGTTTCCTGTGAGATTGTGCCAAAATCTTCCTGTATAAAAGCCCACTTCAATCATCATCCAATTTCTTGTAAATACCCAAGTTCCATCATCAATAATCCTGATGCGGTTTTGAGTCAAAGACTCAAGGTATGCTTAAAATATCAAGCGGGTGGGGGGGGGGACACCAGAAATGTAGTACATTTTACAACTTCAGAAGAGTGCAATTATGTTGAACACCCCCCTTCATCTTTTAAAGCAGCATCTCTCGCTCACATACCATCAAACCTTGTGTGACTCCCATCTTAGCGATGGCATTAAAATAGATTTTATACCCAAAATAACTGCTTTGACGCTTAAAACTTCCTGGGTTTACAAACAAACAGACAGAGTAATAATCATCATCACTTGATGTCTCCCGAATGCAAAGCAGGGAGCTCTATGGCAGGCAACTCTTAACAACAACTCCCCTTTTCAAAAACCAAAATCCACCCAGGCCCTTAGAAAAGACTCGGTCTTTCCTTTTCCCCAAGGCCAGTCAGAGAGCTGAAGAAGCAGCATAGCTAGCCGCCTGGCTGCCCAGGGTGGCAAACCCGAAGGCACCCCGCGGGGTTGTGTCCGTCGTGTGCATGCATCGCGCGTCACGATGCATGCGTCACGACGCACGACGCATGTGTCCCGGTGCGTGACGCGCACGTCGCAACGGACGCTGCATGCGTGCACAGGAGGCATGCGACGCGGCAAACCCCACAAGCAAGCCACGGAGTGAGGCAGTCTCGCTTGCATCAAGGTTTCTCCTCGATGGTGGCGGCTGCGTCGTGCAGCTGCCTCCATCGGAGGTGGTCAGCCCCATCCAGCCTGCTGCCCCCCCCCCCGCCCAGCCTGCTGCCCGGGGTGATGCGCCCCCGCCCTCCCATTACTACGCCACTGAGCTGAAGAAGTATCTTGGTCAGGATGAGAGTAAATATTTCCGTTACTGTCAAGAGTACCATCTTGAAACCTACCAATCGACCTCCACACACACATGCTGCCTCCTTTGTCCTGCAGTCAGCTTGTCTGAAGCTGACAGGGCAGGGCAGAGAGCCAGGAGCCACGAGTGGAGGGCAGCCAGAATGGCAGCCAGGAGGGCAGGACCAGAGAGCAGTCAGGATCAGAGCGCTAGCCAGGAGTCAAGAGCAAGGCTAGAAATGCCAGCCAAGCAACCTCTAGGGAGGTTCAGCTGGATGTCATAGAATCACAGAATTGTTGAGTTGGAACATATACTGAGGGTCACCTAGTCCAGCTCCCCGAAATGTCATAAGTTCCTAGGAGACATCATGAAAGTGCTGGCCGGCTCAGGATGAGGAGGGGGCCATTGGAGGACCCCAGGGAGGCTGGTGTTACTAATGTCACTGTCCAACATGGTGAAATTCTGTAACTTACGTTGCCATTATATTATTGCATCCCATTCATTTCAATGAAGACAGGAGTGCCTGGCGTGCTCTGGTCCATGGGGTCATGAAGAGTCGGACACGGCTAAACAACTAAACAACAACAAATTCATTTCAATGCAAGGAAACACAAAGCAAATGGTGGGGGCATAATCAATTATGCATTGTTTCTGGACTGAAATAAACAACAGCAAATATCAGTTGTATTCACTGAACTGATTTTTGTTCCAGACACAGTGTAGGACCTAAGTCCCACCCGGGTATTAGGAGCAATGGAACCACACAAAGAGGCAACATGCCAGGCAGGATACAACAAGATTTATTTGCTCAGCATATGCTAAGTAAATGGTGCAGTGCAATCAGCTCGCAACCTGCACCCAGAATTGTGGATTTACAATACTTTTATACAGTCAAAAACAGGCCAACACCTTATTTCCTTAACTACAAAAACACATGTATTCCAAATGCCATACACCCTTCTCCCTTATCTGGTCCTGTGAACCCAGCTTGTACTCCCCTCCTCCTTTACTGGGCGTGTAGAGAAAGGCAGGCATTTGATAACAGTTTGCAAGCTACATGCCCATGGGGCCCCCCTCTATTACAATGTGCTGTGTATTTGAATCCTAAATACTATACAACTATTTTCATATCAATTATATGTGTCTTAAATAAAAGTACTGGCCCTTCATTAGGACAAATAAACAAACACTGGCAATTTCTCCTCCCGTTTCCATCAGAATTCTCTGACATCATGAGCCAGGTGATTTGGCCAGGCCAAATCCACAACAGACTCCCCCCCCCCCAAATTCTAAACTGCACTTCAGACAGACCCCAGGCCTGTGTACACAAAGAACAATGGAGTAAAACCTACTATCCAGCATAAAGCTTGAGAAATTGGAGCAAGCTGCAAACAGATGCAGCCCCCTGAAAATGCCTGGAGAAGGAAGGGAGCTCACAGACCCAATTTTACAGGACTTTCTATTCACCACCCAAGTGCAACTATTGGGCTCCAAACTTTGCCTCTCAGTGATCCTAGTTCTTGACCCACACAAGGGATGTTGCTAGGCCCAGGAGCAAATTAAAAGGGTGGGTTCCTGGGGTCTTTCTGGTTTTGCAGGATGCCTAGCAGCCCTGGAGGCCAAGTTCTGTTTAAAACAAACATACAAAGCCCAGCAGAAAAGACCCAGGACTTGGAGGTACCTGCTACCGTACCAACATGGCTTCTGCACACGAGCTGAAACCTTTTCTTTTGCCTCCCTCCAGTTTGCTCTGGGTCAGCCATGGCAGTGCCTTACACCTCAGTGGATCCATCCATTTTTCCTCCCCCAGAGCTTCTAAATCCTTGTGACAGTTTGAAAACCTTTCAGCTTTCAAGTTCCACCAGAAGGCAATAACTCAACTGCCATGCATCCCTCCTCCCAGATAAAAAAGATATGTGAGCACCATGCAAAGGGGGGGGGGCATATGCTGACATCGAGAGGCATCTGTTGTGGGGGAACAAAAATTATATTGCTGATGAAAGCCCCAGAACTTGCATTGTTTGTTAATAATAATTTATAAAATCCAGATTGAGAAAACTGCTCGTGGGTCTTTTAAAAATACATTTTGAGCCCAGTCATGAGTGAAGGAGGCAGCCACATTTCCCAGATCTTGCCAAACAATTCCTCCTCATCGTTGTTGGCAGGCAAACACTCTTGGTTGTCAGGAAGAGAGAAAGGAAAGGGGTAGGGGACTGAAAGAACAGAGCCAGGCAGTTGGGATGAATTGAGCTTCATCTTCGGGAGAGGGAGGAGAATTATTTTAATATATGTTGTCATCCAAATGTTGGAGGGGCTGAGTTTGTTCTGAATCAATGGGTTGTTTGCCTTCCTGATTCTCATATACAAATTGCCAATTACAGCCACCGTTACCTGTTCGACATTGCATGTTTTCTCCCCAGGAGATGCAATCTTTCAGCGCCTGCCTCTGTCGCTATAAAAGTGGGTCATGCATTCCACAAAGCTGTCAGTTATAAAAAAACATTTTTAACACTTGCCTAGCCATTCTTCAGGTTGCTCTTTTAGACTTCCAGTAAGGGAGTGACACAAGATAGAAACTGCAGCTCAATCCCACTGTCTTAAAGTTCCAGGTTCCATATGTCAGCATCATAGAATCATAGAATTGTAGAGTTGGAAGGGACCCTGAGGGTCATCTAGTCCAACCTCTTGCAGTGCAGGAATATCAACTAATGTATCCATGACAGATGGCCATCCAACCTCTGCTTAAAAACCTCCAAGGAAGGAGAGTCCACTGCCTCCCAAGGGAGACCGTTCCACTGTCAAACAGCTCTTACTGCCAGAAAGTTCTTCCTGATTAGTCAGAATTTCCTTTCTTGTAACTTGAAGCCATTGCCTTGAGTCCTACCCTCCAGAGCAGGAGGAAACAAGCTTGTTCCTTCTTCCATGGGACAGCCCTTGAGGAAGGCTATCCTATCTCCTCTCAGTCTCCTCTCTTCCAGGCTAAGCATACCCAGCTCAGTGGCCAACTAGATGCCTCTGGGAAGCCCACAAGCCTGTGCAATGGTCAAGCTGATGGGAGTTGCAGTCCTAAAAGTCTCCTCTCCTGCCTTAGGGCCTTGTGTGTGTGTGTGTGCGTGTCTGCATGTGCACATAATTTATGTTATATATTTAATATAATACTAGCTGGCCCAGCCACGCGTTGCTGTGGGTTGTTGTGTTAAATGGACCTTTTCCTGTTAAATGGACCTTCAGAGTCTCCCTTTAGAGTCCCCTCACCTGCCCTGTCCCAACCTTGACTCCCCTACTGTAAGTTTCAAAAATAAGACACCCCCCACGCATGTTCCTGAAAATGTCCCCACCCTCCACTGCTTTGGCTGACTCAGGGTCCTACCTTCCCCCCCCCCATGGCTGTTTGTTTTTGCCTGTGGCCTACTGGGCAATGGTGAGGCCTACTCATTTTTCCCTGTCCCAACCCCCCCACCCCCCACTACTTTGGCTGACTCAAGGTGCTCCTCCCCCATGGCTATGTGTTTTTCCCCTCCCTTTGTTGTGCCTCATCCCTGTGCCCCCCCCCATTGTGAAAGGCCCTATTCTGTTTGTTTTTGCCTGTGGCCTACTGAATGGTGTGGCCTACTCAGTTTTCCCTGCTTGGCAATGCTACGGCCTATTGAAAAAGCTGGGCCTTGTTGCTGCAAAAGAACTGTTTTCAGTTAGTTGCTGTGGGATTTTGTGATGTCATCTGGCGGCGCAGCTTTGGAGGCAGCAGTGTGCGATCTGCCTTTCTATTGGATGCTGCTGGAGTCTTCAGAGCTTCTGGTGGTGACGTCTAATTTGAGCGCCACTTTTTTGTGTTTAATCATTATTTTAGGTGTGAAAGGTGTGGGTTTTTTGGGGGGGGATTATGCCAGATCCCTCCTTGATGGGCATGGAACGTTGTGGCCAAATTTGTTACATTACGGTTCAGCAGTTACAGAGAAAGGCTGTGACCTCATTGCGTGCAATGCCTACATTTATATATATATAACCTAGCTGACCCGGCCACGCGTTGCTGTGGGTTTTTTTGGGGGGGGGGGTTATTGATGTCATTTGTGTTTGGAATGGTAATGGTTGCATAACTTGTTTTTTGTTAGTGTTTTGATGTAATATGCTTTTCCGGATGTTTCAACTTTGTGCTTGTATTTATGGTTTTTATTTTTTTGGTCTGCTTATGATTGTGCATTTTCGTTTGTTTGTTTTGGTAGTTTTATTTATGTTTTTAATTTTAAGAAGTGTGATTTCCCCCACCCTGTTATGATTCATGATGTTTCCTGTCCCCCCCCCCCCCGGCTTATCCCTGTGATTTTTACTGTCTTCTCCCCACCCTCAGTTTATTCCTGTGATTCCCCCTCTCCCGCATGCAGTTTTTACATATATAGATATAGATAGATAGATGTGGCTTAATGGGTTTTTATGGTGGTTTATTAAGGTGGTATTTTTAGTTTTGTAGGGTGTTTTTTGTTTGTGGGTCAGAAGTGGGTAGGGTTTAAGATGTGGGTGTGGTGTGTTTGTGTGTTGTGTATTTGTAGTGTGAGTAGTTGGTGTGGTGTGTGGTTTTAGAGATTTTGGTATGTGTTGTTGTGTATTTTGTATTTTTTTGTTTGTGGATTGGTTTTTTTTTAAATGGTTTTGTCCCTCTCCCACCACCACTGCCCTCCCCCCCCTGCCTAGTGGGGGGCTGGTGGCCTGGCAGGGGCCTAGGGGCCTACATAAAACAAAGGCTGTGCTGCGGCCTGCAATCCGGGTGCTCCCCCTCTCCTCCCCTGGGCCTAGTGGGGGCCTGGCAGCCTGGCAGGGGCCTACATAAAACAAAGGCCATACTGCGGCCTGCGATCCGCGCACTCCGCACTCCCCCCGGGCCTAGTGGGGGCCTGGCAGCCTGGCGGGGCCTACATAAAAGAAAGGCTGTGCTGCGGCCTGCAATCTGGGTGCTCCCTCTCTCCTCCCCTGGGCCTAGTGGGGGCCTGGCAGCCTGGCAGGGGCCTACATAAAACAAAGGCCGTGCTGCGGCCTGCGATTCAGGCACTTCCCCTCCCCCCTGGCCTAGTGGGGGCCCGGCAGCCTGGCGGGGCCTACATAAAAGAAAGGCTGTGCTGCGGCCTGTGATCTGGGCGCTCACCCTCCCCCCGGGCCAAGTGGGGGCCTAGCAGCCTGCCAGGGGCCTAGGGGTCTGGTAATGGCCGCCTTGGTGGTTTCAGTTGCTTGGTTGATGATGTCATTATTTGGCGCCGCCCTTCAGAGCTTTTGCTGGTGACAGCGTGCAATTGGATTCTGCTGGAGTCTTCAGAGCTTCTGCTGGTGATGTCTAGTTTGCGTGCCACTTTTTGCGTTTAATCATTATTTTAGGTGTGAAAGGTGTGTGTTTTTGATAATTTTTATGCCATTGACTGTGCTGGCTAGGGCTGATGGGAGTTTTGGTCCAAGAGGAGGCCTGCAGGTTCTGGTTTAATGAGCGACCTGGGTTGTCACTCAAACCACTGCACTATACTGTCTTTCTTCAAACCACCTTCCATTTTCTAGAATAAAGCACTATACATTAACAGAAATGCATCGAACAAAGGACCTGTTAAGGACTGCCTTGCTTGCATTTTGCTTCCTGAGCCACTACTAACCCCCCCCCCCCCGCTCATGTTCTCTAGGAGAAGCAAGTGGACGAGCTCTCTGCAGTGAGGCAGACGTTGCAGGCAGACCTGGAGACCTCCATCCGCCGCATTGCGGACTTGCAGGTGGCTCTGGAAGAAGTGCAGTCGAGTGACGAAAGTGACAGGGAGAGGTGAGTGTGCTGGCAGGACTGGGTCTCCACCTCTCAGGCCAACCTTACTCTTCAGATTCCGGGCTCCTGGCAGGGCCACCAGCGGGCGCTTTGGGCTGGCACCATTAAAGAGGCCTGGTTGTCTGTGTGGGGGAAAAAATAAAAACTTGTGAAATCAATATTTATTTATTTATTTTTTAAGAAAAACTGTGGCTGGGGGTGGAGCACCCAGTGCAGTGTGTGAAAAAAACCCAGAAGGCACAGCCCCAGAGAGCCTTCCCAGGTCAAGGGGTGGAGCAGAGCTGGCTAGAGGTGGGGCTTTGGAGCTGGGTGTTCTGGGTGGGAGCGCTATCGCATCTCAATGCCCCTGTGAAGTAGCTTGACTAGGAATTGGTGGCTGTGGCACATACTGTGTGTGGAAAGGCCTAAAGCTCTGCTTGGCCTGCAGAAGGCTTCTGGTCCAATCCCCAATGACTCCACCACACTCCTTGGCAGCAAATTCCACTGTCGAACAGCTCTTACTGTCAGGAAGTTCTTCCTAATGTTGAGGTGGAATCTTCTTTCTTGTAGTTTGAATCCATTGCTCCGTGTCCGCTTCTCTGGAGCAGCAGAAAACAACCTTTCTCCCTCCTCTATATGACATCCTTTTATATATTTGAACATGGCTATCATATCACCCCTTAGCCTTCTCTTCTCCAGGCTAAACATACCCAGCTCCCTAAGCCGTTCCTCATAAGGCATTGTTTCCAGGCCTTTGACCATTCTGGTTGCCCTCTTCTGGACACGTTCCAGCTTGTCAGTATCCTTCTTGAACTGTGGTGCCCAGAACTGGACACAGTACTCCAGGTGAGGTCTGACCAAAGCGGAATACAGTGGTACTATTACTTCCCTTGATCTAGACGCTATACTCCTATTGATGTGGCCCAGAATTGCATTGGCTTTTTTAGCTGCTGCATCACACTGCTGACTCATGTAAAGTTTGTGGTCTACCAAGACTCCTAGATCCTTTTCACATGTACTGCTCTCAAGCCAGGTGTCTCCCATCCTGTATTTGTGCCTTTCATTTTTTTGCCCAAGTGTAGTACTTTACATTTCTCCTTGTTAAAATTCATCTTGTTTGCTTTGGCAAGACTCTATCATAAGGTATTCATCTTCTACCTGCCTCGCTGGGATCCACATGTTTTCTGTCACTGGAGCCCCCTCCCACGCTACCAAGTATTGCAAGTGATTGCCCTGCCACCTGGAGTCGATAATTTTTGTGCCCTCATTGTAGAGCTCCCTTTCCTGTATTGTCGGGGGTGAAGGTGCCACTGACTCCCCCCTTTGATACCTATGGGGCTCATGGTACTTGGACAGCAATGATCTATGGAAGACAGGGTGCATTCTCATGGATTCAGGGAGCTTCAGCCTAAATGAAACCGGGTTGATTTGGGCTTCTACTTCGAAGGGTCCCAATCGTCTCTGCGCTAATTTCCTGCAAACCCCCCTCTGCAGCAGCCCCCTGGCCGAGAGCCACACCTAATCTCCTGGTCGGATTTCTTCCCCTTCCCTCCTGTGAGCGTCTGCAGCCCTTTTGTAGGTTTCTTTTGCCCACTCTAGGTTTTCCTTCAGCATTTGGTGCACAATGCTACCATCTCTTCCATGAATTTTTCTGCTGCGGGTACGCCCACCACTTCTTCTCCCCTCCCTGGAAACGCCCTGGGGTGTAACTCGTAGTTCGCCATAAAAGACCTGATTCCTGTGGACGCGTGCACCGCGTTGTTGTATGCAAACTCTGCCAAGGGCAAGTCATCCACCCAGTCCGTTTGTCTCTGATTAACATAACATCTCAAGTATTGTTGAAGGATTGAGTTAACCCTTTCTGCCTGACCGTTGGTTTGTGGGTGTCTTGTCGACGCCAGGCTTAACTCCACCCTCAACAGTTCCATCAGTCAACGCCAAAAGCGCAACGTGAACTGACTGCCTCTATCGGATAAAATATGTGTTGGGATGCCATGCAGCTTAAACACGTGTTCCATGAACAGCTTGGCTGTCTCCTCGGCCGAGATCGCCATAGAACATGCAATAAAATGCACCATTTTGGTCAGCATATCTACCACAATCAAAACAGCTGACTTCCTCTGTGATGTTTGGAGATCTGTGACAAAGTCAATGGACACTGTTTCCCAAGACCTGTTTGGGGTTGGTAGTGGTTCCAACAAACCTCCCCTTTTGCTTGTTGACACACCCCATACCCTCTTACATAATCTGCAATGTCCTCCCGAACCTTGGGCCACCAGAACTCCCATGTTACAGGGTGCATGGTTTTAAGTTTGCTAAAATGCCCAGCTGTTGGGCTGTCATGCATCTGCTTCAGGATTCGCGCCCTGAGTCTATCCCCTGGGATATAACAATGCCCCCTTGTAATACAGCAATCCTCCCCTTTCTTCAAAACCTCGATCCCGCCCATCTCCCTCTTTTAGGGCGAGTAATTTCTTTCTGGCGAAGTAATCAGTTTTGGTGAGTGCCACCAGTTCTGCATCTCTTGCAAGGGTCACGCTGCATACCCACTGCTCAAGTCGGAAGACTTCTCGTGCCACTGGTGGGCCCTCCTCCACCATCTACTGGGGCTTCCGGGACATAGCGTAAACCCTGAGATTCTGCTCCCCTGGCACATACTGAATTTTGAAATTGAATCCTGTAAAAAAACTCCGCCCACTTTATCTGTCTCTGGTTCAGGTACCTGGCAGTTCTACAATATTGCAGATTATTGTGGTCTGTACAAACCTCCACCTGATGTGCTGCGCCCACTAGGAAGTGCTTCCACTGTTTCATCGCAATGTAAATTGCCAAAAGCTCTTTATCCCAGATCGTATAGTTCTGCTCTGATTTACTCAGCTTCCTAGAGTAGAATGTGCACGGCAGCCAGTCGCCACCCTCTCCTGGCTGCAGAAGTACACCCCCCCACCGCGCGGTCTGAAGCATCTGTTTCCAAGTGCATGGGTCTTTCGGGGTTAACGTGCAGCAAGTTCTCTTCAGAAGCAAAAGCCACTTGAGCTCTACAAACACCCATTGTGCTTCCGGCGTCCAGGCAAAAGGCTTCTTGCCTCGCAGACAGTCAGTAATTGATGCAGTCAGCGTGACGTAGTTCTTTATGAACTTTCGGTAGAAGTTGGAGAAACCGATGAACCGCTGGACATCCTTCTTGGTTCTTGGGGGGTCCCAATCCAGTACTACTTGTACCTTCCCGTGGTCCATGGCGAGACCTTTGCCTGTAAGGCTGTACCCTAGAAACTCCACCTCCGGGACATGGAATTCGCACTTCTCAAGCTTCGCATACAATTTATGTTGCTGTAACTTTTCCAACACTTCCATGACATGCTGCACGTGTTCTTTCTCATTCTGCGAATACACTAGGATGTCATCAAGGAAACATACACAGTTCTTGTACAGTAGGGACCCCAAAAGGTGGTACATGAATGCCTGAAAGAAGTGGGTGCCCCCCTGCAAACCAAAAGGCATAACCAAATACTCAAAACTGCCCAGCACCGTGTGCATGGTCGTCTTCCACTTGTCCCCCTCCCTGATCCTAATGAGGTTGTAGGCCCCCCGCAGATCTAGCTTAGTGAACCCTCTCCAGTAGGTCGTTGATGCGCGGCAAAGGGAATGAAGTGGGCTGGGTCAGGCTGTTCAACCGCCTGTAATCCACCACCAGGCAGGGCTGTGGAGAGTCCCACTTATCCACGAAGAAGACTGGACTCCCCCCCCCCCCCCGCCACATTGGACTTTCTGATGAAACCCCTGCGCAAGTTTTTCTCGATGAACTCTTTCAGAATCTCCATCTCTGCGTCCGACATGGAATACAGTTTCCCGGGTGGCAGCCTGGCTCCTGGCACCAGGTCTATTTTGCAGTCATAGGGCCTATGGGGGGGGGGGGGTAATCGGTCAGCCTCCCTTTTGCTGAACACGTCCTCGTAAGCGGAATAGACCTGGGATACCCTCTTCCCCCCAGTGGAGGTTGCCATGGCCACCTTCACTTCCGTGGGTCCCTTGCCTTCTGTTGCCAAGCAATGCCCCACGCAATGGGCCGACCCAAACGTGACCGTGCGCTGATGCCAGGAGATGACCAGGTCATGCGCCACCAGCCAACTCATCCCCAACACCAACCACTGCCAGCCCCGCCGACTCCGTGACATTAAAGGCAATGGTCTCTACGTGTTTCCCCACCCTCATTCTCATGGGTGGTGTTTGATGAGACACATCTCCCCCTAGCAGCGGTCTCCCATCTATCATCATGACCTGCAGAGGGAAATCGAGCAGAAGCAAGTGCAACTGGTGTTCCAGCGCAAATTTGCAGACGCTCCACTGGCTATTAAAGCGTTCAGTTCTATGGGGTGGCCGTTCGGAAGCTCTAGAGTCACTTGCACCACTATTGCTCCTTCTGGCTCAGCTGGTTGGGGCGCTTTCACTGCTTCTCCGCCCAGTTGCTGACCCCGCTCTGCAGCCAGGCCCCCTCGTTTCCCTTAACCTTGTCTGGGGTTTCTTCGCTGGTCTCCGCAGCAGCCCCCACCATTCCCTCTCATTCCTTGCGGTGAGGGCATGATTTGGCAAAATGTTTGGGCTGGGAGCAGAGGAAACATTTGTGTGAGTCCTTTCCCCCTCCAGGCTCCGCCTTCTTGCGTGCCCCTGCGCTGAAGAACCCCTTGGTGCTGGCTCCTCCAATCTCCATGGGCTCCTCCCCCCCTGCTCTCTGCTGCCTGCCAGTAGCAGCTTCAGGAATGTAAGGAATGCAGCTGCTGGACCAACGGTTTGTGCGGGGTTGTCCCCTTTCCTGCGCCCACGCTTCCTGACGCACCTCAATGGCCAGAGCGGCTTTCATGAGCACGTCCATAGTCTCCAATTTTCCCACCCTGGAAAGTTTGTCCTTCACCTCCGTGCTCGAGCCCTCCTTGAACATGGCCATGGTCTGCCCTGACTCCAGGGGCCACCCTAGAGAACTCCCCCCCCCCCAGTACTCGCGTACAGTCCAGTTCCCCTGTTTCAGGTTCAGAATTTGCTGGGACGTTACTTCCATCTCTACATTGCTCTCGAACATGATGTCCATTGCTTCCAAAATTTGGTTTAAATTCCCCATCGTGGGGCTAACCCAGCAAGGGTCTAACCCAGTCTCTGGCAGCACCCTCCATATGGGAAATAATGAACGTGACCTTATCCGCGTCAGTAGCAAAATCTGCCGCCTGACGCTTCAGGGCGAATGTCACTTCAGTCTTAAACCCGTGGTAGTGTCTGGGGCTTCCCCTGAACTTACACAGCACATAGGGCACCTTGTGCGCCGTCCTCGCTGTGCGTTCAGCTTCCTCCTGTACCTGGGCTCCATCCAGTCACGCTGTGAGTTGGGCCACTTGCACTTGCAACACAGTGTTCTGTAACAGCAAGTCCTGCATGGTCAGACCCCCGCCAGCCGCTCCATGATTCCCCCCCCCACGGCCGACCCCATGGGCCCCGCCACCACCGTGGGCTGCTCCTACCGGCTGCTGCAAGACCAACTGCTCCTCGTCGGCCATCGCCTTCTCACGCGCGCTCTCCTGTTGTGGAAGCCTCGAAGGAGTTCCGGATTGCTGTCAGGGCTGTTGTTCAGCTTCCCATGACCAAGGACCACCAAGGCTTGATGATGGGTTTTCAAGCTTTATTGCTATATGCATATGTACAGTTCAGAGTTCAGAAATACATGACCGCCTATACTGAGTCAGAATCCGGAACTGGCGCGCGTCTCGTTCTGCACCAGCAGAATAACCTCAGCCCGCCTCTTTTCCTCCTTTGCTCTTCCTGTCTATGGACCTCAGGGGAGGGAGCAGGACCAGACCCCTCCCCCGAACTGCTCAACAGCCTCCTCGTTGCCCCGACTTCTGAAACCTCCCCTGCTGCAGTAGCTTTGGACGCCTCTTCTCCTGCACGTGCATCGGCAGCATCCCCAAGCCTCTCCGCCTCGCTTGGAGCCCTTGCACCGCCTTCCGGTTCGCTCTCCTGCCAGCCCTCCTCTTGCTCGACTGTTCCCCCAGGTTCCTGTCTCTGTGCGAACTCACTCCCCTCCCAGGGGCCCCTGACACAGCCTGTGGCAGAATAGTGGCAACCCTGTGTTTGTTTACTCAGAAACAAATCCCTAGTAAACATATTTAGTGTTTGCAGCATTTAAATTAATGGTCTCTGAGTCAACACTTGGACCCTAAAAGTTTATAAAATTATGTATGGTAGCTTTTTACCTTCTCTCATAATACACCAATGAAGCTGAATGTTGAAAGATTTAGGACAGGTAAAGGCGCTGTGGGTTAAACCAGAGAGTCTAGGGCTTGCTGATCAGAAGGTCGGTGGTTCAAATCCCTGCAACGGGGTGAGCTCCCGTTGTTCGGTCCCAGCTCCTGCCCACCTAGCAGTTCGAAAGCACATCAAAAGCGCAAGTAGATAAATAGGGACCGTTCCGGCGGGAAGGTAAACGGCGTTTCCGTGCGCTGCTCTGGTTCGCGAGAAGCAGCTTTGTCATGCTGGCCACATGACCCGGAAGCTGTCTGTGGACAAACGCCGGCTCCCTCGGCCTATAGAGCGAGATGAGCACCGCAACCCCAGAGTCGGACACGACTGGACCTGATGGTCAGGGGCCCTTTTACCTTTTTAAAAAAACATTTTTCTTCACACAGCACAGATTTAAACTATGGAACTCACTCCCACAGGAAGAAGTGACAGCCACCAATTTAGATGGTTTTAAAGAGGATTAGACAAATTCATGGAGGTGGAGAGGGCTGTCCATGGCTACTAGCAGTGGAGGTAGCCCTACATCCGAATATCAGAAATCGTGGGGTGTGGGAGAGGGCTGCTCTTGGGCTTAGGCCCTGCTTTGGGCCTCCCCACAGGCATCTGGTTGGCCACCGTAAGAACAGGACAGTGGACTATCTGGGCCATGGGCCTGATCTATCAGGTTCTTCTGATGTTCTTACTTTGGGAGTTTGCTTTCCATACCATAACTGAGCTCACAGTTTTCGCTCACACACAATAATCTGCTCCAAAATTATTTATTCTTGCAGCTTTTAGTGTCTTCCTGCTAAATAAATTATAGGGTTGAGTACAAAATATATAAAAATCATGCATAATAAACCAAAATCCTCTTTTGTAGAACAACCAACCTTAGAATCAATCTTGTGAAAGTGAGTAGCCCATCAAATTTATCCAAAGTAAGGAAGTTTTTAGTGAGTGCTGAAAACCCATCTGAGTTGTCAACAGTTTAACATATGACAGGAAGGCATTCCAGATTTGGGGGTGGACAATCAAAAACATCTTCTGTTTTGCAATTTAATCTTCTGTTTAATCTTCTGTTTTGCCATTTAAAGTACTCACCCTTCCTCCAGGCAATTCAGGATGGCGTGCATGGACTGCCCCACAACCCATGGTGGCTACAGCTGATTGTAGTTGTAGTCAAAAAACACCCAGAGGGCATCCAGTGGGCAAAGGCCTCTCTCCTTGCCCATTGAGCTTCACAACAACCCTTCTGTGTTCTCCCACTTACAGCGAGAGTCAGCTGAGTCTGGGGTCAACCATGAGCTTGAACTTGGAGCCTGAAGAAAGCATCAAATCGTGGTCCAGTTTGGCATCAGCAGGGCCCTCTCCATCGGGTACCAGTCTGGCAGGAAGCCTCTCCAGGCAAACCATGGACAACCGTGGCACCAAGAGCCTGAGGTGAGACTCATTCTTAAGTGTACAAATAGGGGTGTCTTCTGTTCTGCGCAATGCAACAGGTTTGTAGAAACTAGGGCTGTGCATGTCCACCCCCCGGATCAAATTCAGATCAGCCCCAACTTGGGACAATCCAGACCTGACCTGACTCCTATGACTGTAGCGTGATCTGGAAAATGGAGGCCCTGTGAGCTTGCTGCATTTTAAGACATCACCTTCCCTTCCCAAAGGCATACTAATTAGGGCGATTCTAGCCCTGAATTGTAATCTAGAGCTGTCAGTGAGCAAACTCCAGCTCCCCTCCTCCCCCTGGTGTTTACCTTATATAGTACTGTAATTAAAAATTGCAACACTTTATGTGTGATCTTTTTAACTTGAGAGAGCTTTTTTATTTATTTAGTTGCTGAGGAGCCAGTCCCCTGGTGTGCTGAGCAGGGCAGTGGGGGCTGTGTAAATTCTGGCAATGCTATCCAGCCCCTCTCTCTGATACAAAGGATGGACCTTCTCTCTGTGGGTTGGAGCTGGCAACCATCCCTCCCACCCTGGCTAGCAGAGAGGGGAGGGGTAGAGAGAGCCTCCAAAATCAGGGCCAACGTGCTGCTGGATCCCAGATCCTGGGGACTGCTGCTGTGCTCTGGCCTTGCCTCTGTCTGACCCATTGTGTGAACTCAATTGTATTTCATCTGATCCATCTACTGCAATTATTAAGTTTGCAGATGATAATACCATTCAATTCAATTTTATTTACAGTCACAGACCAGGTGATACTACCATAATGGGTCTAATTACAGGTGGAGATGAATCAGCGTACAGGGGGAAGGTTCAAAAAGTATCTACATGGTGCCTAGAGAATAAAGGTAAAGATAAGGGACCCCTGACAATTAGGTCCAGTCGCGGACAACTCTTGGGTTGTGGTGTTCATCTCACTTTACTGACCGTGGGAGCCGGCGTTTGTCCGCAGACAGTTTTTCCGGGTCATGTGGAACCAGAGCAGCACAGGGAAACGCCATTTACCCTCCCGCCAGAGCGGTACCTATTTATCTACTTGCACTTGACGTGCTTTCCAACTGCTATGTTGGCAGGAGCTGGGACCAAACAACGGGAGCTCACCCCGTTGTGGGGATTCAAAATCAGTCATACCAACAGGCTAAAAAACAGTTTCTATCCTTGGGCTGTTTGGCGGCTTAATGGAAAATAATATAGTGCAACTGACTTTTGGGGTAATGATGATGATGATGATGATGATTATTATTATTATTATTATTATTATTATTATTATTATTCATACCCCGCCCATCTGACTGCGTTTCCCCAGCCACTCTGGGCGGCTTCCAACAGAAAAATGAAATAAAATAATCTATTAAACATTAAAAGCCTCCCTAAACAGGGCTGCCTTCAGATCTCTTCTAAAAATCTGGTAGCTGTTTTTCTCTTTGACATGTGATGGGAGGGCGTTCCACAGGGCGGGTGCCACCACCAAGAAGGTCCTCTGCCTGGTTCCCTGCAACTTGGCTTCTCGCAATGAGGGAACCGCCAGAAGGCCCTTGGTACTGGACCTCAGTGTCCGGGCAGAACGATGGGGGTGGAGACGCTCCTTCAGGTATACTGGACCAAGGCCATTTAGGGCTTTAAAGGTCAGCACCAACACAAGCACACAGAGTGCAATGAGATTGAGTGTTCGGGGGAGGGGGGAGGATTGGTTAATTTCATTGTACACAGGTTGTACATCGACAATAAAAGTATCATCATCATCATCATGGGCCTTTGGCCTGATCCAGCCGAGGGATCCTTCCATTCTTTCAGGCTGACTTGGAAGGCTGCTCAGCAGCCAGTAGCTGCAGCTTTGAACAAAGTCTGCCTTCATTTGTTTATTTACTCCACGGATCATCTTCCTAATCCCTGTCATTCTGGAAGAGAAGCAAACCAGATATAAAATCTCTCTCTCTCTCTCTCTCTCTCTCTCTCTCTCTCTCTCTCTCGCAAATGTCAAATATTTAGAGGTCTCTTCAACTTTAATTTTTCAAAGACCAGTTCCAAGCAATGGCATTTACTCACAACGTGGGTCGCTTGCTGATATTCAGCTCTAATAAAGGTCTGCAGGTCCTTTCAGGGAACAAACGTCTTGAATGTATGCAGGTGATTCTCCTCTAGGGATTTCCCTCTGTTTCAAAGGCTCCAAAGCAGGAAAATCACTTAGCAAGACCCACAGTCCCCCCCCAAAGCAGCAGCCCCTCAAATGCCATTTTTTAAACAGCACTGCTAATACGAGGTGGGGGGAAGATTGAGATTTCAACAGAGGAGTTGTTGCAGTAAGGATGCACTTAGCCCTTTAACCATTGACTATTCTTGTGCTCCAGCTCATCCGCCTTCCAGATTATCTCTCCCTGCCCTCAGATTCCTAGGTGGGTATTTTCAGGACTAAACATGCCTTTGGAACATGAGTGCTGGTGGTGGCAGGGAATGAGCTTGAATGGAGGAAAGAGTTGCAGTTTAAAAACAATCAGCACCAGGTGCAAAGATGAATCCCCCCTCTGCTCAACATGCACCTCTCTGTGAAAAACAGTCTTCATTTTTAAAGAATTGACCATTGGGAAAATGCTGCCATAAAGATCCAGCAGTCGCATTGCATGAGCTCACGGTGCCCAGGGCAGGTGCATGTACTCTGGAGGGTGCGCACGCATGCGCCGGGTGTGTGTGCATGGAGGGTGAAGCAGGCCACCATGGCACCCCAGCCCTCGCCACTGACATCGCTGGAACGATCCCGCACAGCACTGGAGCCAAGCAGGGCCACGCTGTGCCACCTGCTCGCCTGCACAGGGGGGAGACTGACCAGCCAGTGTGGCACTTGGCGGGCATGAACCAGCTGCCCCCACGCCGGTGCCCCCAGCACACCCTGACCCAATGCCCCTCTCCGTGTGTGTTAGTTCCTCTGATGCCGGGAGAGGAGTGGTAGGCTATGCTGGGGGTGCCTGCATGGTGTGTGTGCCTGCTTTGCAGCCCCTCAAAAATCTGTGCTCCGCCAGATTGGTAGCTGGGCCCCTGGCTAAAAGGCCACCTGGGGGCCCAGCAGTAAATGATGTTTCTGCTACGGCCATGGCATGAGAGCACATAAGAGTCCTGCAAGGGGGCCACCTAGTCTAACATCCTGTTCTCACAGTGGTCAACCAAATGCAGGACCCAAATGCAGCAGGATGCACCTCGCTGGTGACCACTGCCTATGGTACTGGAAGTGGCACACAGCCATCATGACGAGTGGCCATTGACAGGCTCCATGTGTTTACCCAGTGCTCATTGAAAGCCATCCATGCTAGTGGTGCTCATAACATCTTCCGTTACCAAACCCCACAGTTTAGCCATGCGCTGCATGAAGAAATACATTGATTCAGGACAGACTAAAGAAAGTCTGTGCTGGTCCAGAATCAGCTTTGTTGGATGTTTCCAAGTTTTCATGTTCTGAGTGAGGGAGAAAAATGTCTCCCTAGTCACTTTGCCCATGCCCTGCATAATTTTATACCCCTCAATCATGCGTCCTTTTTCCACCTTTTTTTTCTGCAGCAGCAGCAGAAAGAAAATCCCTGCACCAGCCACAGAGTGTTGGTGTGTGTGTGTTGGGGAACGGGGGGGAGGGGCTTTAGCACCCTGTGCTGAGGGTCCCCTGAAGTCTGGCACCAAGCCGGGTGTGGGGTTTACGAGAGGGAGCAGTTGTCCTAAAACAGCATCAAACAGTGTAGTGCTTATTGATTGTTTGCTTTCGTTTCTCTCCAGCAAACATAATTTTGGCTGTGTGTGTGTGTGTTTGTGCGTGTCACTGGCAGGGAGGGGCAGTGGAAGGAGCAGGGAATCAATCTCAAGCATTTCTCCTGGATTTAGCCAAGCAACAATGCCCCTTTATTAGTTCCCGGTACTGTACGTGCTGTGCCATGAAACTCTGCAGAGTTCTGGGTAGTTTTGCAAAGTTTGCGTAACACAGAGAATATTAGAGCATTTGGAAAATAGCGTTGTCAGCTAAAGAACTTGCATGTGCTCCTTGTGAGGGCTTATGCCACCTTCCAACCTGTAGTGTAGTTTGTCAACTTCAGTGGAGGGGAGGGGAGCCACCAGCTGGCACCTGTGGACTTTTGCTACTCATCTGAAGCTAGCACGGTTCATCCGCCTGGAGAAGAAGAGAGTGAAATACTTTGACAAGCAGGGAGAGCAACCTGACCATTAAGCAAAGTGAGGTAGCCAGTTTGGGGATCTCATGAAATCCACAGTTATCTTTGTGGAGGATGATGGCTTAGTGGTAGAGCACATACTCTGCAGGCAAAACATCTCAAGGTAGTTAGAACTGTGGAACTCCCTCCTGTAGGAGGCAGTGATGGCCATCTGCTTGGATGACTTTAAAAGAGGATTAGACATATTAATGGAGGAGACATCTGCCAGTGGCTGCTAACCATGATGGCTATGCAGCCAGGGAGAGGGTTGCTCTCATGCTCAGGTCCCACAGGCATCTGGTTGGCCCCTGTGAGAACAGGATGCTGCACTAGAGGGGGCATTGGCCTGATCCAGGAGGCTCTTTTAAAATTCTCATGTTCATATCTTCAGACAAGGTGTGGAAAAATCCCTACTTCAGACCCTGCATAGCCACTGCCTTTTGCAGTTAGACAGTCTTGAGCTGGACGGAGCAGGGTCTGACTCTGTATCAGGCACCTTCCCATATTCCTTTTCAAATGAAGATAAATGAAGCTAAACGCTAGAAGATTCAAGAGAGTCCAAAGGTCTTCCTCACACCACACATAGTTAAACTCTGGGATTTGGTACAGAAGTTGGGATGGACACCAGCTTGGCTGGTTTTAAAAGGCTTCTCCATCAGAACATCATGGGGTGATTTGTGCTCATGAAGGAAATTAACCCCTTCTTTTAATGCCTGGCTCCTACAGCATCTTGTTCCTAGAGACATGAAAGAATAAAGAGCCAAATTCAAGCCCGAAGAGTCTGACATGAAGAGGTCTCCATCACGGTTGCTGCTGTTGTGTCATTAGTTTCAATGCACTGCAGCAGACCTTAAAAGAACACACAGCGCAGCGCAAGCCAGAGGTGTGTGTGTGTACAGAGCATTGCAAGAGGCTGGATCTCGACCCATGGGAAAGTCAAAGGTGATGTGTGCAGGACTTAAGGTCACACAGCATCCAGCTGAGGAAGGTGGCTGCTGCTAGACTGGAATGAGTCAAATGTTAGATGAAAGATGCCACATCAAAACACCCTACTTCAAGTGAGATAATGTGCCTTGATGTGTTCTCCAGAGATAATCTAAAGAGATAATGCAATGTATTTGAGAGTTTGCACCATATGCTCTGCCTGTTGCTGCCAGAGAGGAGTGAGGAGTACTTTTTGATGGGGAGGCAAAAATGTGAGCTTCTTAGAGGAGAGGGAAACAAGATGAAGGGAGGCTGGCTGGCTGGTGGCCCTCCGAGGACCAGGGTACATATGCCCAAGCCTTGAGGCCTTGGACCTCAAATTTGTCTAAGTTCCCTCTCACAACCCAAGAAGCTCAAGGCAGCATGCATGGCCCACCCTCCCGCACCATGTCATCTTGACAACAACCCTGCACAAGACATTAGGCCTCCCATTTTATGGACTCGTGAGTTTCCCTCATAGTCACATTCTGTGGATAGGGTTGCCAGACTCAATAGAGGACAGGACTTCTGTGCCTTCTGTGCTTGGAAATGAAACAAAGGGTCTGCTGGTTTCTCTTTAAGGTTTCCAGACTCAAAAGAGAGCAGGGCAATTAAAGGCACAGAAGCCCTGTCCTCTATTGAGTCTGGCAACCCTATCTGTGGATCTATTGCCACATTTATCTGCTGGCTGTGCTGGCTTCTGTGCATCATTAGCCCCCACCCTGGCTGGATCACATGTTCCCTTCCCCATGCTGATGCCCTCCAATTACTCTCTGTGGTGCCACCACAGGTGGAGTATTGGGGACAGCTCTGGTCACCTTACCGCAAAAAGGATATTGTAGAGTTGGAAAAGGTTCAGAAAAGGCTGACCAAAATTATCAAAGGAATGGAATGACTTGCCTATGAGGAAAGGCTGGAGCATTTGGGGCTTTTCAGTTCAGAGCAAAGGCATGTAAAAAGTGGCATGTAGAAAATGGAAAGAGAAATATTTTTCTCCTTTCATAACACTAGAATTCATGGACATCTGTCTCAGGAGAGCGAAAAGGAAGTCCTTCTAAAAGAAGGAACTTCTTAATGCAGAACATAATTAAACTATGGAACTCGGTCCCATAAGAGGCCGTGATGGCCACCAACTTTGATGGCTTTAAACGAGGACCAGCAAAATTCATAGAGGAGATTAGGCATTAAGCAAAATAAGCAAGTGCTTAGGGCATCAAGGGAAGGGGCACCACAGAAATTTTCTATTGCCTGATATATATATATATATATATATATATATATATATATATATATATCATACAGAATAAAAGAAAAAACAATTTTACATTGCTAATACAAAAATAAGAAAAAAAATTCAGAACAAAAAAGAAAAAGAAAAAATACTCAATCTAATTAATATCCCATAATTATAACCAATTCTGACTTCCCCGTCCCATCCTTTCTGAGTCCATTTTTATCCCAAAATATAGAGCTTCCAAATAATTATGAAAATACAACTTTTTAAATTCATTATTCATCTCTAAGACCGCTCCCGGTTCCCGTCTCCAGGTTACAGGGAGTTTGTTCCTTTTGCGAATCTAAAGAAAATTCTTGCAGGTTCCAATTCTTTATGCTTTCTTCCCTTAGTCCTGCCACTAAGGGAGGTCAAATTTTCTTCTTTTTGAGGATTATAAATTTCACTCCGTGGTCATGGCTGCCGGCAAATTAGCTGCGTCATGAGCCACTCAGTGTGGAAGGGATCGACCTCCGTTTTTAAATCCACTTCCTTTTGCCAAATTCTTTCCCAATAGACAAATCTTGAGATTACTTACAGGCAAATCTTAATGTTTTGGAGGTATCTGCTGCTCATTTTCCGTTGGCACGGAGCTTCACGTCTGCAGAGGGAGCGAATCAATCCAAGGCTCCATCCCCACTCAGGCTGCTCTCGGTTGCTCTAACGGGCTAACCGGGCAGTGAAGGGGACTTTACGGGGCACTGCTGGATGACCATGTCCTCATAAAGCCCTATCTGAGGTTTTTCCGGGTAGCCACATCGCTCATGTAGCTTACCCCTTTCTCCGCAGCGCTAGGGACCTTGGAGTCCGAGGCAATCCTTGCCGTGCAGTGATGGCAGCAAATCAGAAGTCCTTTCTATTGCCAGATTTTTAACGTTAATGGTCACAAATTGCTCAGCTAGGTGTTCATCTTCTCAGTTGAAGTATATTAAAGACTCCAACAGAACAACTATGCAACAAGGCAGGGTGCCGTATCCCTACAAAGTATAGAAGCAGATGCATTACCTAAGATTAGTTTTGAGGATCTGATCAAAGATTTTGCAATTAGAAAAATAGGAGAAAAATTCAAATATAAAGTAGAAGTATACAAAAACCTGGGGGACCCAGGTGGCGCTGTGGTTAAACCACTGAGTCTAGGGCTTGCTGATCAGAAGGTCGGCGGTTCGAATCCCTGTGACGGGGTGAGCTCCCGTTGCTTGGTCCCAGCTCCTGCCAACCTAGCAGTTCGAAAGCATGTCAAAATGCAAGTAGATAAATAGGAACCGCTACAGCGGGAAGGTAAACAGTGTTTCCATGTGCTGCTCTGGTTTGCCAGAAGCGGCTTTGTCATGCTGGCCACATGACCTGGAAGCTATACGCCGGCTCCCTCGGCCAATAATGCGAGATGAGCGCGCAACCCCAGAGTCAGTCACGACTGGACCTAATGGTCAGGGGTCCCTTTACCTTTACCTTTATACAAAAACAAACATTATTTTCCATTTTACTGTAGGTTTTGTTTCATTTCAAAAAAATAAAATTTGTTTATATTTTGAATTAGATATACTGTATACAGTGGCACCAAAATATTTTACGTGCTTAGGGCCTCTAAAGGTCTTGATCCATCCCTGCTCTGCCTGTGATGCTGGAGGGGAGAGGACTGCTCTTGTGCTCAGCTCCCACTTATGGGCTTCCCACGGGCATCTGGCTAGCCACTGTGAGAACAGGATGCTGAATGACATGGACCAGTGGCCTCATCCAGCAGGCCCTTCTTATGTCCTTAAGTTTTTAACCTGGTGTTCTCCAGATCTTCTTGGACTCCAACTCCCATCACTCCCAATCAGCATGGCCAATAGTCAAGGGGGGTGGGACCTGCGCCTCCCCAAATGGACTCCAGGTGTGAGGCGGCTGCCATTTAAGGGACCAGCTCCTCCTCTGGAGCCTGACCATTCTGAGTCCAGCTGAGCCAGTCCAAGTCCATTGGCTTCTCACTGGGTGGCAGCATCAGGCACGCCATCCGCATGCTACCAACCTGCCTTACAGGGTCATTGTAAGGATTACTGATCCTAAGAAGCTCTTTGTGCGATAAAGGAGGCCACTGTTGGGAAGTGGGTGCTGGTGATATGAATGCCTGCACTCCTGGTTATCAAGTTATTATTTCAGTGACGTGATAGGGAGGTGCCACATAGGACCACTGTGGTGTACTCTGACTGGCAACAGCACTTCCAGACCTCAGGTCTATAAATGTGTTCCGGATAAATTAGAGGTGCTGTTGGGGATTGAACCTGGGACATTCCAAATGCACAGCTGTGCTCTGACATTGAGTGCCAGCTTCTCCCTTGACTTGGTTCCATTTTCCAGCTCTCCTTAAGAAGGGCTTGTCTAAGGCAAGGATAAGCAAACATCCATGTTGCATTACCTACGACCTTCTTGAGAACTGCAGTGGTCATGACCCAAGCACTGTGAATTTACCAAGTAGATGTGCTTATTTAGGATCCAGTAAGGCTAATCTTGTGTCCTTTAATGATCCTTACAGTGTGCTCATGCTTAACAACTTTGTCTCCATACAAAACAAGGCTTTTGCACACCCACCCACCCCAATTCCTCCCTTTTAAGTGCAAGCTAGATCTAATGGGAGAATGCAAAAGCATCCTTAAGCCAAACAGATTTTTTGTAGTGAGCAATCTGCACCAAAGCAAATGACATACAACAGTAATTAACGAAGATTACACAGCAATTAGGGTGATTACGTTTATGCTAGTTGAAATAATTTATGGAATAATATCTGTACTTAAATTGAAGCATAGTGCATGTCCAGAGACAAAAGGAGATGAGCCATGATTCTGCATGGGGTGGAGACACGATGTAATGACAATGTGCAGAAAGAGAGGGGGGGGGAGAGGAAGTGTCACTCGGTTGAGCAGAGAAACATTCCCCCCTTCAATATAACACAGCTCCAATGGAAAGCAAGAATTCTGAACACACTTGCCACCTTAAGCTCAAGGATGCATTTATTTGAAATCAGCATAAACTCTCCTTGCCTTGAAGTCCCTGGCTCTCTGCCCCCTCCTAATCTCTGCCCATTTCCACTCTCATTTCTCCCCTTCCTTTCTTTACTACCCCCTGACCTAGGCCTGCTTCAGGGGGCAGATTTCTCCATTCCCCACCTCCTCCTTTCTGAGGACAAGAGCAGCATAGCCACCAGCAAGCAGAAGGCTAGAGCTCCCTCCCAGAGGAACCAGAGGTGGCCACCAGCTTGGATGGCTTTAAAAGATTGGGCTGTTTTGTGGAGGGTCAGGCCATGTTGGCCAAGCTTCTCAGTCCCAGTGGGTGGAAACCCCGGGAGAAGGGAGTGCGCTTGTGCTAGATTCCTGCATGTCCGTTTCTTGTGGGCATTTGGGTGGCCTCTGAGAACAGGATGCTGGACTAGATGGGCCATTGGTCTGATCCCGCAGGCTCTTTTTAAGTGCCCTTTTACATGCCTCCACCTGCCTGCCCACCCACCCTATGTCACAATGGCAGTTCAGCCAGCTACCCCAGGGTCTCCATCAACACCTCTCACGGCATCCTGGGAGGCAAAAGTGGGGAACCTTTCCTGGCCAGTGAGCCAGATAGTCATCTCCCCTCCCCTTGGTGGACCAAACTTAACATCAGGGTGGCCTCTGATGATACTGTGCTTCAAACCGCAGAGCTGGGCTGATTGAAAGCCCTTTGGAGACAGCTTTGTGCCTTGATCAAGGAGTGGGGAGCCATTTCCATTCAGTGGAAAGCATGTCTCCCTCTCCACATTGCTCCTTAAATCTCCAATTTCAGAGGTTTAAAGGAGCAGCAGGAGGCAGCTTCCAAAGGGATTTGCAAGCACACTGACACCTCCCTTCCCCCCTATCCTTTAAACCTTTGAAAGCAAGTATCCCACAGGGGAGCTGCAGAAATAATGTTTTTGGTCAAGGGAGCGCTGGACTCAAAAAGGTTGAAAACCTCTGGTCTACATTGACTGGCAGGAGCTCTCCAGGGTTTCAGACGGAGCCTCTTCCACCCCTACCTGGAGATGCCAAGGATTGAACCTAGGACTGTCTACATGCAAGGCAGATACTCTGCCACTGAGTTATGTCCTTCCTTGACAGGGGTTAGGGCAGCTTCAAACCACAGGTGGTCCACAAACTAATTCACCAGGAAGAGAAGCTGTTTCTGCAAAGAAGAGCTGCCAAGCTTTCGCCACAGTGCCTCCCTCCCTCCCTCCTTTTCTGCCTCCCTATCAGATGAAGCCACTAGCTGGCAGCTGCCTGGCAGCCCTCCTGTGCTACCTTGTTATGAGGGAGCTCTGCAGGGTGGAGAGAAATGCAGTGAGCTCCATTTCATTATTGCATCACAGTTTCACCCCAGGAACCCATGGATTTCAGGTGGAAGGGTTGGATGGGCTCTGCAGTCATAATTCATTCCTTCTCTCCCACGGAGGCTTTTGAAAAGGGTATCCAGATACCACTGCTCAATGCACAGCTTCACCATTGCTGCTTCTCAGAGCAGCACATCCCTGCCTTCCCTCCTTCGGGGGCTTCCTACACCATCTTCCCAGCCACTCCTTGTCTCCCTTAGCAACTGCCTGGAGATATTTCCAAGCACAGACCCTAGCAAGGCAGCTCTGTGGGGGGTGGGGTGGCCTCCTGCCTGGCCTGGAATCTTGTGCTTGCAAGAGCAGTGGGGAGCTTAAAGTCACCTGGACCAGGAAAGGAGCTGAAATGGTGGGTAGGCAACCTGGGGTCCTCCAGATGTTTCTAGTCTCCAACGTACATCATTCCTGACTATTGGCTATGCTGGTTGGGGCTGGTTGAAATTGGAGCCCAACTACAGCTAATCAACCAGCTGAACAAACCGATCCATCTTCTGGCAGGCCTTGTGGCTTCACCTTACCTTGCCCTTACCTGAGCACTGGAGGGGCCATGATCAGAGGTGGCGATCCTTCTGATTATGAGTTGCTGGAATCCACAGGAGGGGAGAGTGCTGCTCTTGTGCTCGGGTCCTGCTTGTGGGTCAGCCTCTGTGAGAACGGGATACTGAGCTAGATGAGCCATTGACTTGATCTGCCAGGATTCTTCTTGTGTTCTGTCTCACCTTAAGGTGTGGGGTCCAAGGAATGGATGCTGCATGATGCTGGGCCCACTTTCTAATGGTGGCTTCTGTCTGGGTTCATGACTCTCTTCGTTGGGTCCCAGAGGTGATCAAGGGAAGCAGGCTTTTTGTCACAAGGGGCACAGATGGGTGCTGTGCTCAAGGGTGGGTGGGTGTGCGTACCCCTCATAGTTTGTTTGTGTTGGTCTGAAGCAAACAGCCTGCCTTTGAGAAGTTTTTGAGATTACTTGTGAGCAGCAAAGAAGAGCATCTTTCTCTTTGCTTAGTGAAGTCTCCAGTTAGCTCTGAGAATACTACCATTGACAAGCTGAGTGGGGAGGAATAGACCCACTCATCTCCCTGCTCTGCCTTGGATCTGATGAGGCCTGAACTACTTACTAAGGCAACAGAGGTGTAAAGGAGTCTGCAATGCATGCTTTGATGGGCAGAAGATGCACTGCACACACATGCCTTGCCCAGGCTCCAGAGCATGTGGAGTCCTTGCATGGCTGAACCTCTTGTCTGCAGCAAGATGGAAGTGGCCTGGACACCTCTTGCAGAAACTCAGGGCCTATGATCACAACGGCTGGCACAGAAGGCAGGCGTTCCAAAAGCATTTCTCATTCTAGGCTGTTGCAAGGAGCATGCCTGAAATGAGAGAAGTCCGTAGGAAGCCTTATACCCATTTTCACACGGAGGAGACCATTTTTTGGGTGCTGGCTTTCAGCTAATCCTCTTCAACGGCTCTTCATAATAGCATAACTGAGTCTGCTGAGCGTTTGATGCTGGGCATGCTTTATGCATACCTGAGATGCAGCAGAAGTCATTCTCCACCTGCACCTCATAGATGCCCTCCTCCCAGGTTGCTCCACATATACCTTGACAAGCATGGCGGGATTTTTGAGCAAGGGGTTTCTGGAGCATGATCCAAATGCAAAGATGACACCTGCACATCCAAGGATTGCAGCTCATCCATTTCTGCATGATAAAGAACTGCATGGCTTTTTAAGCCCACATCTGAAGAAGAAGAAGAAGAAGAAGAAGAAGAAGAAGAAGAAGAAGAAGAAGAAGAAGAAGAAGAAGAAGAAGAAGAAGAAGAAGAAGAAAGTTGTAGCATCCCTGTGGGTTTGATAAAGGAATCCATGAATGATCTGGTCAGTGGATTAATCGAGCAGGATACTCCTGGATTTAATAAATCTGGTCGAGTAGGGTGCTCTTACCTAAACCACAAACCAACTGGGTTCTTTTCATCGTTGGGTGCTTCTTGCCACTATGGTGCCCAAGAAATGCCTCTTGTTTGCTGTGCATCCAGAGGGGAATGTCCCCATCTGTTTGCTTATTCTTCCCTTTGCTGAGCCAGATTCGTTTCCCTGTGCATGTGTGTCTTTGTGTTGTCTCAAGAGGTTTCCGCATGTAAATTTTCTTCCAGGTCAACCCTGCTGGGTCTCAATGTGCCCAACATTGTCTGTTAGATTGCAGAGTGCCATAAGGTTGCTATGGCAACTACATCTCTTCTCTGTAGCTAGAAGTGTTGATTACTGTCAAGGCTAAATCTTTAACACCTGAATTTCTGGATTGAGGCTCCTCTCCAAAGCAGCAAAGCGCTTGTTCGGGGGAATGGGGGAATGGTTTGAGAGCATCTTCCATATTAAAAAGTTGATACAAAGGAGAGGATAGGCCAGCCCACTTTCCTGCAAACACAGAAGAGTGATCTTTTATTGGGGGGGCAGTGTCCATGTTTTCAATTTAGCAAGAGGCAAAAGGCAGCAAAAATGTCCTGTCAACAAAGGCCTTGGCCCAAACCCAGGTGGCGCTGTGGGTTAAACCACAGAGTCTAGGGCTTGCTGATCAGAAGGTCGGCGGTTCGAATCCCTGCAACGGGGTGAGCTCCCGTTGCTCGGTCCCAGCTCCTGCCCACCTAGCAGTTCGAAAGCAGTTCGAAATAGGGACCGCTCTGGCGGGAAGGTAAACGGCGTTTCCGTGTGCTGGTCTGGTTCACCAAAAGCAGCTTTGTCATGCTGGCCACATGACCCGGAAGCTGTCTGCAGACAAACGCCAGCTCCCTCGGCCTATAGAGCGAGATGAGCGCCGCAACCCCAGAGTCGGACACGAGTGGACCTGATGGTCAGGGGCCCCTTTACCTTTACCTTTAGTGTTCATGTTTTGAATTTAGCAAGAGGCAAAAGGCAGCAAAAATGTCCTGTCAACAAAGGCCTTGGCCCAAACTTCTCTCGCTGTGCAGAAATTGCAGGAGGAAATCCTCATCTCCTTACACAGCTCAGCTGATCATAGGAACCAACTCCTAGGGGCCATGGGGGCTTTGGCACCCACAATAAAATATTTGAGGGAGCTGGGTCCCCACAAAGTTGATGGGCATTCCCATTCAAATGATGTGTGTGCACTGCGTCATGTGGTTGATTATGCAGGGTGGGACTTACCTCCACCCCCTAATATTTTATTCAAATTGGCACCCCTGCAGCTGACTGAAACTTCCCAATTGCCTCTGCCTTGCCTAAAGGTGTACCGGCTCCAGAAATTTTGATACCATGGTGTGTGTGGGGGGGTATATTTTATCCTTTGTTTGGGGGGAAATTGAAATTGTCATAAACATTGAAAAAATGCAATATTTGTAAAAGTACTCCTTACCTATTGAAAGTCACATTGTTACTTGTTTTATTTTCCCTGTTTAGGGAAGCTTTTAATATTTCATGAATTAGTGCATTTTAATGTTTTGTTGGAAGCTGCCCAGAGTGGCTGGGGAAACCCAGCCAGATGGGTGGGGTATAAATTATTATTATTATTATTCAACATTCTAAATATTTCATAGAATCATAGAATCATAGAGTTGGAAGAGACCACATGGGCCATCCAGTCCAACCCCTTGCCAAGCAGGAAACACCATCAAAGCATTCTTGACATATGGCTGTCAAGCCTCCGCTTAAAGACCTCCAAAGAAGGAGACTCCACCACACTTCTTGGCAGCAAATTCCACTGTCGAACAGTTCTTACTGTCAGGAAGTTCTTCCTAATGTTTAGGTGGAATCTTCTTTCTTGTAGTTTGAATCCATTGCTCCGTGTCTGCTCCTCTGGAGCAGCAGAAGACAACCTTTTACCCTCCTCTATATGACATCCTTTAATATATTTGAACATGGCTATCATATCACCCCTTCACCTTCTCTTCTCCAGGCTAAACATACCCAGCTCCCTAAGCCGTTCCTCATAAGGCATCGTTTCCAGGCCTTTGACCATTTTGGTTGCCCTCTTCTGGACACGTTCAGACTTATTTTTCTGACCATGCTGACTTTTAGTGATCACAGCGTTCCTTTCTAGGTGCTCACAGACCATTTGCTTAATGATCTGCTCTAGAAACTCTCCTGGTATTGATGTCAGGCTGACTGGGCGATAATTGTTTGGGTCCTCTCTTTCCCCCTTTTTGAAAATAGGGACAACATTTGTCCTCCTCCAGTCTGCTGGGACTTCGCCTGTTCTCCAGGAATTCTCAAAGATTATTGCCAGTGGTTCTGAAATCACCTCTGCCAGTTCTTTTAATACTCTTGGATGTAGTTCATCTGGCCCTGGAGACTTGGATACATCTAAATTAGCCAAGTATTCTTGTATTACCTCCTTACTTATTCTGGGCTGTGTTTCCCCTGCTGAATCATCTGCTCCATATTCTTCAGGTTGGGCATTGTTTTCTTTCTTGGAGAAGACTGAGGCAAATAAGGTATTGAGGAGTTCTGCCCTTTCTCTGTCCCCTGTTCGCATTTCACCATCTTCTCCCCTAAGTGACCCCACTGTTTCCCTGTTCTTCCTTTTGCTACGGACATACCCATAAAAGCCCTCTTTGTTGCTTTTAACCTCTCTAGCAAGCCTGAGTTCATTCTGTGCTTTAGCTTTTCTGACTTTGTCTCTACACGTGCTGGCTATTTGTTTGAATTCCTCTCTGGTGGTTTTCCCCTTTTTCCTTTTTTTGGTACATATCCCTTTTAAATCTTAACTCAGTTAAAAGTTCTTTAGATAGCCACCCTGGCTTCTTTAGGCACCTTCCATGTTTCCGTCTCATTGGTATTGCCCGAAGTTACTGTCCATGGGATTTCACCCAGCGTTTCTCTAAGTTTTCTGAAGTCGGCTTTCTTAAAGTCTAGGATTTGAGTCTTAGTATGCTTGGTTGCTCCAGAAGAGCATGGTCAGTCCCACCTAATGATCCTGCCACTTCTACCCCACTAACCAGGTCATCACTATTGGTTAGGACCAGATCTAAAATGGCTGATCCTCTTGTTGCTTCTCCCACTTTCTGGACAATGAAATTGTCTGCAAGGCCAGTGAGGAATCTGTTCGACCATATGCTCTTGGCTGAGTTTGACATCCAACAAATATCAGGATAGTTGAAATCCCCCATTACTACTATCTCACTTCCTTTTGAATGCTTGGCCATCAGTTCCAGGAAGGCATCATCTGTGTCCTCAGTTTGGCTTGGGGGATCTATAGTAAACTCCCACAATGAGATCACTGTTATTTTTCTCTCCCTTAATTTTGACCCAGATACACTCAACTTGGCTTTGAAGTTTTAAATCCTGGATCTCTTCACAGGTATACACATCCCTGACATATAACGCTCCTCCTCCTCCTTTCCTGTTTGGTCTATTTCTCTTAAATAGATTGTATCCCTCTATTACTACATTCCAATCATGAGACTCATCCCACCAGGTTTCAGTGATGCCTATTATGTCGTATTTAGTTTGCTGTACCAAGAGCTCAAGTTCATCTTGTTTATTTCCCATGCTCTGTGCATTAGTATATAGACATTGAAGACCATTGATCATTCCCCCATATCTCTTATTTAAGGATATCTTCCTCCCGCCACTAGGTCTGCATGCTGTTTGCTCCATTTGGTCCTTGACATTTGGATGATCATCTTCAGCATTTGATAGACTCCTACCTTCAGGACCACTGTCTCCCTCCCCCACATAAGTCAGTTTAAAGCCCTCCTGATGAGGTTTTTGAGTTTCATGGCAAAAACATTCCTTCCAACCCTTGTGAGGTGCAGCCCATCATTTGCCAGAAGTCCATCTTCAAGAAACTGCAGACCGTGATCTAAGAATCCAAACCATTCCTGTTTGCACCATTTGCGAAGCCAGTTGTTCCCCTATTTTTCCCTCTCTCCCTGGGCCATGTCGTTGACAATTTGTGCATTTAATTGCTTCAACTTCCTGCCCAGAGCCTCATAATCACTTTTGATCTTCTGGAGGCTATGGCTTGCAGTATCATTGGTTTCCACATGGACCAAAAGGAAGGGGTATTTGTCGGTGGGTTTTATGATTCCTTGCAGCCATTCTGTTACATCTTTGATCCTGGCCCCGGGGAGACAGCACACCTCTCGAGACATCTTGTCAGGCCCACAGATCACTGCTTCTGTACCCCTCAGTAGGGAATCCCCTATCACCACTACACGCCTCTTCATAGGCTTGGTTTGGATTCTTCCAAGTGCTGTCTCTTCCAAGGTTACCTGCATATTCCCGGAGGACTGACTTTGCTGCTCATCATAATATCTAATATTTCATAATCCCACCCAAACAACAGTTTTCAGAGGGGAAGCCCCAAAACGTGGAGGGGGGAAATGAAAAAGGGGTTTCCCCCCTGAATTTCATACCCACCCCCACACGGGGCCTTGACATCTCTAGGAGAGATGTAGGAGAGAGATTCCCTGGGGGCCCCATGTTCCCTGGGCATTGCTCATCACATCACGCTGCTGTGTAGACCTTTGGGCACATCAAGTATCAGGAAATGCTCTCTGTAAGATTCCAAGCTAGCCAGCACCCTAAATACCTCCAGCATACCATTGAATGCTTAGAAGATTTCCACGCACCCCAACCATACTTAGAATCATAGAATTGTAGAGTTGCAGAGACCTGGGGGTCATATAGTCTAACCACCTGCAATGCAAGAATCCTGTCCACAGCCATGGGCATAGCCAGGATTTATGGGCGGGAGGGCAGGTTTTATGTTAGCGGGGGGCAGCTGTGATGCAATTGGTCAGATATTTACTTGAATTGGGGGACCGCTGCCCCCGGCTACATCCATGTCCGCAGCTGTCCCTGGTTGGGCTCAAACCACCAACTTTCTGGTTAACAGCCAGACACACTGAAACATTGCGCCACCTGAGAAGAAGGGACAGAGAAGTCAGCTTGTTTTGGTTTCTCTCAATTTTTCCAGTCTGAAGTTCAGTTTGTCACATTTTTGCATCAGGTTGCATTAAAAAAAAGATGTCCAGAAAGGGAAAAATTTCCATACAAATAAAATAACAAAGAAGCACTAAAATCAGATGCAACATAAGACTCAGCAAGAGAAGATGAAACAGTTACACAATTTTTCATAAATCTGAGGGGTTCACAAAAGGAATTGACGAAGGAAGGAAGGAAGGAAGGAAGGAAGGAAGGAAGGAAGGAAGGAAGGAAGGAAGGAAGGAAGGAAGGAAGGAAGGAAGGAAGGAATTGCCTCCTAATTACTAGCAGTCTGTTGCATTTTTTTTAAAAAAAAAATCCTCTTGAGATTTGTTGTATGTTGTATGCAATTTTAACTAATACATGTATATTCTTGCAAGAAGGTTATAGTAATACAATTCATTTTTTATGTAACTTTCACTAATATATCCTTTTTATACACACTTCCCGTAATATACACATTTGTGTACAAACTATGTATATGGGGCAGAAGAATTGCATCTCAAAATTCAGAGAATTGGGAATTTTGAAGTCTAGTCATGTTTTGGTTCACATACTGCTTCAGGAAGAGCAAGCCAGCAAACCAAACCCAACATCTCCCCCATCTCCGTCCACAAATGTCTGCCATCTTCTTCCATGAGTTATGCAGGGTGCTCCTGTTTCCATTCACTTTCTGGGGCTTCTCTGAGTTGCTGCAACTTGGTCACAAAGCCCTTGGTCAGTGTTTTACCTTCTTGCTGGTTTTGTGAGGCATGGGGGCCGCCCCCTCAAGGCCCTTTCTGAAGAGGCTCCTCATGAGGCCGGAGGAACATCGCCCGGCTATTATTTTATTGATTTATTGATTTAATATGCTGTACACCGCTTTGAGGTTTCTATTAAAAATATAAAGCGGTATAGAAATTACAAAAATTAATAAAATAAATATTTGCTTAGCTGGGTGTGTTTTTTTAGAATACAATATTCCTTGAGACTTGAAAAGGAGGTACATTTTTAATAAATAAAATGCCCAAAAGGGACGGGAAGCTTTTTCTCCAACTCTGGCACTCTTTTTCATAGCTATTCTAATTGAAGATCTGAGTTCACTCATAAGGCAGGATATAAATATGTCAAATAAATAATTCAGCATTTGTGATTAGCTTAATGATGTTAGAAATTACTTTCTACAACACAAGGAACAAACTGCAGACACCAAGAGCCATTTCCAATGTAAATATTAAATTTAAAAATTAGGCTTCCTCTGAGAATTCTGTACATGTATTTGGATTGTGAGGATTCAAAGCACTGAAAGGTAGGATAGCCTCAGCTATTTGTCCAATGGTTTTTCATGTGCATCTTGGGTTCAGTAGGTCTTAAGTTACCGGACTAAGTCTGGATCACTCCATAGTGAATTTGTAAATGTGATATGAAGCCATTCAATAAAAACTTCTTTTCTTTTTTAGTTTTAAAAATTAATTATGGATGTTGAAGACAATAGTCCCATGTAATGCTTTGCTCAGTGACTGTTGTTTCACCTTTTGTCCCAGGATAAACAAGGATCAAGAAACAAGCCAGCCGCTGTCTCCCTTAGGTGCAGAAAGAAGGGGATATGGAAAGAGTGCAGGGGGTGCTGATTTCGGCAAAGCTGATCAAAGCCGTTCCTTTGGTACCCAAAGACGAGAATATGGGGAACCCACTTCAAATGAGGAGTTTTTCACTCTCCAAAAGTTAGGAGCTGTGTCTCCATCCATTATGAGAAGGATGTCCTCTCCAGCAGTGGCAGAAGAGATGTTATCAAGTCCTTTGTCCCCTTCTGTGGGGGGGACAGCAGAAGACAAGTTGTCACGCTCCTCCTCTGCACTTTCTGAATATGTTGAAGAGCTGCGAAGAAAACGACTGAAGGACAAAGAGCCAGGGAATTTAGTGTTAGATGATGCCTCCTCTTTGCCTATTTACCAAACAACGGGAGCCTCGTCCCTTAGAAGATGCAAGACTTTGAAAGATGATGAAGATCTCCCAGTAACTCTGGAGGGAATTGGTGAAAGTGCTCGAGCTGGCCTGGTCCGCTCCTCTAGTTTGAGGAGCATCTCATCTGAGAGCATGGCACAGCCAAACCTCTCCCCAGCTCTGAAAAGGGTCTCCAAGTTTGGGTCCTATGACTCTCTCATTCAGAACATAGATGACACCTACTCAAAGCTCAGCTCCCCAGACCTGGGTGGAGAAATGTTCAGCACTTTGCGACTTAAGCCATGGAGAAGTTGCCTGGAGGCATCCCTGGAAGAAATGACAGACACGGATCTAGGAAAAGAACCTCTGGTCTTTCAGAACAGAAGATTTGGTGATGTTCCAAGTGAGGGAAAGGAAACTGATCCACTCTCTTGGAAAATACCAACTCTAAGCTATGAGAGGAAAATGAATGATGACTTGGATGACTTCCTTCCAGCCATCCGGAAAGCCCAGTCGACCAGCAGCCTGGCCAGAGGTCCCAAAGAGAGGAGAGAAGGCCAGAGGCCCATGAGTGTCCGTTTTGAAGACCAAGTCTCCCCCAACCACACTTTCCTCTCTGAGATAAAGGCCACTTTATCACCAAGTCCCAAACCCAAAGAGGACCCTGGAAACCTCTCTGACTCGTCTTCATCTTCTGGCTCAGTTGTGTCTTTCAAAAGTGCCGACAGCATCAAGAGTCGGCCAAGGATCCAGAGGCTGGAAGGAGAAGGATGTGTTGGGAACAGAAACCCTGAGGGCGCAAAAGATGACCGGCGGTCTGAGGCCGAGGGGAAGGAAGATGATGTAAACAGTATCATGATGAAATACCTAGGAAAAGACTAAGGTAAAGTGCGGGCATCTTTCATTTCCTTTTTTTTATTTCACTTTTAATTTGTTTCTATATTCTATAAACTGCCTCTACAAGGCAGTTTAGGGCAATATAAATTCTAAGGAACAAACCTTATAATAATCTGATCCAATACAAAAAGTCACAATAAAACATAACTTTAAAATAGAATGACTTATATCAAATAAAGTAATATTCAACAATCTGTTAGAATATAGTAGTACGCAGTAAAATTAACTCTCAAAGCACCAGCAAATAATAATTAAACAGAAATTCACTCTTAACTGTTACAATAAATGATTACTAAACTATGATAAATAAAAATGACTGCAAGTCACAATGCATAAAATACCACAATACATACAAAACCATGTAAAAGGATCAGATTGAGCAACAAAGACCCACAAAACCACTTCCCCCTCCCTGAACTCCTCTTTCCCCTTCCCAGCTGCTTCTGCTGTTCTTACAGCCCTGCCCCAGGAGAGGCTACTTGCTCAGCTGGGCTTGGTTGAGGTTGGGGAGGCGAGGCGAGGCTCTTTCTCCCTTCTTTGCACTTCCTCACTGAGGAAGCAGACTTCTACTGAATTACTTTAGAGTCTTTCGATAGGTTTTCTTTTTGTAGACTTTCCCAAACAACTTCCAGCCAGGAGCCACCTGGACAGCAGGTTTGCATTCCTCTGTCCTTTTAGTAAAGGAGTGATGAGTGGATTCTGGAGACCAGTTTTCCTTCTAATAAGGGTTGACTTGTGTCAAAGCCAAGTGATCGGATTGGTGCAACTATTGATTACTATCTCCAGGTCCTTCATGTGCCCAATTGCATTCTTTACGGAGTGATTTTCTTGGCCTGCACCATCTGTGCACCAAGGGGGCAATGGCTGCATCCACACTATGCCATTATTCAAAGCACCGTCTTCCTTTCAAAGAATTATGGGCACTATAGTTTACCCTTGACATAGCTGCAATTCCCACAACCACATAACAAGCTACAGTGCCCAGGATTCTTGGATAGAAAGAAGGTGCTTTGAATGAGTGTGTACCCAGCCAGAGTCTCTGTAGTTTCTCCACAGCTCCAAAGCCAGAGCATTTTCTAAGAAGTGCTGCAAGATCTTCTGGTTTGGCCTGAATTTTTTAATGTGAATGAAGCTGAACATTTGAAGATTAAGACAGAGAAAATAAAATACTTATTCACGCAGCATATAGTTAAACTAGGAAACTCCCTCCCACGGGAGGCCATGATGGCCCCCAACCTAGACGGCTTTAAAAGAGGATTAGACAAATTGATGGAGGAGAAGAGGACTAGCGAAGGTCACAAAGGAGTCTATGCTCTTCCTCCATAGTTGGAGGCAGGAATATTTCTGACTGCCAGTTGCCACAGGGTGGGAAAGAGCTCTTTTGCTCCACAATTGGCCCTGTGAGAAGAGGATGTTGGGCCTGATGGGCCCCCATTGGCCTGATCCAGCGGGCTCTACCTACTTTATACTTTTTGTGTGGATGCAGTTCCATGGGAATTTTTGACTTAGTTTCAAAATTCACATTTTTATAGCTCTTCCCTGCAGGCCTGAAGACTGGGGTGGGGGTAGCCATATAAGTCAATGTGCACATAAATAGATGTACACATCTTCTGTACACACAAAGCTTCATATGGGAAAGCCTTGGCTTCTGTCGCATTGGAGTTGGTTTGGGTTTTTTTGCTCAAAGTGCCCACCAGCTTGAAATGTTTCCATTTCTTGGCCTTGTCTGCCATGAGGATTTATTTCTCCAACTTGGGTTGGAGCTCCAGCTCCCAGACAGAAACCCCACTGCTGCAGTTGAGTGCTTAAAACAGATTAGAAAGCATTTTGCAAGGTGGCTGGCTTTGGAGGACATTTTCACAGGTCCTGCTGTGATCAAAACTGCTGAAGCAACACCAGGCAGCTTGGATGTGTTAATAAAACATTTCTTTATAGGAAACACCATCTACATAACTGAGGGAGCCGTGTGTGTGTGTGTGTGTGTGTGTGTGTGTGTGTGTGTGTGTGTGTCTTTTGTTTGAAGTCAGTTGCAGGGAACTGGGGTTTTAGTGGAGAGGAGATGGAAACTTTGGACTTACTCTCAGCCCTGGAATCTGTTGCCCCAAAGGTGTAAGCCTAAAGCAGGTTTGGAGGGATTTTTCTTTTTTAAAAAAATGCAAAAACAAAATATACTCTACAGGTGAAGTTGGCATGTACATTTTCCAATGCTTCCGGCCCCCTTAAAATGCAGGGAACTATGGTGCTACATAAGCTTTGAAGAATCTGCAGATATTGGGGGGGGGAGCAGAACAGCAGGTCTTATGAGTGAGATAGCACAATACAACACACAAAGCTGGCTTTAGGCAGTCATTCAAACCCGCCAGCTGCTGTAAGCTCCCTCCATTTCAATCTGGACGGTGCAGCTCCTGTGTCCTTGGCATTTCACCCCAGATGAAATGTGAAAGGCAAGGCAACTGGAGTGGATAGCTTTAAAATATTTTCAGCCACCCGCCTCCTAATCCATAGCATTTTGGATCTGGGTGGGACCTTGGGAGGTCATCCAGCTCAACCTGCTTAACAGATAGCTGCCCGGCCTCTGCTTAAATGCCTGCCAAGAAACTCCTCCTGTTAGCAGGTTTTCCTCATGCCTAGAAGAAATCAGCTTCCTTGCGGCAATTTCCACTCAGAACAAGCCTCCCTAAGGCCACCTGCCATTGGCTCACAGCTGCTCATACTCTTAAGCCACCTGCACAGCTCTTTCATGGGACTTGGTTTCCAGACTCTCCACCTTCCTGGCATCCTGTCTCTTGATACATCGGGGTTGGTTGATACATTCTTGAAATGTGATGCCCAAAACTTGACAGGGCAGGACTATAACTGCTAGTGCTCTGGCCACGATGTCAAAATCATTGCTGGTTGGGGCTGATGTCAAAAACATCTGGAGGGCATCCACTTTGCTCTACTCTGTCAAATTCCTCTCTTCCTAATATCAATTGTAGTTTCCTCTTGCAGGCAGATGATCTCATTAAGAGCCAGTTAAGAAATTCATCTCAGGGGACCTGAGATGGCTTTGAACATTTGGCTTTTCTTGTGGAAGCGCACATCTTGGAAAGTTCACCTAAGATGATGGTTGCAACATTAGGGCTGAATCCCAATGAAGGTGGGAGATCAGATTTTCAAAATGAGATGGACAGAAACAGGGAGGGAACCGAGTCTTTAAATTAGAAAGAGGTGCTGGCAAATGTGAATAAATTTCAATTCAGTATTTCTGGGATCTACATTCCCCCCTCCCTCCCCCTCTCCTCCCTCTCTGCAGGAGCCAAGCTTTGGTCTGAATCATCATCATCATCATCATCATCCAAGGTGGATCTGTAAGCATCCTTGTCACTTCCAGCCTCTGGCTTCCTCACCTGCTTTGGAGGCACAACAACACTTGTGTGCATGTAAGAGAAGTGGGCTGCAGCAAGACACTGCCCTTTGGTGCTCTCTCTTTGATTTATACAAAATAAAACATTTTGCTTCTTGCATCTGAGTTTTTCCTCCTCCCTCTTTCCTGTCTGTGCTCAAGGTAGCTTCAGGGAACCTTCATGCTCTGAAAAACCCTATTTGGATGAGCTAACCATGGACATGACATAATAGAAACATAGGCAACTGCATTATACTGAGTCATGCCACTGGTCCTGCCCACACTGACTGTCAGCAGCTGTGCAAGGTGCCAGGCAGGGTTCTTGCCCAGCTCTTCCTGGAAATGCTGGAGATTGAACCCGGGACCTTCTGCAGGTAAAGCAGATGTTCTGCCAGTGAGCGACATGCATCACCAGCCACTGGAGTGGGTGGCACTGTGGTCAAAGAAGAAGAAGAGTTTGGAATCAGGGGTGTCGCAGTGGGGGGTGGCCCGCCCCATGCTCCACTCTGCGGGGAGCAGCGTCCCCTAGCCCCTCTGCACCTCCACCGACGATGGCCGTCGCGGCTGCCATTGTGGAGAGGCCGCCCTGAGGCTGCTGGCTGCCACCCGCCACTCAACAGTGGCCAACGGGGCGGGGTCGCGTGCGGGTGAAGCTCGCTGGGCTGGGGAGGTGATGGGCCACTGCCTCGCTCTTCCCTCCCTCCCTGAGTTGGGCAGAGCAGGGTGCCTCTAGCGAGCCGCCCCGCGCATACTGCGCATGCCCCCTGCCCCCGTGTGGAGTGCGCATGCACGGGATGCCACACATGCACATTCTGCACGCTGCGCTGTGCTGCGCTGCACAGGCGCCGCCCCTGGTACCAGCTGTGGTAGGAATGCCACTGTTTGGAATTGATATCCCACTTTATCGCTACCCGAATGAGTCTCAAAGCGGCTAACATTCTCCTTTCCTTTCCCTCCCACAACAAACACTCTGTGAGGTGAGTGGGGCTGAGAGATTTCAGAGAAGTGTGACTAGCCCAAGGTCACCCAGCAGCTGCATGTGGAGGAGCAAACCCAGTTCCACTGCTCTTAACCACTACATCATGCTGGCTTCCGCACTGAGCTTCTTGGGCTTGCCGATCAGAAGGTCAGCAGTTCAAGTCTGTGCAACGGGGTGAGCTCCCGTTGCTCTGTCCCAGCTCCTGCCAACCTAGCAGTTCGAAAACATGCCAGTGCAAGTACATAAATAGGTTTCCATGCTCCCTGGCACTTGTCATGGTGTCTCATTGCACCAGGAGCCCTTTAGTCATGCTGCCCACATGACCCAGAAAGCTGTTTGCAGACAAATTCCGGCTGCCTTGGGCTGAAGTGAGATGAGTTTGACTGGACCTAACTGTCCAAAGGTCCTTTACCTTTACCGACTGTCTGGGGCCCCAGAGAAATGCCCTTCCTACCCAGCAGGGGCCTAGATCTTTCTGCCTGAAACCTTTGGAGAGCTGCTGCCAGTCAGTGTTGACAGTACTGAGTTAGATGGTTTTATTCAGTATAATGCTGCTTCCTCATTGGACCGTCCTGATTTGCAGTCCTGCTGAAATGTTGCAGACTGTGTGTGTGTTATATAATGCCACAGTAAGCAATGAAACACACACACACACACAATCCATCACCCTGACTCGCTGGAGAATCCTCCTTACCTTTCTTTTGCTTATTCTCTCTGCAGAAGAACAATTGCCTGCCTGATCCCATACACATCAGGCCAGAATATTGCTCCAGTCAGATTGAATAAGAAAATACATTGCAGCAGGGAGAGGCTTCCACAAGCTCAGCTTGGCAGAACTGGCGGGGGTGGGGTGGGGTGGGGTGGGGGTGGGACAGACGGACAGATCCATCCGGGCTGCAGCAATTCTGCTGGCATTAGAGCAGAAGCCAAAGCATGCCTGGGATTTCTCAAGAAGCTCACTAAATCTAGAGCACTGAGAAAAGCCGGGCATCTGTTCAGGCCCACCTCCAGGGATCAGTGGAGAGGCATCCTTTAGTTGAGCTTATGGGGCTGTTTTCAGGACTGAGGTTGTGGATATGCAAAATCCATCCTTCCCTAAAGCATTTCCCCCAGAAGCAAGACGCCAGCAGCTGGATCAAAAGCAAGAATCACACAGACAGTGACAGCAGCAGTCCCTGTGTCACTTGTTTTCAAAAGCACATATGGGCATTCGGCAGATTGGGACTTGGCTGTACATCACTTGAGCAATTGGATGAATAGTCTATTCTTACAAAGACACAGAACTCATCATCTGATAAGATGACCTGCAGCCTGAGTGAAACATATATTTTTTTCTGAATAAGCAGGAGATACTATTATTCTTATTATTTACATAGACCGTGTACTCACAAGAAACTTACAGAATTAATGCTTCTGTTACAAACTGAATGCTTTTGCACTTCTAAAACAATCGCATACACTGAGACTCGGAAGAAGGTCTCTTTGTGTTCAGTTGGTTCAGCTCCCAGGAAAATGCATCTAAGATTGCGGCCTAAGAGGACGTGTCAAGAGCTATGTGGGAAATGTGCCCCGGGGGGGGGGGGGCAGGGAGGAAGCCATCTGACGCAATTCTTTTCCTAACATGTGTATGCTAAACCATCATCTTCACCTCTTGAAACCCTTGAGGAGAAAAGATGCACGAACAACAATTTTGAAATAATAATTTTATGCAGTATGTGTCTCAGATCTGTTGTGACAAAAACTCCAGATAAAAACCTGGCAGACCAAAGGATTATATCGCCCAATAGACTTTTATAAAAAATAACAAACCTTGGACAACACAAGAAATACAGGATAAACTAGAAGACACACAAATATCATGGTTAGCACAACACCAACTACATGCCCTCTTAAACAACCCAAAATAAACAGTAAATTGCAAGAACAGGGGCCAGAAGAAAAATGGATTGTAGATTTCCTGTCATTGTAGATTTCCTGTCTGTGGGCAGGTGCACCTCTAACACCCTCAGGCCAATGACATTGACATGGTTAATATGGCTGTGAGCCAAACAAACTTCCTTTCCCTTGGCAACCGCAAATGCTTTCACATCCATCCCCCCCCTGTATATCTTTGCCAAATCAGTTATCAGCGAGCAGGTGTGGAGGACTCCCTGGTCCTGAATGGGGTAACTGTGCCCCTGAAGGCACATTTCGGACTCACAGTTGTCCATGGAGGCGCAGGTCAATTCTGTGTCCAGGGCTATCAGCTCCATCTGGTACGCAGGCTGAGACCCTACCTGCCTGCAGACTGTTTCGTCAGAGTGGTGCATGCTCTAGTCATCTCTCGCTTGGACTACTGCAATGTGCTGTATGTGGGGCTACCTTTGAAGGTGACCCGGAAACTACAACTAATCCAGAATGCGGGAGCGGCCGCCGAGACCACATAACACCGGTCTTGAAAGATCTTGAAAGGCTCCCAGTACGTTTCCAAGCACACTTTGGTGTTGGTGCTGATCTTTAAAGCCCTAAATGGCCTCGGTCCAGTATACCTGAAGGAGCGTCTCCACCCCCATTGTTCTGCCCGGATACTGAAGTTCCCTCGTTGCGAGAAGCCAAGTTGCAGGGAACCAGGCAGAGGGCCTTCTCGGTAGTGGCGCCCGCCCTGTGGAACGCCCTCCCATCACATGTCAAAGAGAAAAACAGCTACCAGATTTTTATAAGACATCTGAAGGCAGCCCTGTTTGGGGAGGCTTTTAATGTTTAATAGATTATTGTATTGTATTTTTCTGTTGGAAGTCGCCCAGAGTGGCTGGGGAAACCCAGCCAGATGGGCGGGGTATAAATAATAAATTATCATTATTATTATTATTATTATCATCATCGTCATCATCTGAAAACAACAGGTTGGTTCCTGATATGCTGTGTGCTGTGCAAAGTTCTCTCAAAATATGAGCGTGCCAATGGCCAGGGATTTTTATTTTTATTTTTTTGCATGAGCACCCATTGTGAGAGCCCCTAGTGGTAGACCTTGATTGATCTATGGTCCTGAGCTGGGAAAGCCAATATAATCTGATTAAACTTTAAATAGTCTCTGCTCATTTCTCTGGCGATGCAGAGGATGTTACATAAAACATCAAAGGACCTGATCAAAGCTCTGGGTGAGAGGCATAAATCAAGGCTGAGAGGGATGGTGATTGCCTGATGGGTAAACAGAGGCCAAGATATAAAAATAGGGTGAGGATGTTTAGTCAATGAGAATTGGTGAGAGGAACAATTGTATTTTTTTATTGATTATAAAATGCTCCAGCACATGTATTTTGTTTAAAGCAACCAATTGCCATTGTAATTGGTAAAATTATAAGAGGGCAGTCAGCAGCTCAGAAGAGGCAATGGAACATTCTCTTGTAAGATAACAGTCTCCTGGGATGCAGAAGCACCATTTCTTTAAAACTTCTGCATATTTAAGGATGTGTGTTTTGACAACAAAATCAGATGTCATTCCTGATTTTATATTATGTTCATTTACATACATAAGCATACATACATACAACTAACAGTGTAGTTAAGTTTAAAAACAAAATACCCCCAAAATCAGAGCATTGTATTTAAATATTCAGGGTGGGGCGGGGGGGGGGGGCTCCACAGGCTTGCAGAAATAAATAAGAAGAAAACATATTTTCTAAAAGTTTCTGAAAACAGCCCAGAAAATAACTGCAAGCTTTCAGGACCTGCAGAATGTTTGTGGCAGCTGGTGACTGTTCTGGCTGGCACTGAAAAGTGCTTGAGTCCAAAAAGTACGTCAGGCTTACTCAGGAGTCTTTGCTGAGGTACTTTGTGAAAAGCTAAGTAGGCAGTCACAACTGGCTCAAATCACAACTGGCTTTAAATTTATTTTTAATCAATTCAGTTCTTGAAATTAATTTAATCTAACCCATTAAATAATTAAATATAATTAGGTGTGGGATTTTCTTGTGAGTAGACATGTCTAGGCAGTTGCTGTGACTCTTGCTGCCCTCACTGGAAATGACCTGGAGAACTTTGGATGAACCAGTTGCCCTCTCCCTCCCTTTCTTGCCACAATCCGCTTGAGCCCAGCATCAAGCACCTAAGCCCCTTGCCATTCCCATCTGGTGCTGCAGAGACACAGACAAAGCCAGAGGGTTTTAATGCCACAGATTTGAATAACAAATTAGTCCAGATGTGATATGACTTAAAAAATATAAATTAACCAAGCTCCTTGATCCAGCTAAATCCTCTGGAGTGATCTGCTCTGCCGATATGGATTCTAAGGGAGTTTAGCCTGCTTAAGCAAAAGACCTCTGGTTCTTGCTATCCACCTTTGGGTTATATCTCTTTTTCCTTTGCTAGTAATCCGTCCAGCTGGTCCCCACTAAGTCTGACCGGACTGTTATGAAGTCCTGGGGGCAGGTTTTCTCACCGGTAATCCTTTGGACACGTAAGCTTTTCAGTTATACAAATACTTGGCACCTAACTTTAGTTCATAAGGCAGGGGTGAAACAAGGCTCATTTTCACCCAGGTCAAAGGCCCAGTCAAAGTCCCACACCCATTGTGCACGCAGGCTGGTAGCCTCAAGGGTACCCCTCTGGGCCAAAAAATCCCAGGGCAAAAAATCCCGGGCCAAAAAATCCCAGGGCAAAAAATCCTGGCCTAAGGCAGGGATGGGGAACTTCAATCCTGCGGCCCAAATTTTATAAACAAAAGTGTTAAAATGAAAACAGGATTGCAATGAGTTCCAAAAGAATCTTTCCAAGCTGAGTAAAATGGCAAGCACAATTCCCTGTAAAGTGATGCACATCAGGAGAAAAAAGAAGTCTTAATTTCACATAAATGCATGGGGTCTGTGGTCCCCTGTGTGCAACAGCTGTGAGGAAGGTAAATTCCATGCTAGGGATCATTATGAAAGGAATTGAGAATAAAATTGTCAATAGAATAATGTCAATAAATCTGTAGTGTTTGGAATACTGTATGCAGCTCTGGTCATCTCATCTCAAAAAGGATATTGTGTTCAGAAAAGAGCAACCAAAGGGATCAAGCAAATGGAGGAACTCTCCATTTATTGGGGAGGCATTTTATTTTAGAGAAAAGGTAAGAGGAACATGGTAGAAGTGTATACATGGTGCAGAAAAACTGGAGAGAGAAAAGTTTTTCTCCCTTTCTGATGACACAAGAATTCAGGGACACCCCAGGAAGCCATTGGAGTGTTGGACAATTCAGGACCGACAAAAGAAAGTACAGTACTTCTTTGCACAGCACATAGTTAAACTTGCTCTCACAAGATACAGTTGTTGCCAACGAAGGATGGTTCTACAAGAAGATTATAGAAATTCAGTCGATCAATAGTTACTTGCCAAGATGGCTGTGCTGTCCCTCCATGATCAAAGGCAGTGAGCCCCTGAATGTCAGTTTCTGAAAAACATGGGATGGGACAATGTGCAAAATTGGGCGTGTAGGGGAACGTGAAATTGTCAGGTGCCTCTATTTGTCTCCATGGCAAAAATGGTACTGCCTACCCCGCCTTCCTACCCTTCCATCAGGGAAGAAGAGTGAAGGTCTACGTCAGGAGCAAAGGTGAGAGGGGCCAACAGCACCAAGAGGCCACTGTAGAGGGGGCAGGGCTGAGGAGCATTGCCAATATTCATATTTTGCAGCATGAAGCAATCAGATGCATGAGACTCCTTTTGGAACAAAAATTGTCCAGACCCATATATGTTTTTCAAAACTTTCCTTGCAGAACTTCCTTCAAAAGAGAACAAAAAAATTAGTGATTTTGTCACATACAATATATTGTGTGTATCCAGCACAGGCTCAGCTTTTTACAAATTATGAAATAATCTAAGAGACCAAAAAGCAGAGACACACAGAGGCCCTTAACCTGCCTTCCAGCCCAAGGCTATTTACTCCAAGGAAGGTTAAAGGTAGGTAGCCGTGTTGGTCTGGGTCGAGGTAAAATAAAAAAATTCTTTCAGTAGCACCTTAAAGACCAACTAAGTTTTTATTTTGGTATGAGCTTTCGTGTGCATGCACACTTCTTCAGATACAGTGAAATGGGAGTCCCCAGGCACTTATGTAGAGAAGGGGTGGGGAGGGGTGGGGATGGGGAGGGGGGATTACTCAGAAGGGTGGTGGAAATGGGTGATTGACTGACTGATAGCTGTTGATGACCGAAAACGACTGCAAATGGTTTTGCATGAAAAAGCAAGGGTTGAGATGGCTGAAGATCGCTTATCATGTATAATGAGATAAGAATCCGATATCTCTGTTCAAACCAGGTCCCTCCATGGTTTTGAGCTTGGTGATAAGTTGTAATTCAGCAACTTCTCTTTCCAGTCTATTTCTGAAATTCTTTTGTAGTAAGACAGCTACTTTGAGATCTTGTATAGAATGTCCTGGGAGATTGAAGTGTTCTCCTACTGGTTTTTCTGTCTTCTGGTTCCTGATGTCAGATTTATGGATAAATGGACATAAAGCATGTGATCCTATCTCTTTCATGTGCTCTGAGTCAGGCTCGAGAGAGAGCTTCAGGATGCTATAATGGAAAAACCCATGTCAATACACATTCAATTGCCAGCAATGTCAGGTGCCTCTATTTGCCTCCTTCTTTGCAATTACTTTCAATGTCAATTGAACAATTATATTTAATAAGGAGGAAGCAAACCCGGCTTCCAAGGAGGTGACCACAGCTGGATCTACTGCCTCTGTGAATCCTGCTCCCCACGGCAGCCTCCTGTCTCTGAATAGCAGCTTCTGTTGACAAACAAGCCTGGCATGATGGCATCCTAGACCTGCCTGGTCTCTGTGGGTGAACCTTTCGTCTGATGGGCAGCACCAGGCTTGTATCTGTTTGGTGTGTTCGGGAGTCACTCAACCCAATTGAGCCCTTCTCCCAAGATTAAGCTTCCCACTTCCTTTTTAAATGTGTGTATTTACATATTTTTTGAATTATGGTGCTGGAGGAGACTCTTGAGAGTCCCATGGACTGCAAGAAGATCAAACCTCTCCATTCTGACGGAAATCAGCCCTAAGTGCTCACTGGAAGGACAGATCCTGAAGCTGAGGCTCCAATACTTTGGCCACCTCATGAGAAGAGAAGACTCCCTGGAAAAGACCCTGATGTTGGGAAAGATTGAGGGCACAAGGAGAAGGGGACGACAGAGGAGGAGATGGTTGGACAGTGTTCTCGAAGCTACGAACATGAGTTTGACCAAACTGTGGGAGGCAGTGGAAGACAGGAGCGCCTGGCGTGCTCTGGTCCATGGGGTCACGAAGAGTCGGACATGACTAAACGACTAAACAACAACAACAACATTTACATCTTCTTTATAGCTGGCTGTATTAAGATGCTGGCTGTGCTTTCAATTAAGTGAATCACTTTTTGCTATTGTAAGCACATTTCTTCAGAATAAATAATGCAGTTTGCAAGGGGAGAAACTGAGTGTACCGCAGCTGGCATTGTTTGGGCCAACCCATTTCAGAGAGGTGGAGGCAGATTTGGCACTTCTCACCCCTCCCTTGAGGAAAATGATATGAAATGAAATTTATCCTGGAATGGGAATTTGCAAAAATGCTTCCTCACCACATGTGAGATTTGGCAGGACTGCTGTGGTTCAAGGTCTTCCTTGGTGGATGGATCAAGTGACACAGAAACTTCCTTCAAGTCAACTTGGCAGATGCCTGGAGGATGAGGGTTAGCTACCAGGAAAAAAGAAGTAGGACTTGGAGTATCCTCAGAGAAACTGTCCTGTGTTGCTGCTTCATATCTTTCAAGATTCTTTAGCTGTGTTTCTGCATTGCAGGGGGCTGGATGATGACTTCAACTCTACAATTCTCTGATTCTATAGGATGATGCCCTTGGCCTCTCCCGCTAAGTGAGATCCCCACCCCCTGTGCAAAAACAGGGATTCTGAGAGAGGCGCCTGTTTGGGTGAAACGAGAAAACAGGGCTCCATGTTCCTTCTTCTAGACCAGGCATCCCCAACTTCGGCCCTCCAGATGTTTTGGACTACAATTCCTATCATCCCTGACCACTGGTCCTGTTAGGCCAAAACATCTGGAGGGCCGCAGTTTGGGGATGCCTGTTCTAGACGGATTGAAGGTGGAGCAGTGGCCGTGGGACTGGGAAGAGTCTGAGAGCCAGACGAAGAGGCCCAGAGAGCAGCATTCAGGGCCCCAGACCTGGGTTCACCACGGTTGACACAGCAGCCAGCTGCGGTCTTTTTTCTGTCTTCCCTTTCATGGAGTTCCAGACCCTCTGGATCCACTGACACAATTAAGGAAGACACAAGCACAAAAGCAAGTGGCCACTCTTCTCTCTGTCCCACCCGCACACTCCCTTGTTTATAGGAACTTGTTCAAGATGCTCCCTGACGCCTCCTGAGCTTTTAAAAATAGAAATAATTGCACTTGCTCTCTTTCCTGTCAGCAATGCGTAGGAGAAACAGCCTGGGAAGTTTATGTATTGTTATTCTGTCACACAGGTCTGTGGATAGAATTATAGAATCAAAGAGCTGGAAGAGACCACAAGGGCCATCCAGTCCCTGCCAAGGAGGAAACACCATCAAAGCATTCCTGACAGATTCTGTCAAGCCTCTGCTTAAAGACCTCCAAAGAAGGAGACTCCACCACACTCCTTGGTAGCAAATTCCACTGCCGAACAGCTCTTACTGTCAGGAAGTTCTTCCTAATGTTTAGGTGGAATCTCCTTTCTTGTAGTTTGAATCCATTGCTCCATGTCCGCTTCTCTGGAGCAGCAGGAAACAACCTTTCTCCCTCCTCCTCATGTTCCAGCAGAACATGGATCCTACTTGTAGGAGAAGTGTGGAACAATGGCGTTTCTGGCCTAGGCAATATTCTACCTCTCTCTCTCCATCCCTTGCTCCCTGCTTTCTTTCCCAGTGCATCAACAGAATAACTGTTTTTCCAGTTATTGCTTTGGATGAGGCGAGCCCCTCCCTCACTGAAGCGACTCAAACAGGGGCCCAATCCAAAGCACAGAAGCAGGGGGGAGTAGGTTTGCACTCTTATTTGCCAACATCTCTGTCTGCTGACAAGGGCGGTGCTTTGATCTAAACCACAGAGCCTAGGGCTTGCCGATCGGAAGGTGTGCAGACAAACACCAGCTCCCTCGGCCTATAGAGCAAGTTGAGCTCCGCAACCCCAGAGTCGTCCGCGACTGGACCTAATAGTCAGGGGCACCTTTACCTTTACCTTAGCGGGACGCAGGTGGCGCTGTGGTCTAAACCACTGAGCCTAGGGCCTGCCGATCAGAAGGTCGGCAGTTTGAATCCCCGCGATGGGGTGAGCTCCCGTTGTTCGGTCTCAGCTCCTGCCCACCTCGCAGTTCAAAAGCATAGAATCATAGAATCATAGAATCATAGAGTTGGAAGAGACCACGAGGGCCATCCAGTCCAACCCCCTGCCAAGCAGGAAACACCATCAAAGCATTCCTGACAGATGGCTGTCAAGCCTCTGCTTAAAGACCTCCAAAGAAGGAGACTCCACCACACTCCTTGGCAGCAAATTCCACTGCCGAACAGCTCTTACTGTCAGGAAGTTCTTCCTAATGTTTAGGTGGAATTTTCTTTCTTGTAGTTTGAATCCGTTGCTCCGTGTCCGCTTCTCTGGAGCAGCAGAAAACAACCTTTCTCCCTCCTCTATATGACATCCTTTTATATATTTGAACATGGTTATCATATCACCCCTTAACCTTCTCTTCTCCAGGCTAAACATACCCAGCTCCCTAAGCCGTTCCTCATAAGGCATCGTTTCCAGGCCTTTGACCATTTTGGTTGCCCTCTTCTGGACACGTTCCAGCTTATCAGTATCCTTCTTGAACTGTGGTGCCCAGAACTGGACACAGTACTCCAGGTGAGGTCTGACCAGAGCAGAATACAGTGGTACTATTACTTCCCTTGATCTAGATGCTATACTCCTATTGATGCAGCCCAGAATTGCATTGGCTTTTTTAGCTGCTGCATCACACTGCTGACTCATGTCAAGTTTGTGGTCTACCAAGACTCCTAGATCCTTTTCACATGTACTGCTCTCAAGCCAGGTGTCTCCCATCCTGTATTTGTGCCTTTCAAAGTGCAAGTAGATAAATAGGTACCGCTCCGGCGGGAAGGTAAACGGCGTTTCCGTGCGCTGCTCTGGTTCACCAGAAGCAGCTTAGTCATGCTGGCCACATGACCCAGAAACTGACTGCGGACAAACGCCGCTCCCTTGGCTTATAGAGCGAGATGCGTGCTGTAACCCCAGAGTCGTCCGCGACTGGACCTAATGGTCAGGGGCCCCTTTACCGGTGTCAGAGCTTCATGCTCCGGCACTGGGGGCGGAGAGCTGGCATGCATTCTGGGGGCGTGACGTGCCGCCCGTAGGGGCGTGGTGCGTGTTCTGGAGGCAGGGACCACCGCCTTCCCACACCCCTGACCTTCACCTGTTGTGCATGGGGTGCTCTGTTTCCACCTCCCCTCCATAACAATGGAGCTCAAGGCTATGCAAGGAAATTGTTTCCCTATCCAAAGTTTACTGCTCAAGTCCTTCTTCACACAACACAAGATTTATGAAACTCACTACCACAAGGTTTGAGGATGGCCCCCCTGAGTTCCTTGGGAGGGGCTGGGAGGTTAGCTGTAAATGGAATAAAACAAATACCTAACCCAGTGATGGTGAAGCTATGATACGCATGTCAGCACTGACACGCATAGCCATTTTCAGTGACACGCAGCCTCATGCCGAGATCTCACTTCCGGCCGGTGGCGGACTGCCGCAGGTGACGCATCTCTGGGGGCCTTGTGACTTCCGGCGAGGCACAGATGGCGGTCGGCACAGAGCCACGGAGCTCCTGAAAGTGACCAGCGCTGCAGGAGCTGCTGGACAGGCTCTTGAGCCACCAAAACCGTCACTGCCGCCCAGACACTGGGGGCCACCAGTGCAGCAACCAGGGAGCTGCCGGACCCCACCCCCACCCCGCAAACCTGACAGACAGCCTCGAGGCACTCCAGAGGCCAGAGGAGGAAAAAGGAAGCCCCAGCACAGGCCCAACCCGAGCCCACCTCCCCAGCGGCAGACCCGTTGGAGGAAGGCCTGAGCCCAGAGTCCCACTGGGAAAGACCTCTGGGTTTTGCCTTATTTCCCCCCCTTTTTAAATATTTTTTTAATTTTTATTTTTAAAAAAGCTTTAATAATTTTTTCCTCCCCCTTTTCCTTTTTTTAAGGGGAAACAATTATACATTTTTGTTATTTAAAATATAAATATCGTGAAATTATGGGGTTTTTTTCTCAAAGTGACACCCCACCCGAGTTATGCTCGGTTTTTTGGCGAATTTTGACACACCAGGCTCAAAAGGCTGCCCAACCCATAACACGCACTTAGTTTTTAGAGGAGGAAAACCAGGAAAGAAAAAATTCTGAATGAAACAGTGGATGTATGATTTTTGTGGTTCATGCTGTGGCCACAGACATGATACGTGATTTGACAGTGAATTTGGGGTGACCCAATGCAAAAATCCTGAGGATCCATGTGGATCTGTGGCTTTGTAACCACGTTTTTTTGCGCCATTGCGGCCCTACGAAGCAGTGGATGCGTGATTTTTGTGTGTGCAGGCTATAGCCATTGACATGCTATGTGATCTGATTGTGAATTTGGGGTGATCCAATGCAAAAATCCTGAGGATCCATGTGCTTTTACCTCCCCTCTCCCAGGCAGCCTCCTTTCTTGCAAGCGTCCCTTTTCTGGCTTGCTGATCAGCTTGGCTATCAGCTGCTATGCACTTGTTTTCACCCCCCTCTCCCTGTTTCTAAATGGCTCTGGTGGAGAGAGTGGCAGCCGAGGGATTCCCGCTGCTGGAGCCATGGCATTTGCTCCATAACACACAGAGAGATTTCTCCTTACTCTTGACGAAAAAACTGTGTGTTATGGAGCGAAAAATACTAGGTAGTACATATTCTACATTAAGCTAAGGTGTAGATGAGCCCCAATATAACTTTCTGTTGAATTCCCAGCTTGGTCACCCTGAAGCAGATGGTGGCCCAGTGGGCGCTCAGACTATCTCCAGATAGACCCTGTTGTTGTTGTTGTTGTTGTTGTTAAAATTTATATACCACCCTTCATCACAAGATCTCAGGGTGGTTCACAGAATAAAACACAAGATAAAAACACAAGTAAACAATTAAAACAAAAACAGCAAAACAGGCACATTTAAAAGGCTATAGAATATTAATCAGCCCAGGGCTGGTTGAAGAGGAACATTGTTGCCTGGCACCTAAAATCCTATATAATAAAGGCGCATGGGGAGCCTCCCTGGAGAGAGCATTCCACAAATGGAGGGCCATTGCAGAAAAGGCCCACTAGACCTCACGTGGAGGTCCTCCTCTCCCTCTTCCCCCGTTGCTAAATCTGAGGGTGAAAACCCATCAACCAATCAATGTGTTCCAGTCCTGCATCTGATGCCCCCCCCAAAAAAAATTCGGTCATGTGGAGTTCATTTCTCTTCCTGGCAACAACAACACATTACAATGTTTGAAATCCCCCTCATTAAAAACCCAAGACACTCTTTCATCTGGTGTTTTTTAATTAAAAGCCATAATGCATTTATTCCATTCCCATGAATAAAACATCATGGCTAATCCATCATTCTCACCAGCAAGGGAAATTTCCTCTCACCTCTGAGCTTTATCTGATCTTCCAGTCTGAACTGGGACCCCTGAGCTGGGATGGTTTGTGCAATGGGGAAGCAATGGGGAGTCAGTAGTAGGGACCAGCTGGTTTGCTCCCAGTGAGACCAAGTTAGGACAACTTGAGGTCTGCAGCTAAGCTCCGGGGGGGGGGGGGGGGGGGGAGGCAGGAAGGAAATGCATTAGAAATCCATTGTCACAGCACACATCATTTCATTTATACGCCACATTTCCATAGTTCAAACCATGTTCAAGGTGGCTTACAACATGAGAAAAATTACATAATTACAAACATATCTAAGCAATAAATAAACATATCAAAAGCTACACAACCAAATTGAACAATTTCCAAATAAATCATAAGAAGATCTAAAATAAAGAAACAAAGATACAGAAAATTAATACAAATAACAACACTCACACACCCCACAAAGGACTTTTTCTCTGGGTCAAAATGTGTTGTGGCCCTTCTCCTGGATCCCTTTTTAAAAACTGGGATGCTCAGAACAAGGAGAGTGTTAAATCTGTGGGACAAGCTTACAAATGTCTTTTCATCTAAGGAACTATTGACTTGGAGACTGGCAGCGGACAGGATTTCCATAGTTCAGCAATGGAAAGGGCTACAGAAACTGCAACTCTTATTTTCGTACAAGAGCCTACAGACATTTGACCATTGCAAAAAAGAGCAACACATACCGGTAAATCTGTGTCTCCAAAGGATGAGAGACGCAGTATATTTCTTTGCTATCTGTGGGGCTTTTTTTCTTATGTTTTGAATTCAGAGGTACAAAATCTCTATCTGGACTGCAAAAGGAAATTTGGCTGTTGCAATATCTGTGTTCTATGTATGGATCTCAGGCGAGAAGAGCCTTTCCCAATACCTGCTGCCTTCTGATCTCTTTTTAAATGGAGGTGCTGTTATGTGGGTGGGTGTGGGTGGGTGGGTGCGATCCTGGGACATTCTGCATGCAAAGCATGAGTTCTACCATGACGATAAAAATTTTCCTCATAAGTTGCTCTGACCAGACTGTTGTCAAATGAAATAAGTCACCAAAACTTGTGAACATTAAATGAATCAGGAGAAGATTATCACACAGCTTATTGTTAAGTGAAACCATGGAACTCCCTCCCACAGGAGGCAATGATGGCCAGCAACCTAGATGGCTTTAAAAGAGGCATAGCATGAGGGGGCCACAAGGGCAGTTGCCCCAAGTGCAAAATTGTTGGGGGCACAAAATTTCAACGCCCGGTGCTGCCTAGATACAGCTGGTTGCTTCTGTCTCTGGGTTCTGTTGAAAACAGCTTCTCCATGCGAGCCAGGAAGTGATGTCTCCAGACAATGGAATGACTTGTCTTTCCTTATCTCTGTGGCTGTGGTCTCCTGGGCAGTTGAATGCACATGCCTACTCCGTCTGCTTCCCTCCCTCCCACCTGCCCTCCACATGGCCCCCGATGCTGGCAACCCATGCTATACCACCAATGCATGGTGGTGAGGATGATCAATGGTCACTCACTGGCCACAATGGCTCTGCTCTGCCTCCTCCGATCGGAGGCAGTGATGCTTCTGAATCCCAGTTGCTGGAAACTGCAGGAGGGTGGAGGGATGTTGTGAATGGATCCTCCTTGTGATCTTCCCATAATGGGCAGTGGTTGGCCACTGTGAGAACAGGGTGCTGGACTCAAAGGGCCTGATCCAGCAGGGGTCATCTTATCGGAAAGTGCATTAAAGGTAAGAGGAGGTGATTTCCTCATTCCAGACTTATAACCACTTAGGCAAAGGTAAAGGACCCCTAGTCCAAGGCCACTATGGGGTGCAGCGCTCATCTCGCTTTTCAGGCTGAGGGAGCTGCCATTTGTCCACAGACAGCTTTCTGGGTCATGTGGCCAGCAGAATGCTTCTGCTGCAATGGGGCATCATGCTCTGGCACCGGGGGGGCAGAGAGCAGGCGTGGTATGCAGCCTGTGGGGGTGTGGTGCCCAGCGCGGGTGGGGAGCCAGCCGCGTTGGCACCCCACTGGATTGCGCTGCTGGGGGTGGGGTGGTGTGCTCCCACTACACTCCTCTTACTCCGCCAGTGCCGCGATGGAAGCCAGAGCACACGGAAACACTGTTTACCTTCCCCTCACATTTATTTATCTACTTGCACTGGGATGCTTTCGAACTGCTAGGTTGGCAGGAATTGGGACAGAGCAATGGGAGCTCACCCCGTCACGGGGATTCAAACTGCTGACCTTCCAATTAGCAAGCCCAAGAGGCTCAGTGGTTTAGACCACAACACTGCCCACGTCCCTCAACTACTTAGGATGCAACTCACACAGGAAACGGTCCATTTTTGTCTCTCCAGGATTGGGGATGGGCCATGAGCAATCCCGGTTCTTTTCCAAGGAGAAAATGTGTCTTGTATCATTCTTGCCAAGCCTGCAAGAAATTGCCACGCCATTTGTCCCTGCACTATGCAACACACCTGGCTTAATGAGGTAATCTGTCACAGGGCTTAGCAATGGGGTGAAGAATGAGCATCACTGGGAGGAACGGAGCCAAGCCAAGCCCTCTTGCCAAAGGGTTTCTGGCGGAGACAAAAATTGCCCGGCTTTGCTTAGCAGTGATGTGGAGAGTTATTCCTATGCCTAGCTTCTGTCTGCAGCACTGCCTGCCTGTTGGCAGAGCTCCAAAAGCCAAAAAGCCAAAAAAATTCATTGTTGTTGCGTTTTCCCCTTTACAACGAAAACCTCCTTTTATTCATTATTTATTTATTTATTTATTTATTTATTTATTTATTTATTTATTTATTGCCTTAGGAAAACCCAGCTTCATAATAAAAACAACAATATTTCCTTATACAGTGGTACCTCAGGTTACAAACACCTCGGGTTACAAGCTCCGCTAACCTGGAAGTAGTACCTCAGGTGAAGAAATTTACCTCAGGATAAGAACAGAAATTGTGCAGCAGCAGCGGGAGGCCCCATTAGCTGAAGTGGTACCTCAGGTTAAGAATGGTTTCTGGTTAAGAAACAACCTCTGGAATGAAATAAGCTCATAACCAGAGGTACCACTGTATTTGAAAACTAAAGTGTTCAGTGATGAACAATGATGATGAAGCAGCTAAAAAAGCCAATGCAATTCTGGGCTGCATCAATAGGAGTATAGCGTCTAGATCAAGGGAAGTAATAGTACCGCTGTATTCTGCTCTGGTCAGACCTCACCTGGAGTACTGTGTCCAGTTCTGGGCACCACAGTTCAAGAAGGATACTGACAAGCTGGAATGTGTCCAGAGGAGGGCAACCAAAATGGTCCAAGGCCTGGAAACGATGCCTTATGAGGAACGGCTTAGGGAGCTGGGTATGTTTAGCCTGGAGAAGAGAAGGTTAAGGGGTGATATGATAGCCATGTTCAAATATATAAAAGGATGTCATATAGAGGGGGGTGAAAGGTTGTTTTCTGCTGCTCCAGAGAAGCGGACACAGAGCAATGGATTCAAACTACAAGAAAGAAGATTCCACCTAAACATTAGGAAGAACTTCCTGACAGTAAGAGCTGTTCGACAGTGGAATTTGCTGCCAAGGAGTGTGGTGGAGTCTCCTTCTCTGGAGGTCTTTAAGCAGAGGCTTGACAGGCATATGTCAAGAATGCTTTGATGGTGTTTCCTGCTTGGCAGGGGGTTGGACTGGATGGCCCTTGTGGTCTCTTCCAACTCTATGATTCTATGATTCTTCTATAATATGTGCATATTGCCTGTGATGTGTCATGGAGCAAAGAACTGTACTGTGAAACAGGAACATCATAAGTGCAAGTAGCAACACAACATGCCATAAAGCTTGCAATGTTAAGAATAGCATTAAAAGACAGAAAAACTAATGCTGGTAAAGATCATCATCCTCATTATTTTATTTGTATGCCGCCTTTCTACAGTTAAAACAATGCTCAAGGCGGCTTATTGTATGAAAAGGTTTACATAGTTACAAACATAGCAAAGTAGTCATAAAAATAAATAAAACACATAGAAACATAACCAAACTGAACAATTTCCACATAAAGATAAAGATACAAAAAATTAATATAAATAACAGCAAAAACTCCTGACAAAACTTTCCCCAAAATACCCCAGTCCTTGCTGGGCAGCAGCAGCAGCAATTCTTATGAAGCCTATCAGGCCTCACCCTCAGGCACCAAGCAGGCCAGATCAAAAGTTAACGATGTGGAGGAAAAGGCCACAAAGTTAAAATGAACACATGCAGAACATGGGGCAAGAGATGATTCCTAGAATCATAAAATTGTAGACTTGGAAGGGATCAAGAGGGTCATCAAGTCCAACTGCCTGCAATGCAGGAATCCTTTGCCCAATGTTGGGTGCAAACCCACAAATGACCCTGAGCCATCTGATTCAGACCGATGGAATAAAGCCATGTTAGCACGGAGACCCTGCAGCTTCTGTGAGGGACGTTAGGCTGAGAGTCAGTGAGTGGCCCAATGGCTGAGTGGAGATTACTCTCCAACACTCTCCCCACACCCTGGAAGAAAGTTAACTTTAATAACTTAAAGTTAGGTACCTTATATGAAGTCAGAGCTTTGGGCACTTGTCCTGAGTCTAGAAAGCACAGGTCCAAGCTCTTTCCCACTTGACCCATGCTTTCTAGACATGGGTCTGAGTCGTTTACTTCTTGCCCCACTCAATCACTCAACCCCACTAAACCAAGGAAAACCTGCTCTCTAGTGTGCAGACAAACACCAGCTCCCTCGGCCTATAGAGCAAGTTGAGCTCCGCAACCCCAGAGTCGTCCGCGACTGGACCTAATAATCACGGTCCAGTTGGCGGGCGGTTGAAGCCCTGGCTGAGGACGTCAGGACCAGAGGCAAGATGGTGGTGTAGAAGCAGGAACAGGTGCAGGGCTGAGGGTCCAGCAGCAGGCAGTCGCAGGGTCAAGGAGCCAGGCGGAAGCAAAGGTCTGGGAGTCAAGGAGCAAGGCGCTGGCAAGGCAAGGGTCCAAGGGTCGAGGATCAAGGCGTCGGCAAGGCAAGGGTCCAAGGAACAAGGAGCAAGAGGCCAGAGGCAACCAGGCAGGGCTAGCGTTGCTGTGGCAAAGAGCTAAAGGGAAATGCTGAGCTTTTATCCTTCCCAGCTCCTGCACTCCTAGCAAGAAAGGTGAAAGGATGTTGCATCCTCCCAAGAGTCTTGGTCAAACCAAAAGCAGAGGTGGCTGTGTGGGCAGGGAGATAAGACACACGTCACTTTTGCAGGGGCGTCTTTAGCATATGTGGCGCCGGGGTTCAAAGATCCACCCAGCGCCCCCAAATTTAGTTGTTGATGATGACTGCATTGATCGCCTGGGCAGGCGCAGAGGAAGAGTCCACTTCAGGTCGCTGCTGGTTCTGATCATCTTGCTGCCGCCTCCTCCTCCTCCCGAGTAGTAGCTACTGGAGCTGCTGCCACCATCTGCCATGGCTAACAGTGGGCAAGCCGGGGCTCCGGGGAGCTCCCGCTGCTGCTTGCGCTACCAGTGCCTCAGCCAAGCCCATCCCCAGCCATAGCGCTACTCTTGGGTGGGGAGGTGCACAAGCTGAGCCTCAGCACGCGTCCAGGCAGGTGGCCACCCCTCAGCACCTCTCGCTCTGGCGCCCTTGCCACCACTGCCTTTCCTTCCAAGATTCTGGTGCCTCCTCCTCCTCCCGGTGGCCAAATCAAAGACTCCCCCAAAATAAAGCCAGCAGCCACCCCTCATGCCGGCACCTCACAACGCCCACCACGAATGAATGGGAGAAGGCAGGCAGGCAGGCGATGCGAGATCAATCGTGTCAAAGGTGCCGCTGACCCCGCTGCCACATAGCAGCTCAATACAAGACACTTAGGTGGTTTCAGCAGCAGGCACCTGGCGCCTCCCAGAATTCGACCCCGGGGTGCCCTGCACCCCTTTCACCCCTGGGTAAAGACAGGATATGTGAAAACCATAAATCAATAAAATATCCGTGTTTCCCCTTTTTTAAGACGTAGTCATAAAGTAAGCCATGGCAGGAGTTTTAAGTATTTGCGAAATTTAAGACATACCCCCGAAAATAAGGCATACCTTGTTGCTTTCCTTTAGAGCCTCAGAGAGGCTTGAGACCAGGTGGGAGTGGGGTGCATGAATTGAGCGCGTCGCCAGGCAAGCCGCGCTAGGAGGACTCCCCCCCCCTTCCCAGGACTTTTTTCCACTCCGGCGGAGCGCCTGGATGGGGAAACCCCTTGGTGTCGGGAGGCCTGCTAGCCCCTTCCGTGCTACCGGAGCGTAGTGGGCTGCATGGCCCAAAGCTGAGCGGCGGTGGGAGTCCTGTGGGCCCTTCCACGCCGCCGGGGCGGCGGATGGCGACGGGAGCGCTGCTGGCCCATTCCGCGCCGAGGCAGAGCGGCGGCGGGAGGCCTGCAGGCCCTTCCGCGCCACCGGGGCGACAGATGGTGGCGGGAGCACTGCTGGCCCCTTCTGTGCCACCAGAACGTCGTGGGCTGCTTGGGCCAAGGCCCACGCGATGGACGGCGGAGGGAGCCCCTTCCGCGGGCGAGTTGGCAGCTGATTGACAGGCGGCCTCGCCGATGCCTGGAGGGAGAAGGGCGGCGAGGAGCAAGCGAGGGAACACCCACCTTGCTCCGCCCGCTAATGGAAACGGCCCGGGGTGGGGAGGCGGGAGTGCCTCAGGGAGCGCAGCTACGGCGCTGCTAGCTGTGCCTCAGGCACCGCCGCCGCCGCTGCTTTGCCCAAAAAAACCCACGGGGGTGCTCGTCGGGTGGGCCACGATGAACTCGCCCCGTTCCCTCTGGAGTCAGGGTGCCACCGCCGGCGCCTCCTCCTGGGGTAACTCCGCGGGACTTCAGTGTATCAGTGTAAAAAAAGCGTGTTTCCTCAGAGATGTAGCGCGCGCGGGGGCTGGCTGGCTGGCTACTCGACCTCCTGAGTTTAAGGGCACAGAGGAATCCCAAAGGGGGTCCATGCGCACACCCTCGCCCGCCTCCGTGCGCGCTCAAGCGGGAAAGGAAGTTTAGCTCCTCGAGCTGCCGCCCCTTATGAATGTGTGTTTCGGTGGTGTGGACAAGGTGTGGACACGGGTCTCGTTTCCCCCTCACGGGACAGGGCGTACAGAGGCATCTTTCAGACGACCTGCTTCGCGTCTCTCTCATCTCTCCCCCCCCCCGCTCTCCCGCCTCGATTTCGTGCCCCTCGGCTCCCATGTTAGCGATGGGGTGGATGGCAGCACCCCGAGCCAGTAAGGTACCGGACTGTAATAAAAACCTAATAAAAAATTAAGACATCCCCTGAAAATAAGACACCTTGTGTTTTTTTGAGGAAAAAAAGTTATAAGACGGTGTCTTAAAAAAGGGGAAACACGGTAGAGTGATGGCATCTGCCATCAACTTTTAAGTGTAAAGACTTTATGCTGAAATCTCCTGGCTTTCAAACACATTTATTATTATTATTATTATTATTATTAACCAAGGAGCTCAAGATGGCATCCATGAGGGTCTCTCTCCTCCTTTTATCCTCACAACAATCCTGTGAGGTAGGTTAGGCTGAGAGGCAGTGACTGTCCGAGCCATAGGTGCCAGGTGTGCTGTGGCTCCCACAACATTTTGAATGAGGGGACAAGGCATCCACAAAGTGGGGTGCGGCCTGGGGGCAAGCTGGTGCCACTGCTCCCAACCACCCAGTGAGCTTCATGGCTGAGGGGAAATTTGAACCCTGGTCTGTCCTGGGTACTTGCTCAACACTCTAACGTTGTATCCATTGCCACCTTCAACCCCACTAATTATTTGGGGGCAGAGCTTGGTTCCCCATTTCCTCTGGTGTCATGATTGACATCACCACCCCTCCCTGCACATACTGGGGGGGGTCTGGCACCCATCACACTGCCACAGCCACATGTGGAGGATTCTCAGATCGCAGCTGCAGCTGCAAGCAGAGGATCCCAGCACTGTCTGTATGGTGCTGGAGTGGCACCGCCGGTAAACCACTACCGGTATGTACAGCGCTTGTGCAGCGTTGCTACGTAGTTACACCTTGCCCCCAGGTGCACATCATGTTTGCCGCTCTGGGTGCCCGAGTGGCTTCCTCCGCCACTGCCCCTCACCCCCCACAGGGATGGGCAACCTGTGGCTACAGAGGTTGTGAACCATGACTCATAGAATCTCTTGACCATTGGCCCTGCTGGGGCTGCTAGGAGGGGAAGCCCTGAGCTACATTCCTGAGCTAAGCACACACACCCCGGGTGTGCTACTGGGAGCCCCCCAACTTGTTGGGAGCACCTGCTGAAGTTTCGGGTTCCCACCCCTCCCCCACTGCTTCCGTGGTCATTCAGACCTCCTGCTTTTCCCTCTGCAATGCATAAAGGGACACTTGGATGACGGCATCCTGCTTGGAGCAACTATATTTTTAGAAAAGAGGAGGAGGAGGTTTTACAGACAATTACCACAGAGGTTTGGGAAGCTGCTCACTTGCCAGAACAATTAAGCTGATAATGCAAGCGATTAAATTCTCTGCTTGGGTCTGTGGTTGTTCCTTCTGGTGTATTCTGCATCCTGCATTTCTCAATCAATTCCCAGATGTAGAAGATGCTGCAAAGTCCATAGGCCTCGAGGCTGCAGAGTGGCTGACATTCAATGGCTGCATGTAGGCAGAAGCTGGTGGGAGTTATAGTCCCAGGAAGGCGCCCTGTTTGGCAAGGGGTACTGTAAGGGAGCCAGCCCCCATCATCCTAATGCCCCCCTCGCCAAGCACAGGGAGCAGCAGTGGGTCTGAAGCAGCCAGGGAGGAGGGGAAAGACTCGGAGGGAGAGAGAAACCAGCGTGCGGAACGATGGGAAAGCTCAGGGGAGGAGAGATGCGGGCAAGGGCTCCAGGATGCTGGAGAGCCCTTCCACCGCCTTGACCAGGAGGAGGCTGAGAGGGCATCGCTCCTTCCGGCACAAGAGTTAAGGAGAGCACCGCAACGCAGGTCAAGGGGGAGGCATTTTGGGGTGCCCCCGACTACTTTGCTGGCGTAAGAAGGGACGGACGCCATTGCCGGATTCTGCTTTGGACTGAGAGGTCATGTTTTAAGCTGTCTCTGCACTGTAAATACTATGCACAATAAAATTCTTTAAAGACAAACTGGACTCAAGCGGAGTTACTCTAGAGTAGCCACGACGACCCTCTGACAGGTACCTTGAGCAGAGGGGGCTGAACAGGACTCTCCAAAGAGTTCTGTGTGCAGCAGTGAATCCAAAGGCCTCTCTTCTGTCTCAGACAAATGTACTCCTGGAAGCAGAGTGTGGCCTCAGAACTCAGGTTGGGAGGTCAGAAACAGGCCAGACCCTGAGAACAGGGACCCTGTTGATATCATTAAGTGTGTCAGTCAAACAGAAAGGACAAAGTGAGCTGATGTGCCACAGACCCTCCAAATGTCCGTATTTTCCAGGGACGTCCTTGAATTAGAGATGCTGTCCCAGTTTCTGATTTGATTCCAGAATGTCCCGCTTTCCCTTAAGATGTCCCTATTATCATTGGAGAAATGTGGAAGGGTGTGGGGTTATTCAGCTCCCAAGCTGTCTGAAGGTAATCCCGTATAGGGAAGTTTTTTAAATATTTAATTATGTTTTTATATACAGTGGTACCTTGGTTGTCGAACTTAATCCATTCCAGGAGTCCGTTCGACTTCCGGTATGGTTTGAAAACCAAGGAGCGGCTTCTGATTGGCTAAAGGAGCTTCCTGCAGTCAATCAGAAGCTGTGGAAGCTGTGTTGGATGTTTGGCTTCTGAAAAACGTTCACAAACCTGAACACTCACATCCGGGTTTACAGCGTTCAGGAACTGATTTGTTCAGGAGACAAGCCGTTTGACAACCAAGGTATGTTGGAAGCTGCCCAGAGTGGCTGGGGCAGCCCATTCAGATGGACAGGGTATAAATAGTAACATGATGATGGTGGTGGTGATGACTCTTCATGACCCCATGGACTAGAGCACGCCAGGCACTCCTGTCTTGCACTGCCTCCCACAGTTTGGTCAGACTTATGTTGATGGCTTCAAGAACACTGTCCACCCATCTCGTCATCTGTCGTCCCCCTTTTCCTTGTGCCCTCCATCTTTCCCAACATCAGGGTCTTTTCCAGGGAGTCTTCTCTTCTCATGAGGTGGCCAAAGTATTGGGGGGGGGAGTATTGATGATGGAATAGGACATCCCTATTTTTATTGGAGAAATGTTGGAAGGTATGGTGTCACTGGCTGGAAATGAAGAAAGAAGCCTTGGGCAAAGGGGGTGCTCCCAGTTCCTGCTGAAGTAATGAGATCCTCACCTGCTTAGGGAGCCTGGGTGGGGAAGGAGCTCTCATTCCTAGGGTTCCCAGTTGGAAGAGCGGGGGAGGGGCGTGCCTGGAGGCAGAATGGGGAAAGTGCTGGAAGGGGATTGGGAAATGCCCGAATTCAGCATTTCCTCCCTTTCTGCCACCGAGGCAGACTCCCCCACTCCCCCCTGAAATTACCCTTCCAGTCTCCACTTCACTTCAAAAGATTGTTAAGCTAATTGTTAATTCTTCCTTTTTAAAAATAAATGAATGAATGAGTATGGTGCTGCCACCTACCTGGAGATTCAAGCCCTCTCCCTGGTCCTGGGCAAACCTGGAGACTTCAGGTCAACCCTGCTTGAGAAACACTCCACTGAAGCCCTCCTTCCCTTCCACAATTCCATTTGCTGGCACAGGCTGCCTCGTGCCATGGTTCTCCTGCATGGTTCTCCTGCTCTGGGTTGACCTCCTTTTCCTCTTTGACAGAAAGTCTGATGAGGCCAAGCAAAGTGGTCACTTCCAGCTGCTGCTCCCTCCCAGGGTCCTTGGTGCAGCTTGGCTCTGTTTGAGCAAACCAGGCTGGTGCGCCACGTGCCTGGGAAGCAGGGTACCAGTGTGCTCTGATATCAGACTCTTAATCTTGGGGTCATGGGCTCCATTATACTTGTGGTCTCTTCCAATTCGATGACTCTATCTCATCTCCTCCCAGCTGTGCATTTTGGACAGTGTGAGGTAGCAGTTAAGAGTGTCAGACTAGGACTGGGGAGAGAGACCAGGCATCAAAGAGTCACCCAGCCCTGACATTCACTGGGTAGCCTTGGGCCAGTCACTCACTCTGGGCCCTACCCCAACCAGGGTTGTTGTGGGGGGTTAAATAAGAAACCATGTTCATCATCTTGAGTTCCTTGGAGAAAAAGGTGGGCAAATAAATAAATAAATAAATAAATAAATAAATGCTGCCACCTATTTTGTGACGGTTCTACCAGTTGTTTTCACAGATGCAACAGGGGTGTTGTGTGAACCAGGGGTAACCATCCCAATTCACCTCTGAAACTGCAGTTGCCGCCTACTGCAAAGCACTGCAGCTTGGCTTCTCTGCACAGGAGGTAGGGAGACAAAGAGCAACATGGAGCACTGGAATTCCTCCCTCTCGCCATCGGTAGCAGAAGCAGTGGGCTGGCACGACTGGAGGGCCACCTCTGGCACTTCCGCTGCCTGAGGGGAATGCTTCACAGAAATGTGGGAGAGCAGCAGGAGAATGAATGGAGGAGAGGCGGGAGAGAGAGAGAGAAGCCTAGGGGATTTAGCCCAGGATGGAGACTTGCAAGCCTGGCCTTACAAGTCAAGGGCTCTTAAGGACAAGGGATGGACGTGTGGGGATTTGAAGTGCAGAGGAGTCTGGCTTAGCTGGCTGTGGAGCAGAAAGGAGCAGGAGCTGCAACTGCCAGAGCAGGAGGAGCTCACCTTCATGCCACAGAGCAGAAGCACCTCTCTCCCAGCAGGGGTGTGTGTGTGTGTGTGTGTGTGTGTGTGTGTGTGTGTGTGTCTTGCAGCTTATGCTCTTAGAATAGAATCATAGAGTTGGAAGAGACCACAAGGGCCATCCAGTCCAACCCCCTGCCAAGCAGGAAACACCATCAAAGCATTCCTGACATATGCCTGTCAAGCCTCTGCTTAAAGACCTCCAAAGAAGGAGACTCCACCACACTCCTTGGTAGCAAATTCCACTGCCAAACAGCTCTTACTGTCAGGAGGTTCTTCCTAATGTTGAAGTGGAATCTTCTTTCTTGTAGTTTGAATCCATTGCTCCGTGTCCGCTTCTCTGGAGCAGCAGAAAACAACCTTTCACCCCCCTCTATATGACATCCTTTGATATATTTGAACATGGCTATCATATCACCCCTTCACCTTCTCTTCTCCAGGCTAAACATACCCAGCTCCCTAAGCCGTTCCTCATGAGGCATCGTTTCCAGGCCTTTGACCATTTTGGTTGCCCTCTTCTGGACACGTTCCAGCTTGTCAGTATCCTTCTTGAACTGTGGTGCCCAGAACTGAACACAGTACTCCAGGTGAGGTCTGACCAGAGCAGAATACAGTGGTACTATAACTTCCCTAGATCTAGATGCTATACTCCTATTGATGCAGCCCAGAATTGCATTGGCTTTTTTAGCTGCTGCATCACACTGTTGACTCATGTCAAGTTTGTGGTCTACCAAGACTCCTAGATCCTTTTTACATGTACAAGCCAGGTGTCACCCATCCTTGACTGATCCTTTTAAAATATTATTATGAGTTTGGGTGGGGGTTAGTCTGGATGATATCAGTGGCTTGTGATTCTGTATCAAGGAGGCTTAGAATGTAGCAGAAGAGGTCCCTGAGAGCCAGTGTGGTGCAGTGGTTAAGAGCGGTAGACTCGTAATCTGGGAAGCCGGGTTCGTGTCTCCGCTCCTCCACATGCAGCTGCTGGGTGACCTTGGGCTAGTCACACTTCTCTGAAGTCTCTCAGCCCCACTAACCTCACAGGGTGTCTGTTGTGGGGGAGGAGGGGAAAGGAGGTTGTTAGCCGCTTTGAGACTCCTTCGGGTAGTGATAAAGCGGGATATCAAATCCAAACTCTTCTGAACTGTTTGGACAAGTTTCTTTGGAAGGCAATGGCTTTGGCCAGCCAGTTAAGTACAGTACTGCAATCTAACTTTAAAAAGAGGTTGCTCTGCTGCCATTGTCAGACCACACCTGGAGTCCTGTGTCCAATATCTGGGCACCCCAATTTAAGAAGGACGTTGACAAGCTGGAAGGTGTGCATGGGCGTAGGCAGGGGGCAGGAGGGGGCAATTGCCCCCCCCTAGAAGCAGGGCCGCTGCCCAGCCTGCCCTGCTGCACGCCCAGTGCCGTCTCCCTTCTCCCTGGCTGGCTGTGGGGTGGGTGGAGAGAACGCCCCAGAGCCGCGCAAAGCGTTTGGCTGGCTTTCCCTCCGCCCGCCCCACAGCCAGCAAGGGAGAAGGGAGACGTCCCTTCTAGCCGGCTGGCTGTGGGGCGGGCGGAGGGAAAGCCAGCCAAACGCTTTGCGCGGCTCTGGGGCTTTCCCTCCACCCGCCCCGGCGATTGCAGAGGGGGAGGAGGGGATCGGAGCAGCCTGATTTCAGGCTGATCCTGGCTCCCCCTCGCCCCTGCCGATCGCGGAGGGGGAGGAGGGAGTCGGAGCAGCCCGATTTTGGGCTGATCCTGGCTCCCCCTCGCCCCTGCCGATTGCGGAGGGGGAGGAGGGGGTCGGAGCAGCCGAAATCGGGCTGCTCTGATCCCCTCCACCCCCTCCGTGATCGCTGGGGCGGGAGGAGGGAAAGCTGGCAAGGGAGAAGGGAGCTTTCCTTGCCCCGCTGTGGCCCCTCCCCCACCCCTTGGCCCTGCCCCTTGGCCCCCCTGATTTTCATCCTGGCTACGCCCCTGAAGGTGTGCAAAGGAGGGCACCAAGATGATCAAAGGTTTCCAGGGGTCAGCAAACTTTTTCAGCAGGGGGGCAGTCCACTGTCCCTCAGACCTTGGGGGGGGAGGACTACATTGTGTGTGGGGGGGGGAAACGAACGAATTCCTATGCCCCACAAATAACCCAGAGCTGCATTTTAAATAAAAGGACACATTCTACTCATGTAAAAACACGCTGATTCCCGGACCATCCATGAGCCGGATTTAGACGGTGTTTGGGCCAGATCTGGCCCCTGGGCTTTAGTTTGCCTACCCATGGTCTCTAGACCAAACCTTATGAGGAGCGGTTGAAGGAGCTGGGTAGGTTTAGCCTGGTAAAGAGGAGACTGAGAGGAGATATGAGAGCCATCTTCAAATATCTCAAGGGCTGCCACATGGAAGAAGGAAGAAGCTTGTTTTCTCCTGCTCTGGAGGGTAGGACTCGAACCCATGGCTTCAAGTTACAAGAAAGAACATTCTTGCTGTCAGGAAGCACTTTCTGACAGCAATAGCTGCTTAGCAATGGAGCAGACTCCTCCTTGGAGGTTTATAAACTGAGGTTGGCTGGCCAACTGTCATGTATGATGTAGTTGAGATTCCTCCATTACAGAGCATTGAACTACAAAGACCCTCAGGGATCCTTCCAACTCTACAGAGTTTATGAAATGGGGGGGGGGCTTTTGCACTTCCCCTGGCTGGATGCAACCTCATCCTTCGATGGAGAGCAATAGGTAAAGGGTGGAGGGCTGTGTATGGGAGACAGTCTGGGCTGATGCTGGAAGCTGGACACAGAGAAGCCTGTCTTGCTCTGTGCTGGATTTGGGGCTCCTTAGGACACACAATGGCAAAGCAGGATTGCCTGGCTGCAATGCAGGGGGTTGGGCTAGCTGAACCTTTGGGCCCCTTCCAGCACCACAGTTCTATGACACCACAGTGTCTACTGACCTTCATTCCAAGGAAATCGAAGGTCAGGCAGCCTGGACTCTCTCACTGCTCAGACATGGGGGTAGCATGAAGCAGTTCTCCAGGCGACTGTTTGTGCTATCTGCTTAGACCTGGGGAAGGGATGGCAGGAGTTGTGTGTGTCTCTCTCTCTCTGTGTGTGAATGAATGAATGTACCTACCACACTCGGGTGCTTTCTGAATGTAGAGAAAGAGACGGGCAGCAAGAGGAAAGGTCAGTGGCGGAGGACCTGCTGTGCATGCAGATTCCAGGATCAATTCCCAACAGCATCTTACTTTTTTCATTTATTCATTTCTATCTCACCCTTTTCTCCAAGGAGCTCAAGCACATGGCTCTCCTCCTCCTCATTTAATCCCCCCACAACATCCCTGTGAGGTAGGTTAGGTTGAAAAGCAGTGACAGGCCCAAAGCCACCCGGGAGCTTCATGGCCGAGTGGAAATTGGAACCCTAGTCTCGCCCAGGTCGGAGTCCATAGCTGCCAAGTTTTCCCTTTTCTCGCGAGGAAGCCTATTCAGCATAATGGAAAATCCCTTTAAAAAAGGGATAACTTGGCAGCTATGTCGGAGTCTGACACTCTGACCACTATGCCACACTGCCTCTCTTCTGGTAGGGTTGGGAATGTGGCGTGTCTGAAACCCTGGAGAGACAGTGAAGTCATGGCTATGCTATGCTGGCTGTGGCTGATGAGAATTTTAGTGCAAAGCATCTGCCGGTTGGTGATGGTTCGTGTAGATAATGCATGTAATGAACTCTGTGGAAGATGGAGCCACAGCCTCTCTCTCCAGACAAGGATGAGGACTCACAACCAGGATTAATTGCCCACATCTGAAAGTGTCATATTTGATTGGGAAAGAGACTTTGAAATCAGGAGGCAGAGTCAAAGCAATTTTATGTTGACAGTATTCCCAATTACAGTGTCTGTTGTCTGGAAGTGGGAGTTTAGAAGTGGACTGAGAAGGCAGGGTATAATGTGTGGAATATTTTTGTTTTAAAAAACAAAAACGAATGAGATGTCAATATATTTAGTTATTTGAAAAGTGTCCCTCCAAATAAATAAATAGTCAACACCTACTGTCTTCACCACACTTTTGGATCCCCACCCATCCGTGCAACCATGGGAAGGTGAGGCGATTCTTGCAGGATGAAGCCAGGGGCTGCCCCACCACTGGGTTTGGTTCCCAGGATGCCCTGCGGTTCTAGGGTCAGGTCTTTTTCTCCTTTCCACCATCAAGGAACTCTGAAGGAAAAGAGAAAGCAAAATCCCCTCCCTTGTTTGATTCTTCTGAATAATAGCACATCCCTCTTCTCTTTCCCCACCTCCAGTTGAAGAGTTGTTCTGTCTCCATTCCTGGGTGGTGGTTGTTTTCTTAATGCTATGAAAGAGATAGCAGTGATAGCAGGGGGGTGGGCTGGGGAGATGGGGGAAGGTGCCCTAGTTTTAACAGCAGGCATGGCTTGTTTGCATTGCATTGCCAAGACAGGTGCATGTCCTCTTAATTGCCATTTCACCTAGTGATGGGGTTGCCATGGTAACAGTGGGACTGCCGAGTGGTCTTCTTGCATTTGCAGCCCCAGACACAAGGCAGCATTCAAAAGCAGCCTGCTGGTGCTGCCTGTGCGCGTCACACCTAGAGAGAGACAGCAATTTTTTTGTGAGAAACCCCCCATCGCCACCACGGCCACTGCCTCCATCCTTACCACTGAAGACTCAAGTGGAAGGCTCAGGGAAATGTTATTTGCTGATATGTCAACGGAAAGGGGAGCAGGGGAATGATGAAACAAACCCAAATTTAGAATTCCATAAAGATGATAGATTTGCCCATTTCACTTGAAAACAATGTATTCTTTCTCTCTCCCCCCCCCTTTCTCATTTTACTAAAAGGAATTGATGCTTTCAGTCTCCTTCATATGGGCACTTTGCCTCAAATTGGCACTACAACACACTTTTTCATTGAACAGAGAGATTTACAACCCATGCTAATAGGAACAGACATCAGCCAAGACTTTGTGGGTCGGCTGCCAGTTTGTGTTTGAAAACTGAGGAAGAGAAAGAGGAGAGGAGGGCAAAAGCCCAGCTTGTCCCAGTTTGAAACCACGGAGGCAGCACAGAGCCTGCTGTTTTAGCACCTCCAACGCCACACACACACAGCCCTTATACATAAACAAATAAAGTTGCAAGAGCCGGAATTTGCCTGAAATAAGCAGCACTAAACCTCCAGCCTATTTGTAGGAGGGGGCGGGGAATGTCTCACCCATAATTTGCTTGTTCAGGGATGTACTGCTAATGTTGGCTTTCAGGGGTGGGCTCAGCCAACCATACAAAGTTACACTTCAGGAGAGAAGGCTGCTTTCATCCTGGACCCGGATGAAAAGCCCACAGAGGGAGGCGGTGGTTCTCCGCTGGAGATTGCATCAGAGCAATCATCTGCTAGCAGGCTACATGGGGTCAATACTTGTGCACCAAAGGGCACACTTGATCATGGAGGCAGTTCCACGTTTTGCAGGCAGAACATTGTGCAAATTCAACATGCATCAAAATGAGTGTGAAATTAATTGCTCCCAATCTGCAGAAATGTTATCCTCAGTGTGGAACACCTGGATTTTTGGCCTGCTGATTTTGGGGTACAGGAATAGGGGAGATTGAGAGCACAAATGCAGAGCTCTGAGAAGAAGATTATTCTTCCTGGATGCTTTGCTGCATTTCATAGAATCATAGATTTGTAGAGTGGGAAGGTATCCCAAGGGGTCATCTAGTCCAATGCCCTGCAATGCAGGAATCACCACCTCTGTGTAAAAAACTTCCAAGGAAGGAGAGTCCCCCCGGTAGTCTGTTCTACTGCCAGACAACTCTCCCTGTCAGAAGCTAGATTGAGAGAGGTGGTCACTGAGCTTCATGCCCAAGTGGGACATTTGAACCCCGATCTCTCCCAGGCCCTAGTCCAGCACTCTTAACCACAGCACCACCCCTGTCTCTGTACCATCTTGGGTGCTGAGCTGGTGGAGCAGTGAGACTTCCTGAAAAGAAAGTTCCTGCTTCCCCTGCAACCTAAAGATGGCCTGTGTATAAATAGGTCGTGACTTCACATGAGCCATCAGTGTGATGCAGCAGCAAAAAAGGTGAATGCTATTCTAGGCTGCATCCACAAAAATATAATGTCCTGATCAAGGGAACTCATAGTACTGCTCTCTTCTGCCTCAGTCAGTTGCCTGGAGCGCTGTGTTCAGTTCTGGGTGCCACAGTAACAGATAGCCTACAGCAGCATGGTGCAGGCAGGCTTAAAATACTACAGTAATTGAGTTACTAAGACATACTAAGTCTGGCTTTAAAATGGAGTCTGAGTTTGAGCTCAGAATTACAGATATTCTCAAATTATGGACATGATGGAAGGCAGTGTGCCCAGGCAGGGAGGAACATAGATAGTGACACCTCTTCCTGTCACTGTACATGAGGAAAGTGATCTCACAGAGTTCTCTCTAGCAAGTTCTGTGAGCCTCAGCCCCTTCATGTGCCTGTCTGGAAAAAACATGAAATGTTGGTTTGACTGTGATAAACATCCCACATTTCTAAAATCCCCTTCCAGGGCAGGTCTCCTTCCAGGGACATGCGCAGGTCAGGAAGATGTGCTGTTACTGGGACTGGTGCTTCTGTTGGCCCAACTCCCTAACAAAACTTGCATTACACACAAAACCTCTTCTTAACAAACTCCATATGCAAATCGACACTAGAACACCCTGACAGGCAGCCATTTTGCTGTCCTTCAGCAAAAAAGCAGGAGAAAGAATCCTGGCATGTAGCCATTTTCCAACAGCCAAGCCAGCACACAGACCTTGTCTTGTTTGGTAGCCTGTTAGACAGTGATGGAGGTGATCCAGCAAGATGTACCCAACATGCACTTGCAGCAGGAGGGGTCACTCCAAACTTCTTCATATTCTTTTTAAGTCTGTGTCTCTATGTTTTCATCTCATGTCTTTCTTTCCTTTTCCTTTTCCTTTTCCTTTTCCTTTTCCTCCAACATCCTCAGGCTGCGGAAGCTGTTTAATTGCTCTGCAGCGTCCCTTGAGCAGCACGGAGAAATGTCAGCTTTTCAAAGGTTTGGCAGGAACTTTCTTTTCATATTTTTTTTACAAATGTAATGCCCTTGTTAGGAAGAATAATATAAATACTATAAACAACTGTACATTGTTTATGTCCATATAACCCTGTTGCAATGTGGGGTTATCATAGCTGCCAAGTTTTCCCTTTTCTCGCGAGGAAGCCTATTCAGCATAAGGGAAAATCCCTGTAAAAAAGGGATAACTTGGCAGCTATGGGGGTTATATGGACAGGCACAGTATTGATTTCAGTTGCAGGTGTTGGCAATCCACAGATACAAAATTTCTTTCTTAAAGTGACCCATATAGCACAGCAGAAGTAAAACAAACTTCATCTATACTCAGGTATACATGTGAACATTTATTTATACACCTGTATAGTTTATGGTTTGATTATAGTTGCTTTTTATGAGTTTGTACTAATGTTTATATGCACAGCACCTGAGCATGGACCAAGTTTGTTTTACTTCTGTGGGCCATATGGGTCACTTTAAGAAAGAAATTTTGTATCTGTCGCTTGCTATTACCTTAGATCTGGAGATTGAAATTGATTATAATTGTGTATGAGTTTGTATATATGTTCCCATGTATAACCCCGCATTGCAACAGTTGCTGTTTATTGCAACTACTACTATGCCATAAGATCCTCAATCTTATTACATCACATATGGTATGTACAGTTGTTTATAGTATTTATAATATTCTTCCTCTTAAAATGTGTGAGACGACATTGTATTTATTTGCATTACTTTGAACTTGTACAACTGATGAAGCCCAGGACGGCAAAACAAGGCCAATATTCTGGAAATCCTTGTCTAGACACTGTGAAAGGATTCTGTGGAACTGTATAAGCTCCCATGTGGATTGTCTGGACTTTATGAACATACAAAGACACAGGTGGAATAGACAGTAGTACATGTATGGATCTCGTGAATGAACTGATCTCGTGAATGAACTGATCTACTGGGTCTTCTGCTTACTCTGTTGAACTTTGAGTTATTTCCGTTGAACTCTGTAAGTTATTTGATATGATATAGTGAATTTTATTTATATAAGAGCACAGCCGGTTACATCTTGTGTGTTTGTTGAGTTTTTCTGTAAGCTGCCTTGAGTCCCATCAAGGGGGAAAATGGGGGGGAATAAATATAATATACCCCACCATTTTTCCTGACAGAGATTCAAGGCAGCTTACAGAAAAAAATAAGAACAACTAAAAACATCGGGGAAATCATTAAAAAACAATTAAACATTAATAGATAGATATATAATCTGCTTAAAAGATAGGTAATCACAGCGAAAACAGCACTGCAGCAGCCCTTTCCTGAAAAGCAGTTGATTCCCCAAAGCCTGTTGGAACAAGAAGGTCTTCCCCTGACAGCAGCAGGACAGCAAAGAGGGAGGCCGTCTGGCTTCTCCAAGGAAGGAGCAGCTCACTAAGAAGGTCCTCTCCTCTGCCCCACCAAGCATCCCTGTGAGAGTGGCAGGGCTAAAAGAAGGCCGCCCCCCAATAAAAAAATCTCAATGCCTAGGCAGGTTTGTGTGAGGGAATACAGTCTTTCAGATAGCCTTGGCCTAAGCTGGATAGAGAGATAGAGAGATAGATACAGATCTGTCAAAAGACCTTCCCCACATGCAAAGTCTTTTTCATCTTATTTGCCTTTGTCACAAAGGGCAGGGCCATGGATGTTCACCCACGGAATTCATTTCTTTATCCAGGTGGAGAAAACCAGAATGGGAGACCTCATGGGCGGAGCTTGGTGGCTGAACAGGGCAGTGCCCAGCTGCATTTGTTGGAAGGGTTGGGAAAGGCTTCGGTCTGAACCCTGGAGAGCTGCATGCAGAATAGACTGAGCTACAGGAACCTACAGTGTGCAACAGTCATTGGGGATCCTGCAGAAAGAAGATGGGGACACTGAGAACAGGGGTGCAGACTCTGTCCAGCACTGCCTGGTGGATGAGACTTATTGGGTTGAATCCTGCGACATTCTTGGGGGCTGCTGTGCAGTTGCAGAGTTCTTGGACTGGCTTCTGCATCCACTGCAAAGGAATAGTTCAGAAGCTTTAAGTTAGAAATGAAAGGAAAGAGGAGTCAAGTGCACTCTGCCTGCTTCATGCACACTTTGGTGGGGAAAGGAGAGGTAGGCCTTAAAGGGTTTCTTAAAGCAAGGTGGTGATCTAGAGGCAGTCCCGTTGAAAACTTACAAGCACCATGTTTGATTTCTTGTCAGGCCTTTTACAGGTGAATCAGCTGAGTCATCAGGAGCTCTGAAAATATGCAGTCACAGAGCAGAGAGCCAGGAGACATGTGTTCAAGACTATGGATTTCTTCGGGAAAGGAAAAACAAAATGGCATCACTACTCAAAACAAGAGAAAAGAACAAAGCAAGATGTTCTTAAAAAGAAAAGTGTAACTCACACAATGCCAGAGAGAAGATAATAAAGAGGGAGGAGGGGAACCATTGTGAAATCTGATGGAAAGTGGTCACAAGCTGGGCCCAGAGGTCAGCAAGCATCCTTAGTGAGTGGGGTGGGAGTCTAGTGACCCAGTTCTAACCTAGACTAGATCATGCTGGAGAAAACATGGGGAACTGTCAGGGACATGCACAGCCCAAAATGGAAATTGCAGAATGCACAAAAAAATATACATTTCCTGCAAAAGTGGCACAAAACTTAAAGTGCTATCAAGGCACATCCTGCTGTGCAAGGTGGGTCTCAGAAGCTCCTGTTGGAGGTATGGAGCATAGAGCATGCAAGGCATCTCTTGGGCAAATGGGGCAAATGAGAGAGAACTAGATGGATCATTGCATGTTGCATCATTCCCTGAACCACAACCTGGTAATAAGAATTCACTCTGAGATCCTGCTCCCACTTGAGGCCACAATGCTCCCCAAGAGAGAAATTCATCCATCTTTTCACTTTGAAGGCAAGCCTGTAGGCCAATCAAGTGAAGCCAGGATGCAGGCCAATGCCAAGAGACTCATTCTGGCAGCAAAAACCATCAGGAGTATTGTTGCACTTTAAAGATTAGCACATTTATTACGGTATAGCATCAGCTTTCCTGGACTACAGTCTACTTCATCAGATGCAGATTTATTATCAGGTCCCCAAACTTGGCATCCCCCCCCACCTGGTGTTAAGGTCTTCTTTGATGTTTTTGCTGCAGTAGACTTACACAGATGTAAGTTCTCTGAGAAAATTTAGCAGGCTTCTTTGATGATGTTGGGGCTCTTTATTGGCTTGATGGAAAATTTCACTGTGCCCCCCTCCCCATTTCTATCTGGCTCACGACTCCTCCTAAGCTCAACTCCTCCCTGGCCTTCCTCTATGTACTCTCCTGAGAGTTGCTGCTTGGCAAGAAAAGGAACACAGGAAGCTCTCTGTCCCAAGTCAGAGCACAGGCCTCTCTTGCTCTGTCCTGTCCTGTCTACTCTGACTGGTATAATCTTTCCAGGGTTTCCAACAGGAGCTTTTCCCAGCCCTCCCTGGATACACCAGGGATTAAACCCGAGACCTTCTGCATGCAAGGCAGACACTCTGCCACTAGGACACATGCAGTCCTTCCCCATAACTGGATCCTGGAACTCAGATTGTGCTTCTCGCTGGATGGAGGCTAGAAAGGGAGGCCACCATGTGTGTAGAAATGAGCATACTTCTTTCCTCCACCCACTTTTGCCTCTGACCCCACCCACTGCCAGCATTTGGCCCTTAAAAAGTCACCTAGAAGAGAAGGTGGCCCTCAGGTTGGAAAAGGTTCCCCATCCCTAGCTTAAGAGATGCAATGTGTCTTTGCTACAGTGACATTCATGTTTTCTGCTCTTAAAACAAAATAAAATACTGTTACCTCTATTATTTTTACTTGTTTACAGGATATGAATGAGCAACATAAGAAGTACTGGAGTGAAAGGAGAGGTTTTATTTCATTTCATTTTATTTTACAGTGGGTTAACAGAAAAGAGATGTTGAGATGGCAGCAGCAACCCTGGCAGGATGTCTGGATCAGTCCTTTGGCAAATCCCAAGCGCTTTCCTCAGCAAGACAATTTGGCCTACAGAAAATGGGACAACAAAGCCCATCTTTTGCTGCATCCCAGCTATCGATTTCCTCTCTCTCTGTGTTGCTCTGTCCTCCCAGTTGAGTCAGCAGGGAATTTAGTGAAGGACACGCAGAGCCCCTGCAGCACAGAGAAGAGCTGCTGCTTGATGGAGGCATGACGTGTCTCCAAGAGCAGGCAGAGGCTGGCTGGCCTGTGGAGAAGAACGGGGCTGCCTGGGCTCTGCACACAACTGGCCAGCTGCTGTGGCCGCACTGCAAATTTATTTGCATCATTTACTTATTTCATAAAATTAATTTTTTAAGCCCCAAAGAGGTTGAAAAATAGAATGTAGTAGTAGTAACAACAACAACAACAACAACAATAACAACAACAACAACACTTTTTCATCAGATCAGGGCTCAAGGTGGCTTACAGATAAAATAAAAACAGCTAAACATAGAGGGGGGAAACAAGCAATTAAACACAAATTACACACACACACACACACACACACACACACACACACGGATAATTACAACAAAAACAGCATGGCAACAGGCGCCACACTAAATGCAATCAGTTATCCAAGGCCTCTTGGAAGAGGAAGATATTGATGTCACTGCCGGTGGAAACACAGCAAGAAGGGGGCCAGTCTAGCTTCTCTTTGGAGGGAGTTCCCAAGTTGCCTGGGAGCAGCCACCAAGAAGGCCCTTCCCCACCAAATGTGCCCAAGAGAGTGGCAAGATCAAGAGAAGGGCCTTCCTTCCCCAAAGATCTCAGAACCTGAGCAGGTTCACATGAACGGATACAAACTTTCAGAGAGCCTGGACCTCTGCAAGGCAATGAAAACAATAAAATGATCAGTAAGAACAACTCTTTAAAACATTCAAAAGGTAAAATCAACAATAAGCTAAAAACATCCGCTTTCTCCATGTCTGGATGGGCCAAATGCAGAATGAGTATTATGTGGCACCGTTTGGGTGTAGCCAGGTGTCCAGCAGATCATGGAGCCTGCCCTGATCTTACGTTTTAAAAAACCAACATCTTGGGATGCAAAGAGCAGTGCTGTTGATTCCCAGGTCACAGCCCCATTAACTTTGCCCAGCAGTACCTATACATACAAATTAGCACATGCAAATTAGATGCAAATATGCACCATGGACCTGCTCCCTAAGTCCTTTATATACCTAGCAATGCACCTGATTTTGAGCATGTAGACCTGCGGCCGTACTTCTTCCTCCACCATTTGCAGAGTGCAAGAGCCACACACTTTTGCTGAAACCCAAGAACAGGGAATCCCTCCCTGCCTGGGAAACAGCTCAGCTGTCTCTTCTCTTGACTCATCTTTTATATTGACATCCTGGGTGATACTGCTTTGTGATGACTGTTGCTGAGGTAACCAAAGTCAGCATAATTGATGCTGCTTCTTTTTAATCCAGTAGGTTTAGACAGCAATGCCAGCATAGCTACCATTATCATACATGTCAGAGCACATTGTTGAGGGATTAGCTTTCACACCTATTATCATAGTGTAGGAGCCAACACAGCCCTGAAACAGACATGGCAGGATCTGTGCCAGTCTTCCCCAACCTGGTGCCCTCCAGATCTCTTGGACACAGCTTCTATCAGCCCCAACCAGCAGAGTCCAGTGCTGGCGGGACTGGTGGGATCTGTAGTCCCACTTTGGAGCACCATGTTGGAAAAAGCAGATTCCATGAGGCTGGATCAGGGGCCCACCTAGTCCAGCCTCCTCTTCTCACAGGGGCCAACCAGGTGCCCCTAGGAATCCCACAAGCAGGATCCAAGCACAAGAGCAGCCTCCTCCCCTCCTGTGACTTCCAGCAACTGGGATTCAGAAGCATCCCTGCCTCCATGAAGTTGTCTATCTAGATCATATCGATCAAACAGTTGGGGTAATGCCTGGGTTGTAAAAGACCTGCAGCATTTATCCTGGATTGTCAGACCTCTCTCTCTCTCTCTCTCTCTCTCTCTCTCTCTCTCTCTCTCTCTCTCTCTCTCTCTGAGTGTGTGTGCAAAAGGGCGGCGAGCTGGTTGGTGTCACATGTAATGGCTTCTGGTCGGTAGAGCATTAGACTCTTAATCTCAGGGTCATGGGTTCACCCCCCCCCCCCTTTCGAGGCCTTTGAAGGGTTCAACCTGGTTGCAGATGCAGAGTAAGCGCTCTGGGGGCGGGCGGGGGGCTAGGCTAAATTTGGGGGGCTAGGCAGGTGGGGTCCCAAGATTGCTGCTCGAGTCCTCGCGCAGAGGACATTCGGGAGTTTTAGCAGCGCCTCGATGTTGACTGAATGCTTTGGACTGGGATATGCAGGCGGGGAAGCGAGTGGGTTGGGTTGGGTGGGACCGAGCCTGGATTTCCCTGAGTGGCGGGTGGCCGGAGAGGGTCTCCGCTGAAGGTCCATGGGGGACGGACGGGGCTCACGCGTCCTTTCCTGAGATGTACAGAGCTTTGCGTAGCGTGAGAAGATCTGGCGATCAATAGGAAGGAGGGATGTGTGGACATGGGGGGGGTGGGGTCTTACGAGGTTCCAGAGACGCTTCGGGCTGACAAAAGGAAACTTCGTGGAGGATTTAAGTCTCCTGCCATGATTCAAGAGGAAAGGGCACTCTGCACGTGCTCAGAGGCGCTCCTGGGCTGCTGCTGCTTCCCCTGCTCTTCAATTGTGCATCCTGGCACTGGGAGAAGAGGGTCGTGGGTTGCAATTACATCTTGGAGCCTCTCATTGAGCGGCGGGTGGGGTATTTTCCAGTTGGGGGGGGGGGAAAGGCGGTGCAGTTCGCCAGCCCTGATCATCCCCTCCCCCTCCCCCTCCTCCCTTCTCTCCCTCCTTCCCCCCTCCCCTCGCAGCTCCAGCGCGGATTTGCAAAGGAGGGACTTCGTCGCTGCCGCCGCCGCCACTACCGAGCCAGGCTGGGAAGAGAGGGAGCGGTCCGCTGGGCTGGGCAGCAGCTCGAACCAGACCGGGACCGGGACCCAGCACCATGCCGGCCCCCCAAGGGCTCGCCCTGCTCCTCCTCTTCCTCCTGCTGGGCACCAACGCGGCCAGGCGCCCCCAAGGTAGGACCTGCGAACCAGGAAGAAGGGCGGCTTGGAAGGGGGGGGGTCCCGCTTCTCTGCTCGGTCTTTCTCCCCGAGGAAGGGGGACGTGCCGTTGCCATTGGGGAGCAGCGCTGTGCTGGGAGGGGTGTTTTCGGGAGTCACTCGCCGCTACCTGCCCGCAGGAGCTTCGCCCCCCCCCTGCCTTGCAAGCTGGCGCTCAAACTTGCAACACGGTGCAATGGGAGTGGGTGGGGGTGTTATTGCCCCCCCCACCCCCCTATCTGTCTTTTTAACTGGGATAAGCGAGGGATAAACTGGGGGAAGAGGCAGAGTGGTCGCGCGGCGGAGGCGCCCGCGTTTGCGTCTGTGTGTGCGAACGTGTGTCCGCTGCCCGCGGCGGGACAGAGGCCGGACAGAATCCTGAGCAGCTTCTGGGAACAACTTTGCTGGGGTTCCCCTCGGGGGGAGGGGGAGGGGAGGGGAGGCGTGCAGTGGGCGCAGCAACCCCCCTCCCTCCATCACTTCTGCACTTGGCTCTTAAAAGTGAGGATGTCTCTGGTCTGAAGTCCCTCCTCCCTTATTCGGTACCTCAGAAGCAGCTGGAGACGGGGCTGGTTTGAACGTCGGAACCTGACTTTTACCAAGTAGACCGACCGTGGGTCCATCTAGCTCAGTATTGCCTACACTGACTGGCAGCGGCTCTCCGGGATTTCAGGCAGGAGCCTTTCCCACCTGAGCCCGTAGGTGCTGGGGATTGAAACGCGGACCTTCTGCTTGTAAGGCGGACTATCTACCGCTGAGCAGAAGCAGCGCTGGGGACGGGTCCAAGTCTCGCCCCCACTTTCCGCTCCATCCCAAGCAGGTTGGCTTTGATTTCAGTGGGGCGGGCTGCCTCCCGCGGAAGTGTGGGCCGCCGAGTCGCCGATTGCCTCCTTGCAGCCCCACCGAGCGCTGGGCTCTCGCTCTCTCCTCTGCCGTCCGCGGGACTCCAGGCCACATGATGCTTGGGGGTGAGGAGGAGGGCCGCGCTCGCCACTGCACGAGAAACGCACCAAGCCGCCCTCAGCCAGGAAACTTCCTTAGATGATGCCTCCAAGCTCAAGGCTCCGGCCAGGCTCTCCTTCTCCTCTCCCGCCTCCATCACTGACACGCTGGAGACCAATGGCTCGCGCGATGCCCTCTCGGAACAACCCGCTCGGGGCTTCCATGAGACGCGGGGCGCCGCCAGGAAGCAGAACAGATCCGTGGCGGCTGGCTGGCTGGCTGGCTGGCTGGCTGGCTGGCTGGCTGGCTTCCTTCCTTCCTTCCTTCCTTCCTTCCTTCCTTCCTTTTCTCCATCCCAGGCTCGCTCCTGCCCGGCGCCCCCGCGGACGGTCCCATCTCATGCCACGCAAGGCTGGCGCGGACGGGGGTGGCTCGCTCCTGGGCCTGCTCTTTGTGGGAATGTTCAGGAATGTGGATGAGGAGATATTGTTTAATATATCCTATCCCCGCTTGCGCTAGCAAGCACAAAACTTTAGCAGAGTAAAACATTCCCCTTTTGCAAAATACACAGCAGAAGAACGTTTGCGCAGGCTTGATTTAAGCCACTAAAATAAAGTGTATTTTCCTGGTATTTCCCCTTTTTCCCTCTTAAAAGAAAAGACACAACACAATGCTCTTAAAAGTATAAAAGATGTTTACTTACAAGCATCTCGAGGTACAGCACACTCAAGAGGTAGACTTGCTTAGTTAAAAGGTAATATATACATTGTGAAGTTCACTTATAAGAAGTGAGACTCCATCTCATCTCTCTCTCTAGGCTGGAGGCCTTGAGGGAGAGACTCACTAAGATGTGTGTAGTCCAAGAGGTCTGGTCCAAGAGAGGGAAAATGGCTGTTTCCTTCAGGATTTATCTGCCACTTCCTCAACTCATTTGCATGTGAAGGAAGAGGAAACTACGCTTAGTCATATCCTCCTCCTCAGTCCTCCAAGTGGACTATCTAGGGATTGTTGTGACTTGACTGCACTTAACCCTTTGCATCCCACAAACCCCTTCTCAGGCAATTCACAACATACACAAAAACATACATAAATAACTTTAATCAACCACCCAAGAGTCCCAGCTTGCCACGAAGATCCTGGAACTTCTCTCTTGGCAGGGGCTTTGTTAGGACATCTGCAGTCATCTGGTCAGTGTTGCAGTAACACATTTCAACAAGTCCATCCTCGATCACCTGGCGTATGTAGTGGTACCTGACCCCAATGTGTTTGGTGCGTGCAAGGAACTTTTCACTTTGTGTCAGCTTCATACTGCTCTGATTGTCCTCCATCAAGCTGACAGGTCCCGTTCTTGGCACGCCAAAGTCCTTCAGGAGCTGATCCAGCCAGGGGATCTCTCTGCAAGCTTCCGAAGCCGCAATGTACTCAGATTCTGTGGACGATAAAGCTACACATTTCTGTTTATAGCTGCCCCATGCAATAGCTCCGTCCCCATACATAAAAACATAGCCACTTGTGGATTTATAATCCTTATTGTCCCCAGCCCAATCCGCATCAGTGTACCCAAGCAGTTTAGGGTCTCTGACAGCTGGCAGTTTTAATTTACAGTCCATGGTTCCCTTTAGATAACGAACAACCCTCTTAACTCCAGCCCAATCATGCTCAGTGGGACAACTTACTTTCCTACTTAGGATCCCCACTGCACTTGCCAGGTCAGGTCTGCATGTGGTAACCAAATACAAAAGTTTGCCGACCGCTGACCTGTATTGCGTGTTGTTTGGCAGCAACTTCGAACCTTGTTGATTCTTCAAGAAGTCTGTGGCCATCGGTGTCGCAACTGGGTGTGCGTCCTGCATCTGCATGCTTTCAATCAGTTCAGTTATCTTTTGCCTTTGGCTGAGTAAGAACGATCCATCCTCTTCTCTCTCAACTTGAATTCCCAAGTAGTATTTCACTTTTCCAAGTTCCTTGACCTCTACTTCCCTGTTGAGGTGTTTGACTATGTCTTTATAGTCTTTCTCATTTGACGTAGAAATTAAAAGGTCGTCAACAAAGGCTAAAATGTACGAAAACTGTCCATTCCTTTGTTTGGTGTACAAGCACTTATCAGCAGTCCCTTGCTTGTACCCAAGCTGCACCAGCATCTCATGGAGTTTCTGGTTCCAAGCCCTCGCTGCTTGCTTCAAACCATAAAGTCCTTTCTGCAGCTTGCACACTAGATGTGCCTCATTTGGTTTAATGAAACCTTTGGGCTGCTTCATATAAATCTGCTCAGAAATTTCGCCGTGAAGAAAGGCTGTCGCAATGTCAATATGGTAAACTGACATTTGCTTAGATGCTGCAATACTTAAAAGTAGTCTGACACTGCTGTATCGAACTGTCGGTGCAAACACTTGATCGTAATCCTCTCCATACTTCTGGGAAAAACCTTGTGCCACAAGCCTAGCTTTGTAGCGTTGCACCTCCCCTTCTGAACCCTTTTTAACCTTGAACACCCATTTACTTCCAATTGCTTCCTTACCAGGAGGTAGTTCTGTGAGTGTCCAGGTCCTGTTCCGATGAAGTGCATCTATCTCCTCCTGAGCAGCTTTCCTCCAGAGACTGGCTTCATCTGGTGGCATCCTCTCTATCTCTTCCCATTTGGAAGGTTCCTGTGGAGACGCCGACCTTGTAAGGTAGGACAGCCGTAATGGTGGAACACCTCTGTTGGTTCTGGATGAGCGTCTGACCTCTGGTCTTTCGACCGCATCAGCTTCCTCATCCTCCTCCAGCAGTGGCATATCCCCATACAGCTGCTCGTCATCATCTTCGTCTCTGGTGCTGCCAGGGGCCTGGACCTCCACGTCTTCTCGGGTGTCACCTATAGGGGGTGCTACGACACTAGAAGTTGGATTAGTACTTTGTATTGGTTCAAAAGGAAAAATCACAAATTCCTCATCCTGTGGCTCCTTGGAACAATCAATGGCAGTGTCCTTTGTATCAACTTTGCCTTGCTCATCGAAGTAAATTACATGCTGCGAACTTGTCTTGCCAGTTTGCGGATCCAAGACTCTATATCCTTTTCCTCCAGAAGCGTACCCAACTAGGATCCCTGCCTTCGCTCTGGAATCAAGTTTGTGTCTGTGCTCCTTGGGCACATGATAGTAGCACAAACTTCCAAATACACGTATATGTGACAAATTTGGGGCTTTTCCATGCCAAAGTTCAAATGGTGTGCGCTCTGCGCCTTTTGTGGGCAGTCTGTTCTGAAGATAGACTGAGCAACGAGCCGCTTCACCCCACAGCCTGTGTGACAAGTTAGCTTCCTTTAGCATGCACCTTGTCATTTCCAAAATGGATCTAAATTTCCTCTCTGCAATTGAGTTTTGTTGGGGTGTGTAGGCAACTGTGGTCACGTGTGATATGCCTTCTCTAGCCATGACGGCCTGCATCTCATGTGAACAAAATTCCCCACCATTATCGGACATTAAAATGGAAGGGGCTCGCTGGAACTTGTTCTTGACCATGTTAAGATAGTCCCTGAACAATTCCACTGTCTCACTCTTCTCCTTGATAAAGTAGGCTACGCAGAATCTCGAGAAATCGTCCAAAAATATCAAAATATATTTATTACCTCCTAGAGAAGACACATTCATTGGTCCACATAGATCTGTATGGACAATGTCCAATACTTTAGTGCTTCTCTTCTCTGCACAACGTGGGAAAGAAGGTTTAGTTGCTTTCTCACTAACACAAGTTATACATTTTGATGTTGGTGTATTTGTGTTGCTTTGCTTTACCTGCAGACCTCTCACAAGATCACCTTTCTGTAGTTCCAGAATAACGTTGGTGTCTCTGTGTCCAAGTCTCTTGTGCCAGAGTTCCAGACTTCCTTCGTCCTTTTGACTTGGTTGCGCCACCTTTGCAGACTGGTTCTGCTGGTTCTCTGAAACATTAAGCTCATATACACCATCCTTTAGTGTGCCTTGAACATAAACTTCATCATGCTTAGTCACAATACATTGTCCTTTTTCAAATGTAATTTTAAAACCTTTCCTGTCCAAACTGGACACGCTGAGTAAGTTGCAATTAAGCTTTGGTGCAAACTTAACTTCAGTTATCTTAGTATTAATTGTTTCATGATCTACGTTGAATTTCAAATTCACAGTTCCTGAACCAATTGCCTTTACAATGTTGCCATCAGCAATCTCAATTTCAGAGGTTTCATCCCCATTAATCTCATTAAAATACTCCTTTTCATAACAGAAATGAGAACTCGCTCCACTGTCAAGAATCCACTTATTGCGCTTATTTTCACAATCCTGGACAGCTAAACTCCTCTCCTGCATCAACATGGTTTGCTCATGACTCCCCTTCTTAACACCTTGTGGTTTTGAGGGGTGGGATTCAACTTTATCCCCATTTTGACTCTTGCAGTTCCTTGCTATGTGGTTTTTCCCATTGCATTTAAAACAAATTATTTCTCTAGATGTCTGTCTGGACTTTCCAAAATGCTTGGATGCATAGCTGCTATCCTTCCTCCTTGGATTCCTTTCTTGAGAATCAAGGCTATCTCTGCATTCCTCTCTTAAATGGTTGATAAGCTCATTAAAAGTTAAATCCTTTGTGTGATCCATTATACTTTTAAATGGAGCAAACGTAGGTCCCAATGATGCAAGCATAAACGTTACTTTAGTCACATCATCAAAGGCTCTGGGAGTAAGGGCAATTCTTTGAACAATCTCAGAAAAATTCTTAAAATGCTCTGTAAACTCTTCTCTAGAATTCATCTTCAACTTGAGTAACTTATCCAACAAGTATCTATAGGAACTCTCTGTAGATTGTGCATAAATGCGTTCAATGTCCTCTAGGATCTTAGATGCATCATCTTCAAAATTTATCATTGATAGATGCTCATTCCTCAAACTGCTCAAAATTATGTGCTTGGCTTCATCATTTTTAATACTCCAAGCTTCTATCTTAGCTAAAGCTTCTGCATCGGTTCCTGTAGGCTTTTCTTCCTTAATGGCCTGCAGAACACGCCTAGCAGCAAGATAAACTAAAACGCGCTGCTTCCACTGCACAAAATTATTGTCATCCAGCAGCATAAAACTTGGTCTTGCCTCACTATCAAAACTGCAGCTTGCCATCTTAAAACTTCAAAAATTTCCAAAATTCAAAAATCTTTCAAAAATCAAATTCAAAATCTCAAAAATATCTTCACTACCTCTGAGCTTTCTCAGTGCTGTAAACTCTGAGGGAGGGGAGGGGTAGTTAATCCCCCAAGCACACTGCAGAACAAAGAGACCATGTGCTCAACCAGGAAATCCTAACTGGAAAAATCCTACAGAGTTCAAAATCACAATCCAAATCAATCCTTCAAAAATACACAAAATACGCAACTCTGGGCCGCAATAACCCTATGTGGGAATGTTCAGGAATGTGGATGAGGAGATATTGTTTAATATATCCTATCCCCGCTTGCGCTAGCAAGCACAAAACTTTAGCAGAGTAAAACATTCCCCTTTTGCAAAATACACAGCAGAAGAACGTTTGCGCAGGCTTGATTTAAGCCACTAAAATAAAGTGTATTTTCCTGGTATTTCCCCTTTTTCCCTCTTAAAAGAAAAGACACAACACAATGCTCTTAAAAGTATAAAAGATGTTTACTTACAAGCATCTCGAGGTACAGCACACTCAAGAGGTAGACTTGCTTAGTTAAAAGGTAATATATACATTGTGAAGTTCACTTATAAGAAGTGAGACTCCATCTCATCTCTCTCTCTAGGCTGGAGGCCTTGAGGGAGAGACTCACTAAGATGTGTGTAGTCCAAGAGGTCTGGTCCAAGAGAGGGAAAATGGCTGTTTCCTTCAGGATTTATCTGCCACTTCCTCAACTCATTTGCATGTGAAGGAAGAGGAAACTACGCTTAGTCATATCCTCCTCCTCAGTCCTCCAAGTGGACTATCTAGGGATTGTTGTGACTTGACTGCACTTAACCCTTTGCATCCCACACTCTTCACTTGGGTACACTCGGGATTCCCAGCAGCCCCCCCTTTTTTTGCTCTTTTAATCAGACTAGTTTCTGGCTCTTTGTGGGTGTTTTCCAAAAAAGGAGAGCAGCCTGCCTTTTGAGAGAGGTTCTCTGTGGGCCCAGGGTGGCTGTCCCAGTTGGGCTGCTGGAGGGGAGGCTCCTCAAGCCAGAGCATCTTCCTTGCATGCTGGAGGTCCTCGGTTCAATCCCTGGCAGTATCTACAGGTAAGGCTGGGAGAGAGAGAGCCCGGCCTGAAAAGCTGTAGAGCCCCTGCCAGTCAGTGTAGACAATACAGAGCAAGATAGACCAATGGTCTAGGGCAGGGGTAGGCAACCTAAGGCCCAGGGGTCAGATGCGGCCCAATCGCCTTCTCAATGCAGTCTGCGGATGGTCTGGGAATCAGTGTGTTTTTACATGAGTAGAATGTGCGCTTTTATTTAGAATGCATCTCTGGGTTATTTGTGGGGCATAGGAATTCGTTCATTTCTTTCCCCAAAATATATTCCAGCCCACCACATGGTCTGAGGGACAGTGGACCGGCCCACGGCTGAAAAAGGTTGCTGACCCCTGGTCTAGGGTCACAAAGCAGGGCTTATGTTAAGGCTATATTGTTTTTCTTCCTTTAGAAAGGTTTACTGAGCCCAATTTCAAAATTAAATAAGTAAAACCATCTTCTGTCCTGTCCTGTCCTGTCCCGCCAAGCTCTCTGAAGTGTGTCAACCACAATCATTTCCACTCTCCCCATCACTCTCTGGCCAAATAGAGAAAGACAGAGGAAGCAGATATTCCTAACAAGATGAAAAGCAAAGGGAGAGGGAATCCAAAATCCATAATAGGGCAATGACCTTTGTTAGAGTAAACTCCAAAATGTTACAGACTTTTTAGTCCTCCATAACTCTTCTTCAGGCTAGACTCTACTAGGCTGATGGGGAATCCATGGAGAGGGGTGTTGTAGGAGGTGGCAGCCATCTGAATGCAATTCAAATGCAAGGGGGTAAAATGGGGGCCCTCTCTCTACAAATGCACTGACATAGGAGCCAACTCCTGGGGGCTGAAGGGTCCATACCCCCCATAAAATATTTGAACCCCCCCAAAGTTGATGGGCATTGTCATTCAAATGGTATCCATGTATTGCATCAGGTGGTCAATTATGCAGGGCAGGGCTTACTTGGGCCCCCCAATATTTTATTCAGATTGGCATTGAATAATCAAGTTGGTTTCTTACTCCTAGTGCTGCATTTTTAAAGGTGTTGGTAGACACCGTGAAGTTGTTGGAGTATAGTGGAAAGGCGTGTGGGTGCTGTGCACTCTTGAGTACCCTCAGAAAAAAGGACTGCCTACTCCTGTTGTTGCACATTTATCTTCCCCTCCTCCACTGCCCTTCTCTTTGAGCTGAAAGGGGCAACTCCTCCAAATACTTAATGGGTGAAATTTGAACCTGTGTCTTCAGATCTACCCCTCTTTCATGTAATAATAATAATAAATTTTTATTTATACCCCGCCCTCCCCAGTCAAAACCGGGCTCAGGGCGGCTCACACCAAAAAAATTACAATAAAACATAAAAAGCAATTGATTAAAATACAGATTAAAACACAGTATTAAGATTTAAAATGCAGCCTGATTTTAAGTAGTCCATAAATCCAAGCCATGAGGGAGGAAAACACAGAGGTCAGACTAAGTCCAACCCAAAGGCCATGCAGAACAGCTCTGTCTTGCACGCCCTGCGGAAAGATGACAAATCCCGCAGGGCCCTGGTCTCCTGTGAAAGAGCGTTCCACCAAGTTGGGGCCAATACTGAAAAGGCCCTGGCCCTAGTAGAGGCCAATCTAGCCACCTTATGGCTCGGGATCTCCAGAGTATTGTTGTTTGTGGACCTTAAGGTCCTCTGCGGGGCATACCAGGAGAGGCGGTCCTGTAGGTCAGCGTTTCTCAACTACTGTTCCGCGGCACACTAGTGTGCCGCGAGACGCTGGCTGGTGTGCCGCGACGTGCGGCGATGAGAAGGGCGATTTGCATTGTTGTAAAAATTTTGCAGAGCTACACGGCCCTAGAATTAAGTGGATCCTTGACCCAGGAAGAGTCCAGGTATCCTGGCAAGCAGACAAAGTTTAAGCGTCTCCTGCCCACCAAATAACAGAGACCAAACCAGGACGTGCGAAGCAAGGCACTTTTATTTTTGCTGTTGCAACAGGGTCCTTCCTCTCACACAGGAGAACAAGGAAGGAACCCCAAACAAAGATGTCTTGCCCTTAAAAAGAGATTTGAAATTGGTTTCAGCCCACCCCCCAGAAGCATCATCCATATGTCACAGAAGGGGTGTAGCCCAAGACCCCCCCTCCCTAGATTCATCATAGGTACATCATGAAAGGGGAGGTCTGGTGGCAGTAATCTGAGCACCCTGGACCCTGCCCCCTGCCCCCAGAACCTAATCAACAAAATTGAGAGATATTTACATTTCCCTGTTTCCCAGCCAAGTTAATCACACCCTTTTGTCTGGCAGTCAGGTATCAGGATGCCAGGGATTATCACTTTAATTCCTGAGACAATGAGAAGGTTCCCCCCACCCCCCTTCTTCCTTGCAGAGGAACACCTGGTCAGAGAGAGTCAAAATGGTGTCAGTCAGGCCTGTTTTCCTGTGCTGCTTCAGACATGTTTCTGTACATTCATGTACATGTTTTATGAACAATTATTATATATATATATATGACCTCAAAATTCTTATAACAATATCCCCCATTTGGGGCTATAATTTTTCTTAAAAATTGTTGCCCCACAAAAGAATAACCAGATGTGTTGTTTTAGTACTTTGGGAGAAGCATTTCTCAAAAATGGTCTACGTATTTCATTTAACAGGATGGTCCACCAATATTGACTGGAAAGTGCAGTTTGTTTGTTTACCCTTTTGTGTGTTCTTCAGGTGTCAAAAGCTAGCTCTCCTCTGGTTGCACACCTCCATTGTGGCACAACAGCAACAATCCCTGGTGAATCCCCTTAGGGCTTTCATATTGACCATGTCGCCTGGCACCCCCCATAGCTGCCACAGGTTTGGACATGTCATGAGAGAGATGCCTTTGCCTTGGGCTTCCTATGGGCCTTTATTATAGGCTCTGGCCTTGCACTGTAGGGAGTTGCCCAGTTGCTCTTAAAGGAAGAAAGCTACTTGCACCTTGGATACACTTGCCCAATTAGAACTGACCCAATTAGAATTTATACAGCCCCATAAAACATGTCCAAATTAGTCAAATTTAACTCTAAAAGGGATCATTCCTGTTAAATCAAGACATAAATACCTTCATTTATCTGGTGTTTCATGGATCTTGGGGCTTATTCTTGGTAAAATGATTTAAAACAATCTAAAATTGTGTAAGAAGGCTGGCACACTGCAGAGTGCCAGGTGGGACAAGAAAACGTGGTCATAAGTTGATCTAATCTAAATACTGGACTATGCAATATCCTGATCCTTTAAAAGGCATACAATAATACAAAAAAAATCATTGGGACACTATACATTAAACATAAAAAAACAATTAAACACAAAATTGGTTCACCCCCCCTCCTTGTGGAAATAACATACTGTCAGACATAGTTCAATGTTTCTGTCGAATATCACACAACATAAAACATAATCATATATCAGTTGTATGTCTTGAGGCCATCATGATCTTGAGACAATTCCGGCTGCTTTTAAATCCTAGGGCACAGAGTCTTGAGGTCAAGGAGAGAGAATGTCCTTGCAATTCACTTTCCCCCTTTGTCCCAAAGTCATTTGACACATTTCAGTGTTCCTATATAACACATAATGCACAAAACCTTCAAATTATTAATTATACGCCACTTGTATATCTTGAGGCAATCAGGTGAACTTGAGATAATTCTTGCTGCTTTTGCATGTATCTCCAACAAGGGGGTTTTCTTGTCTGCCTTCGAGTCACTGGGAGGAAGTTAACAGTACTTCTATGCCAGCACTTCTAAACCTTGCTGAAACGTTATAGCTTTCTAGGTCCTCCTTCTTAGGTTGTGATCAAAGAGATAAAATGTCAATTTGGTTTCCTGTAAAACATCCTTTTGAAAATAGGCCTGCAGGGGGTTGGGGTCTGAAGATATAATTAGTTAAAAAATAATAATAATAAATAGTATAATAATGATAAAGTCAAGAAAGGGGAGAATATTCTAGAAATTTCTTCTTGGGAAGCTGCAAAGAATATAAGATCATAGTTAAGCATTTTATTCATCTAAATATTATTATTATCATTCATATTTAATTACTGCTGTTATTGTCTGCTCAGTCAGTTTAATTTACTTCACCTAGTTTGGCTGTGGAGGAAACAAAGGACAAAAATTTTGTTAATTAGGACACAATCGATAAGTTATTAACATTTTCCTTATGTGGTTCTGAATTCTCTTTGAGGTTCACGTATCTTGTTTGAAAGGGATTAATATTATTATTATTATTATTTACAGGAAAGAATGAGTTAGATGCTACATTTGTATGTACAGAAAGAAAAAGTAGAAATACCAAAAAAAAGATACAAAAATAAAATAAAATTTAGATTACCACTCACACAACAATTTTTCAAATGAAATTGGACTTGACACAAAGATATCAGATTTTTTTTAAAAAAAGAATTATCATTAAATAATACAAAGACATTATAAATTGGAGAGGAACCTTAAAGATCTGAAGGTGAAATATCCAATTAAGATGGAAAAATGGTAAAATAACGGAAAAAGCTTTGAAATTCATCATAATAAGAAATACTCAGGCAAGACTACCTGACAAAATACAGTCACAAAACAATACCTGGTTATTGTTAGAATAATTTCATAGACATAATGGAAAAACTGATTTAATAAATGGAAGCAGATTATTTATAAGCTAAAGAGAAGCGCCAAAGAGAAATGAAATTACTGTTTGTATCTCCTCACTCCTCACTTTTTCTTTCTTTTTTTTTTTTTGTGCTGTGGAAGAAAAAAAATTGGCAAAACACTCAATCATTGCTACATTAGAAAAGGGAGGGTTATATTAACATAGGGTAATGCTTCGGGGTGAAATGCAAATGAGAGATAAGTATCCATCCTGAGTACCTGCTAGGAAAGAAATGGAGCCTTTTGTTTGCATAGTCTGTCAACTGGTAGACAGCAATTTTCTATGAATTTCCAAGTGTGGAGGGGGCTTGTTTAGGTGGCGTCCCCCCCCCCATTGGGAGATAATTTTGCATTAAGGTTCTGAAAGAATTTCTCTGCACACTGAATCTCAGTATCCTGCTGGAAAGGGAAAATTATTTCATGTGAAAATCAGTCAGGAAATGTTCCTAAAATGTACAGAGTTTTGCATGTTGAACTGGAATTGGCAGCTTCTAAACAGTTGATGGTTCTCAATGGTTCTTTATCTATTTATTTATTTTTACATAAAGAAATTTAAATTTAAGTTTCATGTGCAAAGCATAACCTTGAACCTCTTAATTAATTTATAAACTACTCAAGAGACAGACTTATAGTAGTACTCTGCTATTTATACCTGTGGAAAGAATCTGGCATGTTAAGATTTTGAAACTTGGCAACCATTTAACTTTGATGGACCAGTAACATACATGAGGTTGTTTTCCCTCAGTGGTTCAAAGCTTTACATTAAGAAATTTGAATAATATTTCATGAGCAGATTATAACCTTTTCGCCCCTTAGTTTAAACCTCCTTTTTCTCCTCTATTTTCCTCTTCAAGCTGACATAGCCTCTGTGCATGTACAGAGTTCATGATTCGGCAGTCTATTATACCCTTTTTTTTTTAAAGTGCTGTACCTCTTGACAACATTACCATCTGAATAAAGGAAGGGAAGGGGAAAGAGTAGATTTTAAAGTAGGGTTAGATTTCAAACAAAAGATAGAAACATAGCAGTGTTTTTTTTTTCAGAGCCAGTTTAAATTCTTTTTCCTTGTTTGGAGTCCTAATACAATTTGATACATTGTTTCTTGTTTCTTGCTGCTTAAGAAGCAGGCTTATAAACCTTAAACTAACTTGGAAGCTGCAATAAAAGTTGGGTCAGATTAAAGTCCTAATGAAGTCACCAAATAAACACCTCATACCCCAGGCAAAATAAATCTTGATTTGCCCCCTTTATCTACAGGGTTCGGGGTGAATTCGTAATTGCAAATGTTTTCGTTTGTTTGTTTGTTTTTAATTAATTTATTACAGCCATGGCAGACTAAATTCTCTGCCCCTTTATCTATGGGTAATATGGCCATAGAGCCAGAATTCATAAAATCCTTTGCATTCTCATTGATTTTCAGCCTTACCAATTCCAGACAAAATTTTCTGGCCCTTTATTTACTTGAACTGTTGGCTGGAGTTTTGCAGTTAAAAAAAATAGCTGACAATATGGTGGAAAAAATAACACCAGACATTCATTTTCAATGCATGATATACCATCTCTACCTCTTTCTGAATGGCACCTCAAACTCTTCATGCCAAACTTTAAAAATCTATCTTTCCATCCTTCTCCACCAAAGAGTAATGCTTGACTGAATTCAGGCCATTTCACTATACCACCAGGGTTTAAACTCACTTTTCAGTGCTTACAAACACATTTTCTCTCCCTCCTTTTTCTAAGTTTGGAAAGGGTTGGAAGGGATCTTGAGTAATCTAGTCCCCCCCTTCTGAAATATGGGGATCTCAACACTATCACTGCCCTTAGGATACACATACATTTGAGTACAGACGCCTGACTGGGAAGGAAACACAGGCTATGCCCTATCACGGAAGCACATGTGTGTACTAAGGGAAAAATAAGGAAGGGGAAGATTAAAAGTACCAACGTTATATAGAAGCCTTTAGCAAACCTTAAGATTGGATAAAGATTGGGAAATGTTCAAGACTTTCATATGTGCTTAAACTTTAAACCTTAATAGACAACGTGATAAAAACTTATATAATCACTCCATAAAAAAAAACAATTACACTCTTGTTCCAACTCTGAAAACCAATAATCTTTCCTTGCCAGAAAGCAGAGCTGGGCTGAATTTCAACCCATCACCACATCAGACACATTGCCTTTCACATAGCTCTAAAATGGGGGTTAGAAGGGACCCTGAGGTCATTTAGTCTAACCCTCTAAGATACAGGATTCACAAGATTTGAATGAAAATACCAACTTTATACAGAACCCTTGAGCAGATGAGTTGTTTTTTTCTTAAGAGACTGATATTAGGAGCCCAACAATAACCCTTCTGTCCAACACAATTGAAGTTAAAACTAGACTCAGATAGACAATTCCTGGCTATGGAAGCTCTACCTTTGACAAACAAATCACCTTTATTGGAATAGCTGTTCAATTTTCCTTTAGTCAATATTCATCTAGTCACTTGGAGAAAGACTCCCCTTTGGAGCCTCTCTCAATAACAAACATTTGCACACCTCATTCTCATATTTATAATGTTTAAGATTGATCGGTTCAACATTGTTTCTATACTAGAAATTTAAACAAGTTGGCAGTTTTAACTATGCACACTTAAGAAGGCAGTCTATGGATGTTGTAGCCAATTTAAACACACCCCATAACATTCTAAACCTTGAGTACATCTCTTATCCACTTATAGCTGGAGTTTATGAACATTTTCAAGTTTAAAATATTTTCAAAGCATTGAGCAAGCATTTTTAAACTTACAGCTCGTTATTTTCCTTCATCCTGCCCCCTCTTTTTACTTTTGGAGAGGAAACAATGGCCTTCTACAGCCTCTTTAAAACAAACCTTTACACACTACCTCCACTCTTTTAAATATTTGCCATGTTTTTGGGTTGATCAAGCCCTTACATAAGATTATTTAAGCAAGCTTGCCTTAATTTTTATATTATTTTAAACTATGCATGCTTTAAAAAAGGCAGTCTGTGGGTGTCATGGCCAAATTTTAAACACAAACCCCTAATTTCCTAAACCTGGATTATATCTCTCATTTACTTTAAAGGAAACAACTATCTATAGCAGACACAAGGAACAGACGCACATACACGTAACAGACAACACAGACAACATGTAACATGCAAACATATATAATTTTATACCATAACATACTTTGCAGGATTCCTCACAAAACTTTTCCCATTCAGAGTTCACCAGGGTTAATTTTAAAGCGGAGATTCACTGTATGTTAAAGGAACCTCCTGGTAGCCATTTCCCCTCATCTGGGTGGTCCATAGTAAATCGGACCCTATGTTTTTTTCTTACAAAGTTTTTGCAATTGGTTCCCTTCAAGCTTGTCCGCCCCGGGGATTTCATGCCAATTTAAGAGAACGAATTGGAGTGGACTTTCATCCTCAAAGTCCTTACCGGAGCAAAGCCTCAGTTGTGCTTTGCCTCGGTTGGGAGTCTGGGAAAGGAATTCCTTAGAGTGGGTTGCACCCATTTTACTTCTGTCTTTTTATACTGCAGTTCTGGGTCCCCGACCCTGTTCCTGGACACTCTTAACTTCCCGAGTCTATGACTCACCCCCACGTCCTAGTGGTGTTCCTGCCTGCCGTTCGCGTGCACTAACTACTAGGCGGCCTGGTGCAGCTAAAACCCTATTGGAACCCTCCCACTGGTCATCAATTGCCTGAGGGTTCCACAGCAACTTCCTGCCTCTTACAATCTAATAGAAAGACTACCTGCCCTGGACGCTTGCCCACGCAATGCCGGGTGGTTAGCCTTGGAAGGAAGGTTTTTTGAAAAGAACGGGTGACCTTGCGATCTAGAACAACCCCGTCACTTCCCGGTGGGGATCGGGGGTGTCTAGGGGCGGCTTCACCCGAAGATTAAGAGCAGAGGAATAGGAAACAGAGCTGGGATAGCCAGATTCCCAGATTGGTAGAAAAGCGACAGTTTGCTCAGACTTCTGCTCAGTTTGGCAGAAGGGAGCTGGGACAGTCTTTCTAAGCTCTGCGTTTAACGTAAAGACTGTTGCCCGGGACCTCAGTTCTACTCTGTAACTGTGCCTGGCAGCCTTGCTGCAACTAAGGTCCAAAGAGGAGAGTAGAAAAGGATAGTCCAAGTGGAGAAATAGATTTTTAGTTGCTGTGGTTCTTAGCTCACCCAAGGTGTCCCCTTTTAATACTCACGACCGATCCTTTCAGTCGAATCCCGTTGTCTCCAGCTTCCAACTGGTTCCTAAAAAAAAAACAGCCTTGTCCCTTTAAACGTTGCTTCGTCCTGGGGGTCCCGCTTGGACTCTCAATTACTACCAAGTGCCTCGGGTCCTGAGGTTGGTTTACCCCCCTGCAAAAGAGGCAAGGGCGCGCTGGGCTCCCCTTCCTCAGTGAACCCGGAGCTCAAGGCAAAACTGGGTCCCCGAAGTGGTCGCCAAACTGTTGTAAAAATTTTGCAGAGCTACACGGCCCTAGAATTAAGTGGATCCTTGACCCAGGAAGAGTCCAGGTATCCTGGCAAGCAGACAAAGTTTAAGCGTCTCCTGCCCACCAAATAACAGAGACCAAACCAGGACGTGCGAAGCAAGGCACTTTTATTTTTGCTGTTGCAACAGGGTCCTTCCTCTCACACAGGAGAACAAGGAAGGAACCCCAAACAAAGATGTCTTGCCCTTAAAAAGAGATTTGAAATTGGTTTCAGCCCACCCCCCAGAAGCATCATCCATATGTCACAGAAGGGGTGTAGCCCAAGACCCCCCCTCCCTAGATTCATCATAGGTACATCATGAAAGGGGAGGTCTGGTGGCAGTAATCTGAGCACCCTGGACCCTGCCCCCTGCCCCCAGAACCTAATCAACAAAATTGAGAGATATTTACATTTCCCTGTTTCCCAGCCAAGTTAATCACACCCTTTTGTCTGGCAGTCAGGTATCAGGATGCCAGGGATTATCACTTTAATTCCTGAGACAATGAGAAGGTTCCCCCCACCCCCCTTCTTCCTTGCAGAGGAACACCTGGTCAGAGAGAGTCAAAATGGTGTCAGTCAGGCCTGTTTTCCTGTGCTGCTTCAGACATGTTTCTGTACATTCATGTACATGTTTTATGAACAATTATTATATATATATATATATATGACCTCAAAATTCTTATAACAGCATTGTCACGTGCCTGGCGGCCACCAATAATCAGCACTGACCCGCCGGAAAGCAATATTTCTCCTCCTCTTTCCCAAAGCTCAGTGCAAACGAGCCTGGCGGCCGCCAATACATATTTCACAGGGTACAAAAGAAGGGCTTTGCACCTTTCTACAATATGCATGTGTGCTTGGGCCCAGGGTCTTTTGCCTCACCATCCTCACTACTGACTCCCTGTTGCTACTCAGCTTCAAAAAAAAAAAAAAGTGTCCCCGGATTCATTGAAAAAAATCTGGTAACTTCTACTGTTCCAATTTTCTGTTGGAAGCCGCCCAGAGTGGCTGGGGAAACCCAGCCAGATGGGCGGGGTATAAATAAATAAATTATTATTATTATTATTATTGTTGTTGTTGTTGTTTTCTTTTGGTAAAAAAAGAAAAGATGAAGGAGAAGAGGTCAAAATTGGGAGTGGTCATTGCTGGGGCACCTCCTCACAATAGCCTAGAGTACCCCCCCCCATGTGAGAGGGCCATGTACTTTCCCCGCCATGATCATTCAGGCTTGTAAACTGTCTCTGAAAAAGAGCCCCTGATGTGGCTGGAGTGATCCCAGCAGCTACATTTCTACCTGCAGGTAGTTTTATCTAGGGATAGAAAGTATCTGCCCACAAATGCTGCCAGGAGAAACTTTGCTGTGAATTCTGTAACTGTGAGTCCTACACTGCAGGGGGTGGATTAGATTACCTTTTGAGTCCTTTCCAACTCATCTCTGCGCCTTCATACTTTGGGAATAACATCCCAAGGCAACTATCGATAGGACCTGTTGATCAACAGCTCCACAAATGCTCTGAACACATTCCCCACCCCCACCCCACTCTGTGCCACAGGTCTTCCAGCAAGCCTCTTTTTCTCAAACTCAGTATAAAGCAAGCAATATTTAAGCCCCCAGGCAAAGCAACCTTCCTCTGGGCGGATCCCTTGGATTATCAAGGAAATCTGGGGCAGAGGTGTGGGAATGTTCAGGGATGCAGAAGAGGATATATTATTTGATTATATCTTATTCCAACTTGTGTTAACAAGTTTCACAAATTAGCAGAGTAACATTCCCCTTTTAAACTCACGACGGTGGATGCGTTTGCTCAGGTTCGCTAAAACCTCTATAATAATATTGTCCTGGTATTTTCCCCTTTATTCCCTCCTAAAAGATAAGACACAACACAGTCTTCTGTAAAAGTATAAAAAGAGTTTACTCACATCATCCTTTTCACAAATATGGTCCCAGAAGGCAGGCTTTAGCTTATAAAAAGTAATATACACTTGGAAACCATCTCAGAAGGAGATAGCTCCTTTGTCCTCTCTTGGCTGGAAGCCAAGAGGGCATCTTAGGCTAAGCAGATGTTGCTTGCATGAAGACAGGTGAAGCCACACCTATCTCTAGATACATGCAGAGGAAGTCTGTCCCAGCTCAGGAGAAATAGGAAGTTCCGACTGGCTGGTGCAGACATTCCCTTTCTATGTCCACTCTAGGGATGTTGTACTTGACTGCTCTTGTGTTTCACATCCCACAAGAGGATCTTTTGCTCAGTCCTCCAGCCCCTGTGCAAAGAGGACTACTGGAGCTGCGGGGTTGGCAGAAGATGTGCCAGGGGGCACATTTTCTTTGCACAGAAACTATGCTAGCTGGCATGAGCTCCCTTACTTGCGGTGAGCTTGTGACAGGCATGCTGTCTCCCTGTTCCTTTGCAAGCTGCAACAGCCTGCAAGTTCATTTGGAAAGAGACTATTTTGAGATGGAAGCCAGCATCACTTTTCACTGGTATTGCAAGATGCCAGGCTGCTGAGTGCCCAGCTCTTCAGAGTCCCATCATGGGACCAACTGGAAGCCAGCAAGCATCCCTATGTGGTCACCTGAATCTCCCATTTGGGAAGGGGCTTCAAAGAGGTGCTTCTGTCCTGGATGTTGCTGTCATAGGTCACGTTTCTTGTGGCTTTTCTCCCTGCTTCTGCGTGTTGCTTCTGTCACTTGTGTTGGACATCTGGAGCTCCTTCTTCCATGGACACTCTCATTCCACCATGGCAAAAGAGGGTTTGGGGTTTCATGGGACGTTCTGAGGTGGGACACATTCATTGGCAATATCCTCAAAAAGAATATTGTGGAGCTGGAAAAGGTTCAAGAAAGGGCAACTAAAACGATCAAGAGGATAGAGCAGGCATCCCCAAACTGCCGTCATCTAGATGTTTTGGCCTACAACTCCCATGATCCGTAGCTAACAGGACCAGTGGTCAGGGATGATGGGATTGTAGTCCAAAACATATGGAGGGCTGAAGTTTGGGGATGCCTGGGATAGAGACACTCCATCATCATCATCATCATCATCATCATCATCATCTGTTCTTCATCAGTAGTAGTAGTAAAGGTAAAGGGACCCCTGACCATTAGGTACAGTCGTGGATGACTCTGGGGTTGCGGAGCTCATCTCGCTTTATTGGCCGAGGGTGCTGGCGTACAGCTTCCAGGTCATGTGGCCAGCATGACTAAGCCGCTTCTGGAGGACCAGAGCAGCGCACGGAAACGCTGTTTACCTTCCCGCCGGAGCGGTACCTATTTATCTACTTGCACTTTGACGTGCTTTCAAACTGGTAGGTTGGCAGGAGCAGGGACTGAGCAATGGGAGCTCACCCCGTCGCAGGGATTCGAACCGCTGACCTTATGATCGGAAAGCCCTAGGCTCTGTGGTTTAGACTACAGCGTAGTCTAGTACTACATAGTAGCAGTAGTAATTTATTTGTACCCCACCCTGGGTAGCCCCAGCCACTCTGGACAACTTCCAGCATATGTAAAAACATAATAAAACCTTAAAAAGCTTCCCTATACAGGGCTGCCTTTAGATATCTTCTAATGGTTGTATAGTTACTCATCTCCTTGACATCTGACGGAAGGGCATTCCACAGGGAGGGTGCCACTACCCCACTACCAAGAAGACCCTCTTCCTGGTTCTCTGTAACCTCACTTCTCACACTGAGAGAACTTCCAGGAGACCCTCAGTGTTTGATCTCAGTGTCCGGGCTGAGTGATGGGGGTGGAGATGCTCCTTCAGGTATACAGGGCTGAGGTCGTTTAGATCTCAGGAAAGTTCACCACATAAAATACAAAATAAAAACAAGAGCAAAACAAACACTAAGAACCTCTTTTCTCCGTTTAGGGCTTTTTAGTTTAGAGAAGAGGTGAGTAAGAGGTGACATGTTAGAAGTCCATAAAATTAGGCATGGGATGGAGAATGCAGAGAGAGAGAAAAGTTTTCCTCCCTCTCTCGTAATACTAGAACTTGTGGGCATCCCATGAAGCTGAATGCTGGAAGGTTCAGGACAGAGAAAAGAAAGGATTTATTCAGGCAGTGCACAGTTGGAACTTGCCCCCACAGGAGGCTGTGAGGTCCACCAGCTCAGAAGGCTTTGAAAGAGAATGGGGTCATTTCATGGCAGAGGAGAGGCCTGTCCATGGCTACTAGCCAGGATGGCCGTGCTCCGTGATGCTTCTGACTATCAGTTACTGGAAACTAAAGGTGGGGAGAGAGCTCCTCTTGTGTTCAGGGGCTGCTTGCTGGTTTCCTACAGATATCTGGTTGGCCACTGTGAGAAGAGGGTGCGGAACTTGATGGGCCCCCATTGGTCTGCCCTAGGGATGGGAAAACGGCAACGAGACTTCACCCATCTAGCTTCTCATCTTATTTCTGCACCTGGATTTTCTTTGGGACTTAACACTTTAAGTAAACCACTGTAATTTAAATTCTACAGAAAGTGTCTTAGCTACAAGTTGAGTGGTATTGCCCCCTCCTTCAGGGTCCCCTCAATAATCCTTCTACATCCCCCCCAAAACTCCCCAACCTGTGATGATGGTGTATCAGTGAAGGAATTAGCCCTCTGGTTTAGCTTGCCTCTGGGCACTGAATTCTTTGTTTGTCGGGGTGGTTTGTAGAAAGTTCTTGCTATGAGCATGGCTGGGACAGTTTAGATTTCAGCATCAAACTCACCCGCCCACTGCAGGTTGCAATGAGATCATCACAAGCCTCTACTTTCTCCCTGGGATTTCCAGCAATGCCTTTAAATCAGAAGCAGTGATTTCCTTTGGTTTATGGCCTGTTTGTGCAGGTCAGTTCACCTTGCTTTCCAGAAAGTGGTGGTGGGGGATGAGTGTTCAGACCCCATGGCTCTCACTTGTGGGGTGCCTCAGGGCTCTGTCCTCTCCCCCATGCTTTTTAACATCTACATGCAGCCACTGGGAGAGATCATCAGGGGGTTTGGGCTGGGTGTTCATCAGTATGCGGATGACACCCAGCTCTACCACTCTTTCAAATCAGAACCAGTGAAGGCGGTGAAGGTCCTGTGTGAGTGTCTGGAGGCGGTTGGAGGATGGATGGCGGCTAACAGATTGAGGTTGAATCCTGACAAGACAGAAGTACTGTTTGTGGGGGACAGGAGGCGGGCAGGTGTGGAGGACTCCCTGGTCCTGAATGGGGTAACTGTGCCCCTGAAGGACGAGGTGCGCAGCCTGGGAGTCATTTTGGACTCACAGATGTCCATGGAGGCACAGGTCAATTCTGTGTCCAGGGCAGCTGTCTATCAGCTCCATCTGATATGCAGGCTGAGACCCTACCTGCTGGTGGACTGCCTCACCAGAGTGGTGCATGCTCTAGTTATCTTTCGCTTGGACCACTGCAATGCGCTCTACGTGGGGCTACCTTTGAAGGTGACTTGGAAACTACAACTAATCCAGAATGCGGCAGCTAGACTGGTGACTGGGAGTGACCACCAAGGCCACATAAGACCGGTCCTAAAAGACCTACATTGGCTCCCAGTATGTTTCCAAGCACAATTCAAAGTGTTGGTGCTGACCTTTAAAGCCCTAAACGGCCTCGGTCCAGTAGCCTTGAAGCATCTCCCTCCCATAGCTGCCAAGTTTTCCCTTTTCTCGCAAGGAAGCTTATTCAGCATAATGGAATTTCCCTTTAAAAAGGGAGAACTTGGCAGCTATGTCCCCCCCCCCATTCAGCCCAGACATGGAGGTCCATCTCCGAGGGCCTTCTGGCAGTTCCCTCACTGCGAGATGTGAAGTTACAGGGAATCAGGCAGAGGGCCTTCTTGGTAGTGGCGCCCACCCTGTAGAACAACCTCCCATCCGACTTTTAGAAGACATCTGTTTAGGGAAAATTTTAATGTTTGAAGTTTTATTCTGTTTTTAATGTTCTGCTGAAAGCCGCCCAGCATGGGTGGGGAAACCCAGCTAGATAGGTGGGGTATAAATAATAATAATAATAATAATAATAATAATAATAATAATAATATATTATTATTATTATTATTATTACAAATCTGCTAGAAATGATTTGCAAAGCAAAATTTGATAAATTAAAAAACAACAGAATTTAACTTAAAAAATTAGAACATAATAAAAAAAGATTAACAAGAAAAAATATTTTTTATCAAAGGAGACTAGGATTAATTGCGAATAAAAAGAGTTTTAACAGCCTGTCTAAAGCTGTGCTGACTTTACTGTGGGGTAGCTGGTCCCAAGAAGCAGGTTACAACTAAAGGCAGACCTTTTGTGAAATGAAGCAGAAGAGCCTAAGACCTCACCTGTTCACAGGTGTGAAGCTGGGAAAGATATGGCAGTAATAGGTGCCAGGGGTGCACTGGAGGTAGCTTTGTTTAATCAGCGTGAAATTCTGAAAACCTAATTACATTATCACAATAAAATAAAAGTTTGATGTGGATAAGGCATTAAAATAAAGCGCCCAGTGCTCAGTCATCCCCAAGAACTTTACCTCTTCCATCAATGTGCAATGTAAAAGCTTGTTCTGAAGAGGGGGGAGTAATTGGTTTTCTCAAAACCAGTCAGAATCTGCCAGGCTTGTCAATTAATTAATCTTTCCAGAACCCACCAGTTTTACCCCTGCCCCCTTTCTGAGTGCCAGAAATAAATCTAGTTACAGGTAGGTAGCCATGTTGGTCTTGCGTAGTCAAAACAAAATAAAAAAAATTCATTCCAGTAGCACCTTAGAGACCAACTAAGTTTGTCGTTGGTATGAGCTTTCGTGTGCATGCACACTGCTTCAGATACCGAATAAATCTGTCTGCCCAAATAAGTAAGGAGGACTAGAGCGGTGATTCCAGCATTGCAGAGGATTGGTCTAGATGTCCCTCAGGGTCCCTTCCAGCTCTATGATAATATGCCCAGCTAGCCCAGCTCTTGCCTCCAACACAAAGCCAGGCTTTGCGAGGCTGGGGTCAAAGGGTGCATGGCTGTTGCATCCTCCTCATGCTGCCCTGCCAGCCCCCTCCCCCCAAAATGTGCCATGGGCTATCACCCTGGCAGCCCTACTCCCATGCTACCAACACCCACACTCCAAATAAATAAGCAGCATTCATTCAAACTTACAATGGCTGCTTCTCTTAGTTTATTTCTATCTATAGCCATGCAATCCAATTCCCCCAACAATCCCAGCGTTCTCTTGCACTCTTAGTGTGACGAAGAAACAGGAAAAGTATTAGGCCAACCCTCACACATACTTTTAAATCATTTTCATTTATCATTTGTGAGTACAGTATTGGCTAATGTACGGTAACCGAAGCAGAAAGATCTCCAAGTTATACTTTCCCTTGTCTCACCACACAACACCCACCTAAGCGATGAGCATTTTGCTATCAAAGCATACAGTATTCTTTAAAAGTAAGAGCGTGGCTCTTGTCTTTTGAAAACACCCTCGATGGCAGAGGTTTACCGGTAGGTGCAGCTGGTCCCTCTGAAAGACCTTTCATTCTTTCACTGCCTGCTCATCTACAGGAGCTGGACTCTGGAGTATCATTTGACCCACTGAAACCCAGTGCTCTGCCTCCAAGAGAGATCTGACATGGAGCTTTG